>NC_137793.1:84321120-84883620 GCF_963383645.1 Muscardinus avellanarius | reverse complement strand
CTCCTGTCTCCGCCTCCCAAGCACGGGGATTACAAGCATGCGCCACCGGCATTGCCCGGCATTTTTATTCTTTATTTTGAAACAGGGTCTCACTATGTTGCAGAGGGCTTCACTAAGTAGCTGAGACTGTCCCCGATCCATGATCCTCCTGTCTCAGCCTCCTGAATGCTGGGGTTACAAGTGTGTGCCACCACGCCTGGCCCTATTTTATTTTTTATTTGGAAACAAGGTCTCCCTAAGTTGCTGAAAGCCTCACTAAATTGGTGAAGCTGACTTCGAACTTTTGATCCTCCTGCCTTAGATTTTTTGGTACCGGGGTTACAGGTGTGCGCCACCAAGCCAGGCACAGGGTCTTCTTGCGTGCCCACCTCGTTGGCTCCTGCCCGAGTCCTGCCTTGGGCCATCCTCACTTTGGCAGCCGTTTCATCTCCCACAGGAAGCTCCTGCTATGCAAACGTTTGCTCTCACTGGGGCCACAACTCAAGTTATCTCTGAGCTTGGGGCCTGTTCTGTGGCTGCACGGGCACAGATGCACATAGTGGCCTCCCCGGCTGTTCTCTCTGTGCTCAGAGCTGAGACAGCAGCGGGGGCTCTCACAGGAAGGGGTCTGGTTTTCATCTTCTTCAGTGAAGTGGAGGTTGGAAAAGATCAACCATCTCCCACCTCCACGCAGGAGCTCAGGGAGCCATAACCCAGTGCAAACGCAAGAGGTGGCCAAAAGGAACCCAGGAAGACGGGAAGTACTGGAGGGCACGGGTGAGTCTAAGCTTGTAGTTCAGAGGCCTTGGGAAGTCTGACTGCTCAGCGGATAGGCCTTGCCAGAGAAGGCCTGGAAAGTTGTTACCTGAGTGTTCTACCAGGACCCTGCCGACTGAGCCTCCTTCTGATCAGTGCCTTCTTGATTCTACCTGCTCCGTTTTCCTCAGAAGAGGAACTCAGAATACCCGACTACCGAGGTGAAAATTTGATCCTGCTGCCTCTCCACCTAAGACCTCAGTGTGCTCTTGACTGACCATATCCTAGTAGTCCAGACTCCTCAGCAAGGCACGGAGAAAGGACTTTCTTGGTCTGTGTGTCTGTATCTGCGCCCCCATCTCTCCAAGTCCTCCCCTGCATTCTTCACTGCTGTCCGCCAAATAAACCAAACCCTTTGCCTTGTTGGCCCTTCTCTTCTCTTTCTGTTTTTCTTGGTGTAGTCTCACTATGCTGCTCAGATAAGCATTAAACTTCTGGGATCAGCTGCAGATGGTGTTGCACACCTGTAATCCCAGTATTTGGGAGGCTGGGACAGGAGGATTACAGGTTTGAGGACAGCCTCGGCAACTGAGCTAGACCCTTTTTCGAAGTAAAAAATAAAAAAAGGATTGGGGGATATACCTTAAAGGTGGAATGTTCCCAGGTGCCAAAATCAATAAATCAATCAATCAACCAATCAATCCCCTGGCTCAAGTGATCCTTTTGCCTCAGCCTCTTTGAGAATGCCTCTACCTCTCCTTCAACAACAAACATAATAACACAGCTGCTCACTTAACAAACCATTTACATACTGTAGGTAGAGCTTAGCCTCATAATTAGTGAGGTCTTAGTTTGTCCATTTGACAAATAAGAAAACAGATTCAGAGAGGATGAGCAACATACCCAAGGTCAAGTAGTACCTGAGAATCATCATGTGAACCCCGTTCTTGCTTCAAAGCCTGCGATCATTCTTCTCTGCCTGGCTGATCTCTCTCTTCTTTCAAAGTGCAATTTAAGACTTACTTTCCAATAGCCTGCCCTGGCTCTCTGCAGTAGCCCTAGGCAGGGTGCTGCTGGGTGCAAAGGCAGGTACTGAGCAGTCACCCTCCTGAGACAGCAACTGTTGGAGGCAGGACCTAAATGTAGCACCATGTCAGGAACACAGTAGGTGTTCATGTTACTCAATAGTTTAGAATAGCCAATGGAATAAACAGAAGGGAACTTTCCAGGGATATAGATTTAGGAATATTCCATGCTCTTTTCACGTCAGCGAGCCCTTGTCCACCTTCCTTCGCTAATCTTCACCCTCGTTCCTGTGAAAGTCTCCACCCTTCCATGTCGGAGCTTCTGAACTCCGTGCACAGTTCAGCGTGGTGGATCATGTCTCCTCCTGTTCATCTGAGGCGATCAGTGCTGCGGCCACACATTTTGGAATCAGACCTGGCTCAGTCCTTAGCTTGCAGCCAGGGGGGAAGTTACATAACAGCTCCGCTCCTCAGATTTCGCATCTGCAGAGCAGGAGGATACTACCGACCTCGGAGTTGATCTGAAAAGACTAAAGCAGGTGCTTCGCTGCCTTGTGAGATGGCGTCACCGATGCTCTTGTCTGGTGGACCGGGAAAGAAAGACAAGAAGGTTGGAGGACCTTCCCACAGCATGGGGGTGATGGAGAGTCCCTGGAGGTCGGGTGAGTGAGGCCTGGGGCAAGGCCAGCCTCCCCAGACCCTGTCCAGCCTCTGCAGTGACACTGAGAGCGGGCCACGTGGCGTGACACCGACGGTCTCCACCTCTACAGTCTCCCCACAACGGACCTCTGAGAGGTGGATCCTCGGCAGATTCCAGCTCTGATCTGGAGCTGTTCTCACAAGTCCCCCTGGCTAATTTAAGCAGAACCAGTTGGGGATACTACACCCAGTGGGGAATTCTGGAGTGATCTGGGGGGCATTAGTGACCTCAGGTATAACTGGGGACATTGAACAAAAATAAGAATATTGTGAAAGCACCCAGGGGGATGCTGAGCAATTTTTTTTAAAAGGGGGTATGGTAAGCCAATTAAGTTTGGGAATCTGTGTTAGAGCTGGCTGCACTCCTAAGGCTTAACAATTCAAAAATGCAGCCGGGAATGGTGGCGCGTGTTTAGAATCCCAGCACTTGGGAGGCTGAGAAGGATCGCAGGTTTGTGGCCAACTTCAGCTACTTACTGAGGCCCTCTGCAACTTAGCGAGACCCTGTTTTAAAATAAAGTATAAATAGGGTTGGGGATGTAGCTTGGAGGTACAAAATCCTCAGTACTGAAAAAAAAAAAAAAAAGCTTCTGCCCCATCCACAGACACAGGACCATTTTGTGCACTTGGAGAATGCCCTCCTTGTAAGGCTTGGCCTTCTCTCAGAAAGGGGGGGAGGTACCCATCTGTAAACACTTTGCCTGGGTTTTGGGGGTGGAGGTGGGCAGAAATGGGAGAGGAACGGGGAGGCTGGATCAGGCTGGCCTTGGTCCATGCTTTTTAGTATCTGCAGCTCTTCTAACCCCTTTTTCTTTTCTTTTCTTTTCTTTTTTTTTTTGTGGTACTAGGGGTGGAACCCAGGGGCTTTTCTACCTCCGGGCTATACTCCCAGACCTATTTTATACTTTTTATTTGGAAACAGGGTCTCACTGAGTTGCTAAGAGCCTCACTCAGTAGCTGAGCCTGTTTTCCAACCCGTGCGATCCTCCTGTCTCAGCCTCCCAAGCGCTGGGATTACAAGAGTGCGCCGCCACGCCCCGCCCCGGCTCTAATCCCTTTTTCTAATGTTAGTTCAAGGAAAATAGGGGAACCAGAGGCAAGACAGGGAGGCTTTCTACACTCTGCTCACTAGAGGGCATCCCCAGCCATGAAATGCCTCCTAGCCTGGGTGGAAAGGAGATACTAGGCCAGCAGGTGGCAGTGCCCTTGCTGTGACCCAAGGAAGAAAAAAAGCCCAGGTACCCAAAGAAAGGGAGAAAACAAATCCCCATTCCTTAAAGACTGTAGTTCTACTAGCCCTGGAAGATCCAGCTGTTGCTCCCTCCCCCAGGGGGCTGCCTCTCACCTCCAGATCCAGGTAGGAGATGCTCCTCTGTTTCACTTCCATGACAGGTAATTAATTACACCATCACAGGAGTGTCACTGGGCTCCTCCACAGCCCTTGAGGGTTTATTCATCTTTGCATCCCCAGTGCTAGTGCAGCTTTTATTTTACTTTGGTGCTGGGGATGGAACCCAGGGCTTCACATGTGCGAGACAATGCTCTACCACTAAACTACATCTCAGCCTGGCACAGCGGTATATACCTGTAATCTCAGTACTTGGAAGGCTAAGACAGGAGGATCGCAGTTTTGAAGCCAGCTTCAGCAACACAGCAAGGCTTTGTATTAAAATAAAAAACTAAAAAGGTCAGGGAGTATAGCTTGGAGGTAGAACGCTCCTGGATTCAATTCCAGTTCTACCACCATCACAACCAAAACTGGGAATCACAAACAGGTGCTATAGAAGATAAAAGGAGGCACATTCTTTAACTTTTTTTTTTTTAAGTTTGCGAGCAAGTTCCTCTTTAGTTTGGATAGTTTGGATAAGACAGAACAAAAACAAAAACTCCAAGCTGGGCATGGTGGCGCACGCTTGTAATCCCAGTACTTGGGAGGCTGAGACAGGAGGATCACGGTTCGTGGACAGCCTCAGCTACTTAGTGAGGCCCTCTGCAATTTTGTGAGACTCTGTTTCAAAATAAAGAATTAAAAAATAGGGCTGGGGGTACAGCTCAGAGGTAGAATGCCCCTAGGTTCAAACCTCAGTAGTGAAAAAACAAAAAACAAAAAAACTCCAGCTGAATAAAGTGAGACTAGGCTCAAGAATCAGTACCCTGGGGAAGATGGAATGGTCACAGACTTTCCCCAACACATACACTGAGTCTTGATACAAGATGCGGATAACCTGCTGTTTTTCTAGAAGTGGGGCAGCTGGTGGTAACTGTGGGAAGGTAGAACTCTTCTGAAGGAACAGCCAAGAATAGGCAGCCACTTGGGGCCCTATTTAGCCTTAGAACGCCAGAGGGATTGTCTCATGGGGTCCTCTCTCTGCACCCAGACACCTTTCCACGCCACCCCCACAGCAGGGTACCAGAGAACATAGGAATATAGATTTTAATCCTTGTGCTGCTGCTAGTAACCAGAGTGCAAGTAATGAATCCTTTGTGGATTTTGATGCCACAGTGTAAATGAGAAGGTTTCACACAGAAACACTCTGGAGGTGTCAGAGAAAAAGGGGGACCAGGCCTTCAGTGGGTAGGGGTGGCAGAAGGTAAGCTTCATCGGGGAGATGTGGGGAGTAAATGCAGGACTCAGAGTCCACTCCCTCCCCATCACCACACGCCCAGCAAGGGCCCAGAGAGGAAGGGTCCTTTCTGCCTTGGTGCTGGCCTGGAATGGCCACCTATTTCCTTTCCCACGCAATTTCAAGTCCAATTCTTTTTGGGAAGATAAGGGCCAGGGCAGGTGTACAGTCAACTACCAAATGGTGATGGGAGGTAAACCAAAAGAGACATGGGGGTTGGGACCCCCCCATCCTTCTCCATTTTTTTTTATCCCAAGAGACCCTCACATCAGTCCAGAGCTGGGGAAAGGACAATGGTTGCTCCTCCTCTGGGAGCTGGTATCCTGGTTGGTAGCCCCAACTGCTCTGACGAGACCACTCTTCAGGTCCAGAGTGGAGTGATCCAGTCCAGGGCAAAGCCATCGGGCCCGCGGCAGCTAGGATTCAGAGACGCACAGGGCTTCCACCGCATCGCTCAGACCCTGGTTCACACCCCCCACGGCCAAGAGGCAATTCTTGATGACAATGCTGGAGCAGGCACAGCGGGGCGTGGGCATGGCGGGTAGGGCCTCCCACCTGTTCTTCCCTGGATGGAATGCTTCGGCCGTTTCCAGGACATTGGGCTGGTTTCCTGAAAACACCAAGGAGATTGGACCTCACAAAAGAGTCCAGCCACCAATCCATGCCCCACTGTTGCCCCCTCTTTCTCCCTTCCTGGGCGCCACAAATGAGAGCCAAGCAGCTTCGACACCCTTGGCCAAGCATGGCTCCCTCTTCCCTATTCTGGGCCAATGGTCTCGTCCAGCAGCCACTTCGCCCCTGCTGCCTTCTCCCTGTCTTTTCGTCTCCTTAAGTTTTCAACCAGGCGTGGTGGTGCAAGCTTGTAATCCTGGTACTTGGGAGGCTGAGACAGGAGGGTCACAGGTTTGTGGCCAGCCTCAGCTATTTAGTGAGGCCCTCTGTGACTCAGTGAGACCTTGTTTCAAAATAAAGAATAAAAAATTGAAGCTGAGTGTGGTGGCACACGCTTGTAATCCCAGCACTCGGGAGGCTGAGACAGGAGGATCATGGTTCGCAGGCAGCCGCAGCTACTTAGTGAGGCCCTCTGTGACTCAGTGAGACCTTGTTTCAAAATAAAGAATAAAAAATTGAAGCTGAGTGTGGTGGCACACGCTTGTAATCCCAGCACTCGGGAGGCTGAGACAGGAGGATCATGGTTCGCAGGCAGCCGCAGCTACTTAGTGAGGCCCTTGTGATTCAGTGAGACCCTATTTCAAACTAAAGAATTAAAAATATGGCTGGGGGTATAGCTTAGAGGTAGAATGTCCCTGGGTTCCATTCCTAGTTACGCAAGAAAAAAAAAAAAAGAATAAAAAATTGGGCTGGGGGTGTGGCTCAGAGGTAGAATGCCTCTGGGGTCCATTCCCAGTAAAACACACACACACACACACACACACACACACACACACACACACATGCACGCACACATGAGCTCACACATAAGTTTTCTAGGTTTCTTTCTCACCCATTGGTTTTGTTTTTTGATACAGGGGACTGAACTCAGGGGCTCAATAGGGGTACACCCCCAGCCCTATTTTATTTGTTTGTTTGTTTTGTGGTGCTAGGGATTGAACCCTGGGGCATTCTACCTCTGAACTATACCCCAGACCAATTTTATTTTTTATTTGGAAACAGGGTCTAGTTAAGGTGCTGAGGCTGGCTTCAAACCTGTGATCCTCCTGTCCCTGCCTCCCAATTACTGGTATTACAGGCATGAGTCACCTCACCTGGCTTATTTTTTTAATCTTGAAATAGGGTGTCACTAATAATTGCTACAGCTGGCCCTGAACCTGTGAGCCTCCTTTCTCAGCCTCCCAAGTGCTGGGATTACACACCTGGCCCACCCCTGGTTTGTATCAGCAGTTTCTAGAGCACTGAGACCCCCTCCTGCTTTTCATTAAAGAAGCTACCCCATGGTCTAGCTCACATGATCTTCCAGGGCATGTGTTGGCACCAGGTAAACTTGGGGTGCCTGGAAGCCCTACTGCCTATATCTCTCTGTCCTGATGCTATTGAGCTTTTACCCCTTTAGAATCCTTCAAAATATCAATGCTTCCTGGGAGGGGCAACACATTTAATCTAGAATTCATTAGAAGAATTTATTTGCTTAAGAGAGAGCTGGGTATCCAAGGACTTTGTCTTTAGTCATTCCCAGCTAGAGCTCCAGGGATTTGTGCTTAGTCACCCTGGGTTACATGATTATAATTACACCCCTTATTCTCTCTGGGCATGTTTCGCTGGTGCAAGAGGACAGAAAGACCACATCTGGGGCCCAAATATGGATCAGCAAAGTCCAGGCAAACTCTAGGAAAGAGTGTTTTGACTTATTTGGAATAAAGTGGAGGGCAGGTGGTGTGCAAGGATCCGGTGCCCCTGCTACTCATACAAAGTGCTAGGGATCCACCGAGTGCCAGAAACAATATATTCCAACCTGGAAACTCCATACTTACCAAGTCCCCCGGCCACTATGACCCGTCCACTCAGAGAGCCGGCCACAAAGTCTGCTCGCCGCTTCTTGAGGAAGAACGAACGTTCCATTTTCAGCCATCCCCCTACAGGCCATGGTGGGTGCAGGACAGAGAGAGGGAATCAGATGCTGACCACCCCTGCCCAATAAAGAGGCAGCCGGTGGCTCTCACTCTGGGCAGCAACTCCCTTCCCTTTACCCTTGTGCTCCAGGCACACACAGCACCCACTGGTGGAAATGGCTCTGCAGCCTATGCCCTCTCCCAAGCTGGCTGCAATCAAAGCACCACCATCCCCACCAGGAATCCCCTGTTCCACTTCAGTTCTCCTGGGCTTTAAGCTGGAGGGGAAACTGACAGAAGCAGTGAGTATAAGAGTTGGGATCTATTCTCCATCAGTAAAAAGTAGGCAAAATCCTTCCCTGCCCTGGACCTGGACAGATATTAAAGGAATGGAAACATTAGGTAGAGAAGGCTTTGATGGAAACATGCAACCAGGCAAGAGGGGAGCCCCATGCAGATGAAAAGATTTGACCCCAGGATTAGCTGTGAGCGGAGTGGGGTGCTCAGACTTCAGAGAAGCTTCTCCAGCTGGATGAGCGGCCCTGGGCAGATAAATGAGGCGGGGAAGTGGGGTGTGGGCAGAAGGGCAGTGAGCCGCCACGGAAGACCTGCAAGAGGACCGTGGGGACTGGCGCCCAGCTCACCCTGTTCCATGTCGAACACGTCCATTGTCCGCAGGAACTTGGGCTGCCGGTAGAGCCGACCCTGCCGCAGGCCCCCCAGGCTGTAGAGGTGGCTGTCCAGGGTCACAAAGCTGGAGAAGGCCCGCTTACAGGGGATGTTGGGGAACTTGGTCCAGGAGCGAGTCTCGATGTCGAAGACCTCGAAGGCATTGACAGCATACTTGGACTGTCGTCCCCCTGCAGGCCAGAGCAGGGTGGGCAGAAGAGCAGTCCCTGAGGCCAGGGGCTGGGTTCCCCCTTGATGATGCCACCCATCATACAGGAAGCTCCCTAAGGGCTGGGAAGCATGATTACCCCCAGTTGCAAGGAGCTACTTAGCTTACAAGTACTGCTTCCAGCAGAACTGACCCAAGGGAGGGAGGGCGGGAGAAATGCAGAACAGGTAACCCGTCCTTACCCAACACGTAGATCTTGGAGCCTCGGAGGAACGAGGTGGCAGCATATCTTGGGGTGGGCATGGGTGCTAGCGATACCCACATGTCCTTGAGCATGTCATAGTGCTGGAGGTGGTTGTGTGGACGGAGATCCAGGCCCATCCCACCTGCCGCATACACCCTGTAGTCTAAGAAGAAAGGCCACACACATCCCTGGCTCAGCTCACAGGGACCAGAAGACAGCCACCAGCACCCAGCACCTACTACGCTGGGCACTGTCTGCGTCAGTGTGGGTGATGACACCATTCGGAATCCCTACTGCACCTGGGTGCTCCTGAAGCCAAGGCAGGACTGCATGCCTTAGCCTTCCCTGGTGCCCAGTCCTTGACTAAGCCCAGAACAGTCCTCCACAGAGGTAGATAGTGGCAGTTTAGAACTCTTTGCTGACTTTCCCCCTTCACTATACTCCTTCCTGGGCCGCCAGAGGGGACACCACAGGAGAGAGGTATTCTTCAGATGCTGTTAAGTAGAGGCTGCATCCCAGGCATTCACAGACAAGAATTCTCTAGATACGGTGAGGGGCCTTCAGAATGGGGTCAGCAGCACTGTTATTGGCCTTATGGGACACTGGACTGCCTCCGGTTCTTTCTGTCTGCTGGCCTCACGGGGGAAAGCCATCCTCCTCCACAAATTAGGAGCCTTGAGGATCCAGGAGGCACCTGCACTCAGTGGGATAGGACCAGGGCTGGTGAGTGTGAGGCTGGGAGAAGAGAGACCTGGCTTCTTTAAGAGAACCTCCCAGGCAAGGCTCTGGGTGTTCTGAGAAAGGAGTTCCCTCCCCCTCTTTTTTTCTATTTCCCTGATACAGTGCACCAGAGGAGGTGGATAAGACATCTGTGTTTCTTTTAGTCTCATCTGTACCTCCTGAGTCTGCGCGGGAAACAGCCCCCTCCTTCGGGGCCCTCTTTCTCAGGGATCAGCCCCTGCTTAGGGCTCTGGCTTCAGGCATCCAGCCTCACACTCACAGCTTCTTCTTTAAGATGTCCTTTTTTTTTTTTTTTTTGTACTGGGGATCGAACCCAGGGGCAGTTCTACCTCCGAGCTACACCCCCAGTCCTTTTTATTTTGAAACAGGGTCTCGCTAAGTTGCTGATGGTGGCCTTGAACCTGTGATCCACCTGCCTCAGCCTTCCAAGTACTGGAAAGACAGGTGTGAGCCACCACGCCTAGCTGCTTCATTCTTTTTGGCGGTGGTACTGAAGACTGAAACCAAGGCCTCTCTACCACTGAGCTACATCCCCAGCCCTTTTTTAATTTTGAGACAGGATCTTGCTGAGTTGCCCAGGCTGGCCTTGAACTTGTGATTCTCCTGCTTCCACCCACGTAGCTGGAATCACAGGCATATGTCACTGTACCCAGCCTTAAGTGCTTATTCACCTAACTGTTGAACCCATTCAATGCCACAGTTAGGAGCACAGATCTATTAGCTGTGTAACCTTAGGCCAGTGACTTTCTGGGTCTCGCACGGATTGTCTCTAAAAATGAGGGTAAAAATAGGACTTACTTCATTGGATGGGTTGTGGGGATTGAAGGAGATAAAGCAGCAATGGCAAATACTCAGTAAATGTTAGTTCTTAACCTTTCAGCAACATTTACTGAGGCCTAGTGATGGAAGGCACTTTCCCACTCTTTCTGTGTTCCCCAGGGCCCTCTAGTCCTCCCTCCTGATGGAGATCTCGGTCATGAAAACCCCACGGAGCTGCCCTAGGGGACAGTAGGTGGGAGCTTCTCTGTGGTCACTTGCACTGGTCAGGCCCTGGCTTCTAAAGGCAGGGACCAGATCTTCTGCCTCTTTTCTTCCTCCCTGGGGCCTAGGACTCGGCCAGGGACAGAGAAGATGTTAAAGAAATAGTGGTTTCTGATCTATGGCAGGCAGCTGGGATGGTTTAACAAGAGAGGGAGAGAGGATAGGAAAGGGGGAGGGTTGCGCCCCACCGCAAGCCTGAGCTGCTTGGGCAAGTGTATGTGCACTTGGGGTCTCCTAACTTTATTGTTCCATTTCCCATAAACCCCTCTGAGTTTTAGCAAAAGAGCTTTTGCCCCCACCCTATGCTCTGAGCTGTACGAGGTCCCAAAAGAATGAAATGAGGAGCTTTGAGAAAAGGAATGAAAATGGAAGGGGGGGCACTGAGGATTAAACCAAGGGGCATTGTAACTCTGAGCTATACCCTCAACCCTTTTTGTTTTGAAATAGGGTCTCACTAAATTAAGGCATTCTGGCCTTGAACATGTTATCTCAGCTTTCCAAGTACTAGAATTACAGACATATCCCACCATGCCTGGCTGTGAAATGAGGTTTTTTTTTTTTTTTTTTTTTTTTGGTATGGGAGATTGAACCTAGGGACATTCTACCTCTGAGCTACACTATGAGCCCTATTTTAAATTTTGAAACAAGGTCTCATTAAGTTGCTGAAACTGTCCTCCAACCTGCATTGCCCCGTCTCAACCTCCCAAGTACTGGGATTACAAGCCTGTGCCACCACACTCACACCCAGCTGAGATGAGATTTTTATTTACTTTTTTATTAGTACTTGGGATTGAACCCAGGGGGTTTCTACTTCCAAGCACTCGCACGCTCTCTCTCTCTCTCTCCATATATATAAAATGTGTGTGTGTGTATGTGTGTATATATATATCCATATATATAAAATGTGTGTGTATGTATATATATATATATATATATATATATATATATATGTATGTATTTTTGGAACAGTCTCACTAAAGTTGTGAGGCTGGGCTCAAGCCTGCAATCCTCCTCTCTTAACCTCCCAAATTCTGGGATTACATTTTAAACCCACACAACACATGCATGCCTGGGAACTTGGTGAATCTGGACAAGATGCAGGGGCAAAACCTTCAGGAACATTCTGATCTCCATTTAGCATCTCTGAGAAGCAGAAAGGAAGAGGGGAAGATGTTCCTGGAATTAGGTTGCAAAGCCCCCTGGCGGGGCCTGGTGACGGTATAAGAACAGAGCAGGTCCTCAGGACCCCTGGTAGGTATTTGGAGATAGTGGCACTTGCAGGTCAGGTTTCAGGGGAGGGGGAGTGGCCGGTGAGAGATGCGGTCATTCAGAAGAACACAGGGGTCTGCAGAGACATTGCCCCTGACTCCACAGCCTGCACTTGGCCCCCTCCTCTGGCAGGTGCCTGCCCACCTTGTGAGAGGACCCTGAGGGCGTGGAATTCTGGTATCACAGCGATTTCTAGACACTTCACTTGCTGAGTCTGAGTTTTCCCATCTGTGAAACAACGCAGTGGGTCTCTAGTTTTAGTGTCCATTGAGGATCAATGGGGTCAGGAATGTGCTCGTGGAACCCCAGTCAGCATAGACTTCTATCCTATGGGGTTTCCCCTTGGCCCCTACACCCTTCTCTCTGCCGCCCCCACCCTCCCAGCCTTGGTCCCACTTGCCTTTGGCGGTGACAGAAATACCCATGGCGGGCTCGCGCAGTGTGCTCCTCTTCTTCCACTTGCCCTCATCGATACTGTACATCTCCACGACCTTCACGGGCAGCTGATTGGTGCCCACGCCCCCGATCACCATGATCCGCTTCCCCAGGGCGGTGACGGCCACCCCGGCCCGGGCTGTGGGCAGCGGGGGCAGGGCGGTCCACTGGTCGGCCTCGGGGGAGTAGACCTCAAAGCAGTCCATGGGGACACCGTTGTCGTCACAGCCCCCAATGGCATAGACCTGCCCCCCGGTCTCCAGCAGGGAGCAGTAGACCCGGCGACTGGGCAGCGGCGCCAAGCGCTTCCACTGGAAGTCCTTGACAGTAGGCACCTCCATGGCAGCCCGGGGACCCTGCCCGCCACGTCCCCGCGCGGCACCGGGGGAGTTCGAGCCCGAGGGGGTGCGCTGGCTACTGCGCGCCGGCTCCCGCGTCCCCTTCGGCCGCCTCCATCCCGCTCGGGCGCGCCGGCTCCCGCCCGACGCCGGCCAGCGCCTCACTGTCCCGCAAGTCCGGCGGCGTCCACGCCTGGCCCTGCTGGAGGAACCGGCGACTCAAGGGCAGCCCGGCCACGCGCCCTCGCGGCCGGCGGGCGCACCGGGGGGCTCCGCAGCCCGCCGCCAACTTTAAAGACAGACGCTGCGGCGGCAGGGGGCGCCACCCCGACCCCGCACCCCGCCCCGCCGGGCTTTGTCCCGGCCATCACCACCCCCAGCTCGGAAGCCGCCGGGGCGCGCGGGGGGCGGGGGCCCTCAGGGGCTCCCGGCGGCGGAGGAAGCGGCATCCTCGGCATGCACGCCTCCCGGGCCCCCTCCCCGCAACCTCGGCGCCCGCGCCCCGCGCCACTTACACTGCCGGGCCGGAGCAGCGCGGCGGCCAGGCGCGCACGGCGCATTACTGGCGGCGCGGGGAGCAGGGGAGAGGGCGCTCTGTCCTTCCCCAGCCCGCTCGCCGCTGTCACACACGCAGATGAGAACAAATGAGAGGCTGGAAGGAGAAGCCGAGCCGCCGGCGGCGGGAGGAGGCCGGCGAGCCCGCTCGGCGCACGGCCTCGCAGGCACCTGTGCAGGAATCCGCGCGCCCCGCGGCCGAGCAGCCCTGGCCGCTTTACATAAGCCGGGCAGCGCGGGGCCGAGGGGGAGGGAAGGGCCTGAGTCCCTCACCTTGTCCACAGGGCCAAGGGAAGCGGGGCAGTAGAGCCAAGTGCCCAGATGATGGGGACCAGACTCCCTCCAGCGCGGGGGCGGGCGTTTGCCAGTGTTTGTTTTGGATGAGGAGGCGGAGAGCCTAATTACCCAGTTTGTCTACAGTACACAGACCCAGTTCGTGACAGGCTGGCTTAGCTTTGGGGGAGTTATCATCATATGGTTTAACCTCATAGAAACAAATTATGTGGGAGCGACACACGCGGATCTGACACAGGTACATCACATAACCCGCAGGTAAATGGGTAACTTAACACGTCGCCTTCCTCCTCTCCTCCTGAAATAGAAGCATCCACCGAACTCCTGAGAGATGCAGAGATGTGCAGACACACAACCAGGAACGACAGACATATACATTGGAGGCCACACACACACACACACACACACACACACACACACCAGGAAGAGGAAACTCGATTATTAAATCTTGGTCCGTGGCTCACAGAACTGGACCTATAGTTTTTTGGGCCACTGTCTAACTGCCTTTCAGGTCTGAAGTCTCCAGTCGTAATGGTGCTGGTGACTGAATGGGTCACCTGCAGGACCTACTGGTCCCAGCCAGTGTAGCCAGATCTTAAAACACCTTGACTTGGGAGCTTGATGCACCTGGGTTTGAGTCTTGACTCCGAAAATTATTCAACTACCCTGAGCCTCGATTTTTTTAACTAGACTTTTTCTTTTGAAATAGATTGTAGATTTCTGTGTGGTTGTAAGAAATACCCTTTACCCAGTTTCTCTCATTGGTATTGGTGACATCTTACAAAATTACAGTACAATGCCACCACCAGGCTTTTGATATTGACCAGTCAAGACACAGAACATTTCCATCACCACAAGAAGCCCTTTGTCACTCTTTTATACTAGACCTGGTCCCCTGACCCCTGACAACCACAAATCTGTTCTCCATTCCCATAAACTTGTCATTTCAAGAATTTTGTGTGTGTGTGGGTCTGGGGATGGAACCCAGAGGCATTTGACCTCTGAGCTACACCCCCTGCCCTATTTTTTATTCTTTATTTTGAAACAGGGTCTCACTAAGTTGCTGAAGGCCTCACTAAGTAGCTGAGGCTGTCCGCAAACCACGATCCTCCAGGGTCTCAGCCTCCTGATTGCTGGGATGACAAGTGTGTGCCACCACCCCCGGCTTCAGGAATGTAATACAAACAGTCATATACTATATAACTCCCCAACGCCCTGGAGATTCACCCAAACTGCTCCATGTATCAACAGTTCATCCCCTGCCAGGTGTAGTTGTGCAGCCTTGTGATCCCAGTACTTGGGAGACTGAGACGGGAGAATCACAGGTTCATGCTCAGCCTCAGCAACTTAGTGAGACCCTGTTTCAAAACGGAATAAAAAGGGGCTGGGGGCGTGGCTCAGAGGTCAAATGTTCCGGGTTCAAACCTCCCCCCAAAAAAGTTTATTTCTTTCTCTTTCTTCATAGCATTCTACTGTATATATCTATCTTTGTAGGTTTTTGTGAAGATTAAAAGGTAATACTTATCATGTGTTCAATCCACCTTTTTTATGGTACTGAGGATTGAACTTGGGGCATTCTACCTCCAAACTACACCTCTAGCCCTAATTTGTTTTTATTTTGAGACAATGTCTCACTAGGGTGATGAGAGTCTCACTACTTGCTGAGGCTGTCCTGGAACCTGTGCTCCTCCTGTCTCAGGCTCCCAAGTACTGGGACTGTCGGCCTGTGCCACCAGGCCCAGCTTCTGACACATCACAAGGGTATAGTAAATTTCTATTAATACCATTACCATTATGCTGCTATGACTTTTTTTGTGTGCTTGGTGGTAGAGATTCAACCCAAGGTTGTTCTACCTCTGAGCTATGCCCCCAGACCTATTTTATTTTTTATTTTGAAACAGGGTTTTGCTAAATTGCTGAGGGTGGCCTTGAAGCTGTTACCCTCCTGTCTCAGCCTCCCAAGTACTGGGTTTATAGGCATATGCCACCATGCCTGGCCTACTATGGCTTCTTTTTTTTTTTTTTTTTTTTTTTTTGGTCCTGGGGATGGAACCCAGGGACCTTCTACCTCTGGGCTACACTCCTAGACCTATTTTATATTTTATTTGGAAATAGGGTCTCTTAGGTCAGTTGAGGCTGGCTTCGAACCTGAGCGGTCCTCCTGTCTCAGCCCCCCCCCCCAAGCGTGGGGATTACAAGCGTGCGCCACCACGCCCAGCTCTACTATGGCTTCTTGAGAGAAACACAAGTCCAAACTTACAACACGCTCATCTTAATATCTAGCTCTTAACAATTCCACTGTTTCTTAGTTTAAATTCTTATACTTAAAAAGTGAGTACACTAGAACTTCTAGAGAAGAAGGTTGTATTTGTTTTCTTTATTCAATAAGAATCCATAAATTCCAAAAGAATGTAGCCTGAATTGATGAAGTTTCACAGGAATCACCAAACATTTCCCTCTCTCTCTAGGGGCCTGGTCTGTCCAAAGAAACAGGGACAAATCCTTATTTCAACCTGAATAGTCTTTACAAAATCAGCACGGAGGGAGGGGGGCAGGAAGATTGAAAGTCATATTTTTTTTTTTCAGTACTGAAGGTAGAATCTCTATCACTGAGCTGTACCTCCAGGCCTTTCTATTTTTTATTTTGAAATAGTATCACTATTAATAAGTTGAAGAGGCTTGTCTTGAACTTGCAATCCTCCTGTCTCAGCCTCTCGAGTACTAGGGTTACAGGCATGTGCTACCAACCTAGCCATAGACCCTTTTTGAAGAGGCTTGCTGGAACCTCGGTTCAGACTCCCTTTCCTGCTCGGCCTTCTACCCAACAGTGAGTTCAAGCATCTGCACCCAGCTGGGACAGCCTGGCAGGCATGAGCACGAAGTTCAATGCTATAGGTTTGCATCACCCACTGAGATGATCCAAGTTCTTTTTTGTGGGTCTGGGGATGGAACCCAGGGGCATTCGACCTCCGAGCCACACCCCCTGCCCTATTTTTATTCTTTATTTTGAAACAGAGTCTCACTAAGTTGCGGAGGGCCCACTTTCTCACAATCTGGGAGCCGGGCGTCGTGGTGCACGCTTCTACCTCCGGGCTACACTCCCAGACCTACTTTATATTTTTATTTGGAAAAAGGGTCGCGATTCTCCTGTCTCCATCTCCCAAACGTGTAGCCCGGAGGTAGAAGGGCTTCCAGGAACCCTAGTACCACCAAAAAAAAAAAAAAAAATCTGGGGAGAGGTTTCCAGTGCAGGGAGAGGCTCCAGTACCCACATTTTATAGAGGAGGGCTCTGAGACTTAGTGAAGTGGCCTACTTATGACCGTGTAAGCCACTTGAGATGGGTCTGGATTGTGAATTCCAACTCCATTCCTCATCTACTTTATCACAATTAAGTCACAAATGAAAGAATTGTGCATTATTAAGGAAAACAAGCTTTTCCACTGCAGTAGATGAAAGAGTCCAGACCCCCAAGGAATTTCAACTACTGCGCATTCTGTCCATGCTGGGCATCACGGTTAGGGATGCACCGGAATCCAGCCCCAGCGTAGGCCCCCGTTCTAGCCTACTGCTCATCTCCTGTGGGCACCACCCTCTACACAGGCTGAGGGGTCTAGACGGTCAGGCCTTGGAAAAAGCATCAAGAATGGGGTGCCTTCCAGGCCAAAGCCTAATTATTTATTCTGGAAGTCCTGACTTATTTCCATCTCTTTCAATCCTTCCCCCATAGCTCTTCCTCCCAACCAGGTTGACATCCTTTGGTACTTACATTGAGTGCACATTAAAGAAGCTTGTAACCTAGCAACCACCACTTAAAATTCCCTGAGTCACCTGTGGTTTCCATGCCTGGGCTGAGCGTACCACGCTGTGGCCTTCAGGAGTGCCAAACTGTAGGGATGTCCAGGGACTCCTTTGATTCCTCACCATCCCATTCTAGTGTTACTACTATCCCCATCAGGAAGTTCTTCCTCATGTCAAATCAAAATCTTTTTTGCTGTAAGATCTTGCATAGCATTGGGCTTGGATTTCTCTTGTCTCTTAAAAAAAAAAACGTGTTGGAGCTGGAGCTGTGGATCACTGGTAGAGGATATGCGTAGCATGTGTGGAGCCCTGGACCAAAACAAGCAAAGCAAGCATTTGACTTTTTGCTTTGATGGAAGAGGAAGGAGAAGGGCAGAGGGGGGATGGGAGAGAGGTAGGAGAGAGAAGAAAAATCAAGACAGCCCTTAAAGATTAGGTCTTTGGTACTGTGAACATTTTAGTATTGTGATACTGATGCATTAATCAAATGTGGGGATACTCAGCCCCCACAAAAAGTTACTCAGTGAATTTCTGTTTTGTTTTGTTTGGTGCTGGAGGTTGAACCCAGGGGAATTCTATCTCTGAGCTACACTCCCAGCCCTATTTTATTTTTTTACTTTGGAACAGAGTCTCACTAAGTTGCTGAGGCTGATGGTGAACCTGCAATCCTCCTCTTTCAGCCTCCCAAGTACTGGGATTGCAAGCTTGTGCCACTATGCCCAGCTTCAGTGAGGTTTTTTTTTTTTTTTTTTTTTTTTTTTTTTTTTGTGGTACTGGGGTTTCTGGAAGCCCTTCTACCTCCGGGCTACACTCCCAGACCTATTTAATTTTGGAAACAGGGTCTCTTAAGCTGGCACGGCTGGCTTCAAACCTGGATTAGATCCGGAGGATTCTGATCTGGGATGTCAATACTCCGGGGTTCAATGCCCAGTACTCCCCACCCTTCACACCTTGGATTTATTGAGATCTAATTTATATACACTAAAATGAAGTTTAACCCAGGATCCTTCAAACATCTGTTAAATAATTGCAGGATCCTGCTTCATGAACACTGAGGCAGGTTACAGGGAAGATGGAGTGGTGAAGGAGGACAGTTCAGAAGACTAGACAGAGCCAGGTGTGGTGGTACACACTTGTAATCCCAGCATTTGGGAGGCTGAGACAGGAGGATCACGGTTTGCGGACAGCCTCAGCTACTACTTACTGAGGCCCTTTGCAACTCAGTGAGACCTTGCTTAAAAATAAAGAATAAAAAAATAGATCTGGGGATGTAACTCAGAGGTAGAATGCCCCTGGGTTCCATCCCCAGTACCGCAAAAACAAAAACCAAAAAAAAAAAAAAAAAAAAAAAGGAAGACTGGAGAGCCTCTCAGAACTGTAACAGGCTATTGGTGGAGCATCTCCGGGTGAGTTTGGACAGACTGGTGGAGTCCAAGAGGAGGGCACGTCTTTTTTTTTTTTTTTTTTTGGTAGTACTGGGGGTGGAATCCAGGGGTTTTCTACCTCTGGGCTATACTCCCAGACCTTTTTTATATTTTATTTGGAAGCAGGGTCTCACTAAGTTGCTGAGAGCCTCACTAAGTAGCTGAGGCTGGCTTCGAACCCATGCGATCCTCCTGTCTCAGCCTCCCAAGTGCGGAAATTACAATCATGCACCACCACGCCCGGCGGGAGGGCACGTCTTGAGGGGAAGGAGGAGAGAGGAGTTGTTCACTAGTTCCCACAATATCTTCTCTCTCCCTAGAAATACACACAACCCTCCTATCACGTGACCACCTCCTGAGTGTCCCCGTGGAGTACCATGCTAGCTTGGGAGACACCCAGAAAGCTCTCTGGGCCAGGCACACTTGCTCTGTGTAGTTTTCTTTCTGCCGTGCACTGTAGGTCATAAGGCAGTCACAAGGTCCTAATAGAATCAGACAGACTGGATTTGAACCTGGCTTGGCGCCCTCCTAGCTATATGATCATGAACAAGTCAATTATGTGCCTGAATTCTGCTTCCTTACCTGTGGAAGAGAATAAGAAAATCTACTTTCTGGAGTGTGGGAGGAAGGCGATGTCAGGTAGGGTTCCCAGGGACATTGTCTATACCCCATAAAGGCTTGTTTTCTCTCTTCCCTTTGAGATGGCAGTTTCCATGCCCCCACCTTACTATATATTCAGGCAGGTGTCTCTCGTAGCAGATGCCGATTGCATAAGGCAGGCAGCCTTCCCAGGGCCCGCTGCCTCCCGCAGCCTGTCTTGGACAGGGTATCTTTCGTCCTGGCTCACTGAGACCTCTTCTGATGCAGCCTAAGCTGCTGTCTACTGTGCAGAACAGCTGGTGTCTTTGTGCAGGATAATCACCTTCTTCCTTCTACCCAGAAGCCTAGTCCATGTGCAGGAGGGGGAGTGAGGATAACTCATCCAATTAGGACCCAGGGAGGCTGCAAGCAGATGGAGGGAAGGGGAGGTCCCTCCCTCAGCCTGGACCTCATTAGGCCCTCCTCCTGCCCAGTCCCCACATCAGCTCAGAGGAAGAATTTAGGGCTCCAGTGCACTTGATGGGAGATGGCCTGACACCGCATCCGCATGGCCTGTTCATGTGGCACTGCTGCTCCAGCGGTGGAGGTCTGAGTCCAGCAGAATAGCTCGGCTGTTAAGATTTCTGCTCCTGAACATCAGCCTTGATTAGAGTTGAGTTAACAATTCTTCCAATAACCCCCTCTGCTCTTTCCCCTCCAGTGTGTGGCAGGCTGATGGGACATAAGGGACTCAGTGGGGATCAGTTAAGGACTGACAGAGTCACCTGTGAGCTCCTGCCCATTGATGAGGTAAAACCAGGGCTCAGGTATGACAGGAAAAGGGTCTTCTTGGTTTTCACAATCATAAGCTACACAATTTAGGAAACAAAGCATTGAAAAGATACAGGGCTGTTTGGTGCATAAGGTGAGCGCAACAGAAGGGAGATCTCTAAAAGACCTCAGTTACTTCCCTGTGTTTAATGAGGAAACAGGACTTATGATAAAGTCTGGTGACTGGCTTATAAACAAGGGAAAATTTCCTGATGGAAAGTGTCAGAAACTTAAAACACCAGTGTAAGGTGAGGCAAGAGGCTGTGCCTGGACTCTCTTGCTGCCTGTGGGAGATACTAGAAATGGGAAGGACGTAGGGTTGGGAGACTGAAAGCTGCCGCTCTGGCCCACGTTCATCACAGCCAGCCGGCTGCGCAACCCTCAGTGAGCCCCATCCAGGCTGATGTCTGTGGCCTTGGAGGGAAGGAAGGTGAAACTTTAGCATTTAAGGGGTGTCTCCAGCGTTAGCATTCCTCACTCCCAAAGACATCCTAGGAATTTGAACCCTAGAATGAACTGTCTGGCCTTAGTGACAGAGCCGCAGGTTCTGGAATAGACATCCTCATGTTCTTGCAGGAGCTCTGTGTGCACACTGGCCAGATACCACCTACTCCCAGTGACTGCCAGCCACCCAGGGTCCAGTCACCAGAGGGCTGTCATGGGGTTTCCCCTGGCCCTGCTGTCGCCACCACCCTCCTTTCCCTCCAATCAGGGGGCTTTGTGATAGTTGCAGTCTGTTAGGACCTTGGGCACCCATCTGGAAGCCTAATGGTGCTTCCTATTGTGTTCTAGCCTTTTTGGGGTGGTTTTGTCTCCCAGTGACAGTAGGCAGAGAACACAAGGGCTCAAATCACATCGCAATCTGGCCCTTTCTCTCAGGGAGAACAATGTGCCTGTTTGTCTCAGCTCAGCAGGCTGGGGTCTGGGTCGTCTCTGGGTTTCCTTCTCTAGTGCAGAGGGCAGCAGAGCCTTCCTGGGGCCCAGGCAGCTCCACAGAGCAGCGGGGGCAGTGAGTGAGAGGGCCGGGGCAGCCCACTCAAACACGGCTCTTTAAATGCCCATTAGTAAGTTAATATTGCCATTTCTAGAGCCAGCAGCATCTTCCATTCTTCTTAATTAAAAAGAGCTCCGTGTCCTGGCAGAGCCGAGAGAGGGCTCTGCATGATTTACACGCCAGCCCGGCTGCTTCCAGCTGGGAAATCGGCAAGGAAGATTGATTGGCAGATGGGCCAGCCTGCCTGTCATGGAGGCATGCGTGCGTGTGTACGTGTGTGTGTGTGTGTGTGTGTGTGTGTGTGTGTGTGAGTGAGAGATGCTGGGCAGGAGGAGTAGGCTGGCTTTCCTGCTGGCAGACTCAGCATGAGTAGAAACAGACTCACAGTCCTGGGAGCACAGCTGGGCCAGCCCAGAGGTGAGGCCTGCTATAGACTCAAGGGCTAACCAAACCTGACCTGCTCATGTCCTGCTGGGGCTCCTCTTCTGAGCAGAGTATCTTGTCTGGAGGACAAAAGCTCAGGCTACAAAGCCCTTGCGTCTGCTCAGAAGAGTCAAAGGCCACTTGCTGGGTATGCTTCCTATTTCCGAGCTGCCATGGCTTACTCAGCACACAAGATCTATTGGGCTCTGTTTGTTCGCTGCTTCTTACTCTAAGAGGAAGGTTTCTCACGGCCCAATTCTCTTTCCTCACGTCCCTTCTAACACCAAATTTTGTCTGACCTCCTTGATGTCCAAATCTCTCAGAACTTTATGGGTCAGGGAGGGAAGAAGGAGGACTGGTGAGGTGACACTCAGCTCTCAGCCTCTAGAGAGCTGGAAAGGGAGACAGTTACTGCCAGAGGTCTCGGTCCTCCTCTGCCTCTCCTAGCCCAAGACCTGCCTCTCCCAGCCCCATGGCTCTGCTCCCCCTCAAGAGCCCTCCATCCTCCATGGGACTAGAGAGGCAGGTCCAGCTCTCCCTCCAGCCGGAAAGGGGGCCTGTTCAACTGGGTGAGCCTGCACGAAGACCAGGGCTGTCCTCTGCCCTTGTTACTGCCTCTCTTTCTCCTGGGATGCTTTATGTCATGCACAGACACAGGCATACATACAGAGACATGCACACACACACACACCCTTCTCCCCAGAGGACCCAGAGAAAGGACCAAGCAGAGGCAGGTCGACAGGGAGGCGGTCATCTAGCACCCACCCTAACCCCAAGCCCCGGGGATGCTGGGCAATCTGCTGCAGCGGCCAGGTTGCCCTCTGGTGTGCTGACCCATGTCCCTTCTGCAGACAGAGAGGAGGAAGGCTCATGATGGGTGACTGCAAGTGGTTGTATATGTTTGAGAACAGATGAGAGTCCAGAAAGGTGAGAGCCAGGCCAAGCTGTGGGTGAGTCTAAAGGTCTGCCTGGCATCAGCAGACACTCCCAGGCCCAGCAGGTGTTCCAGGGGCTCTCAGGAGCCCCCAGGAACCCACACTGTGGTCCTGGGTGAGGACTGAGCAGCAGGCCTGAGTCCTTGGGAATCCCCCTGCAGCCGGCTATCAGCAGAACTTGGCTTCCTCTTATCTTCTGGAGCCATTGGTCCTTCCCTGGATGTCAGTAGGTAAGAAACAGTGACTCCTCCCTTACACCACTGAATGGCTGGCACCCCAGGAGGAACCACCACAGGAATCCTGTCTGTCCTTTGTTCCTCTGAAGTTCTGGTCCAGTAAACACTGTTGTTATTATTGCATGACAGCCCTCCCCTGCAGTCCCAGCCTCAGGAGTTATGTTCAGCAAGGTTCCTTAACACAAGTTCCCCAGATCACAGGTACAAGATTGGCAGTCAGTGGCTCTAGGCACAATCTGGCTACGCCTGGTTTTATATGTCTTGTGATCTTAGAATGGTCTTTATGTTTTTAAATGGTTAGGGGAGAGAAAAAAGAAAAATATAGCCAGGCCTGGTGGAGCACACCTGTAACCCCAGTATTTGGGAGGCTGAGATAGGAGGATCAAAGGTTCAAGACCAGCCTCAACAAATTAGGGAGACCCTTAGCAACTTAGTGAGACCCTGTTTCAAAATAAAAAGTGCTGGAGGTATAGTTCAGAAGTAGAATGCCTCTGAGTTCAATTCCCAGTACAATAACACCAAAAAATCAGGATACACAAAAATGATATAAAATTCACATTTCAGTGTCTGTAATAAAGTTATATTGGGACACAGCCCGTTGGGCTGCTCAGCTATAGTCTGTGGTGGCTTCTCCGCCACAGTAGTGGCATGGAGTGGTTGCAGCAGAGAGTGTGGCCACAAAGCATAGGACATTTGCTCTCTGGCTCCGTATGGACCAGGTCTGTGCCTTCCTCTCAACCTTTGGCTACTTTAAGGGAACAGAAGGGGACACCACCTTTTTCTTACAACTTGTTCTACACTGACTTTGCTACGCTAAGTTGACACAGCGATATCTAACGGCAGTGAGAGAACTAACATGTATTGAGCCCTGACTGTATCCCGGGCACCTTTTGTCTGCTTATCACATAATCTTCATCAGAATCTTGAGGGAACGCAGGGCGTGGTGGCGCACGCTTGTAATCCCCGCGCTTGGGAGGCAGAGACAGGAGGATCGCACAGGTTTGAAGCCAGCCGCGCTGGCATAAGAGACCCTGTTTCAAAAATATAAAATAGGTCTGGGGGTGTAGCCCGGAGGTAGAAGGGCTTCCAGGAACCCCAGTACCACCAAAAAAAAAAAAAAAAAAAAAAAAAAGAATCTTGAGGGAATAAGCACTAATAGCTTATAATAAGCTCCATTTCCATGATGAAGGCACGGAGGGAGATCAGGAACTTTTGCTCTTTAAAAGAAGACTCTGGGGCCGGGCGTGGTGGCGCACACTTGTAATCCCTGCGCTTGGGAGGCGGAGACAGGAGGATCGCGCAGATTCAAAGCCAGACTTTCTGGCTTAAGAGATCCTGTTTCCAAATAAAAAAATATAAAATAGGTCTGGGAGTGTAGCCCGGAGGTAGAAGGGTTCCATCCCCAGCACCACAAAAAAAAGAAGACCCTGGGGCTGAAAGGATAGCTCATTGGTCGAGTGTCTGCTTAACATGCTTGAAGGCCTGAGTCCATGCACGCGTGCACCCCCCCCCACACACACACACAAAGGATCCTGGACTCGAATCCAATTCTGCCTGACTCCAAACCCGTATCCTGCTGTGACTTTAGGATGGCCTTCAGACCTCCAGCACTGCATATGGCTGCTGGGTCAGACATCCCCCTGTACAGCTAGGGGAATTGGGACTTTGGTTCTAGGGACCCTCACCCCACCTCAGGCTCCCTCAGCCTCAGGGCCTGAAGATCCCCAGGTGGGAGGAGTTTGAGCCCCAGGTAGCAAGTCAACCACAGTGACAAGGTAACAACTCCACATCGGCACCCCCCTTCTCCTGCCCACTTCCTGTCCGTCCCTATCTATTTTCACCACTTAACGGCTTTCCTTTGGGAAGGTTCAATTTGCATTTAAATAGAAAGCCTCCAGAACGGCTCTGATATAAACGTTAATGTGCTAATTACAAATTCATTCCTCTTTAAATATTAAGGCACTTCAATTCATCTCAGGGGTGGGGGAAGGCAGAGGGAATGCTCGATATTTATGAGTAATGAATTTTGAGCTGTTTATTGCAAAGCGCTTCCAACTCCCCATCAGCAGAGGGCAGAGAGGAGGTGTTTGCAAATCTATGCTTAGGAGCCTAAAATCAACTAAAAATAAATGTCCAAGAGCAGTAATCCTGAAGAAAAACTGGAAAGCAGGCAGCAGGTTGGAAGCTGCTTGAGAGGGCACGGAAGGCCTCAGGTTTCTGGTTTACCGAGTTACTGAGTCTCCAGGCAGGGCACCTGCCTATCTTATACTCTTTCCTATCCAGTCTAATGCCTGGCGTTTGGTGCAGACTCAAGGAATACTTGTTGCATGAATGCATGCATAAATGAGTGGAGTCGATGAATCAGTTATGGGGATCATTCATTCAGCTACTGTTATGAGTCAGGCATTGTTCTAGATGGTTTGTGTGAGTCTCCCTGTTAAATGGTTTATCCCTTTGCATTCCCCCAGTGCTGTGCAGACGACACACTAATTCTCTTTGATCTTGAAGAATGATACTTCGCAGTTTACAAACCAATTTATAATTTGATGTTCATGTGCAGTATTTTTTAGATAGAACACCTAAGGTACGTCTGCAACCCTTTTTATTCTGAGACCTGTCTTACTCCATTGCCCAGGCTGAGCTTGAAATTGCGATCCTCCTGCCTCAGCCTCTCAAATAGCTGGAATTACAGGTATGCATCACCATGCCTGGCTCACTTGCAGCATTTCATAATTGTAACAAAGCTGTTACAGGTCTTTTTTTTTTTTTTTTTTTGGTGGTACTGAGGTTCCTGGAAGCCCTTCTACCTCTGGGCTACACTCCCAGACCTATTTTATATTTTATTTGGAAACAGGATCTCTTAAGCAGCGAGGCTGGCTTTGAACCTGCATGATCCTCCTGTCTCCACCTCCCAAGCGCGGGGATTACAAGTGTGCGCCACCACACCTGGCCAACTAAGTCAGGTCTTATCATTCCTATTTCATAGCCATGAGAAAGAAACCCGAGTATCCAGTTCAATCTGAAATGCAGCCAGGACCCAGACTCTCTTCTCATACCCTGAGTCAGTCTGTCGTCGTCGTCTTCTTTTTCTTCTTCTTCTTCTTCTTCTTCTTCTTCTTCTTCTTCTTCTTCTTCTTCTTCTTCTTCTTCTTCTCTTCCGCCTCCCCCTCTTCCTCCTCCTCCTCATCTTCCTCCTCCTCCTCCTCCTCATGTGTGTATGTGTCGTACTGCAGATTGAACTCAGAGCATTCTACCTCCAAGCTATACCCCCAACCCTATTTTAAAATTTTATTTTGAAACAAGTCCTCACTAAGTTGCTGAGGTTGGCTTTGAACCTATGATCCTCCTGCCTCAGTCTCCCAAGTACTGGGATTACAAGCATGTGCTAATATAGCCTTTTGAGTGTAATATTCCTCTTGCATATGTGCTGGGCCAGTTAAGTCAGTATTCACAGTGTCCTGCCCTAAAAGTGCCCCTGTCTTCAAGGTGCTGGGAGCCCAAAGTTCAACCAGCCTCCCAGCCCGGCTGCCTGCCTGGGCTCCAGCCAATGAGCCAGTGGCAAACAGGCGTCCTCTCTGGTCTCCCCCTCGGCTCTGTGCTTGCTGCCTGGCATGCGATCTTTGTTGAAATCCTTTGCTTCCTCCCATGCTCACATTGAATGCCATCTCCTCCAGGCCTGCATGATCTTCCCCTTTTCTTGGTATTGGAGCTTGAACTCAGGGGCATTCCACCTCTGAGCTATCCCCCCAGCCTTATTTATTTATTTATTTTTGGAAACAGGACCTCACTAAGTTGTCGAGGGTCTCACTAAGTTGCTGAGGCTGTTCTTGTACCTGTGATCCTCCTGTCTCAGCTTCCCAAATACCGGGATTACAAGCATGTGCCACCACGCCCAGCTCCACATGATCACTACAGACAAGAGTAACCATTCCCACGTTTTCACAGAACTTCATTTCTAACTGTGATAAGCATGTATGATAACAACTGTGGTGGCCTTCACTGACACGCAGTGATATTCTGAATTCCTTGCATATTTCATACAATGTGAACCTCCTGAGAGCCCAAGGATAGTAATGGCGATAATTAACAATGGTGCTAATTATGAGTCATGAACTGATCTCAGTTTTGTGCATGTGTATAGTATAGCCTAGGTGCTCTTACTACCCAGTTTACAGATGTAGAAACTGAGACTGAGAGAGGTAAACAACTTGTCCAAGGCTGCACAGCCAGAAGGGATGTGACATCCAGTTGGCCTGGCCCCGGCACCTGCAAGCACATCTGGGCAGGTATCCTCTCCTTCCTCCCAGACGGTGAACATTCTGAAGGCAGAACCATGATATGTGTCCTTCTTGTCAAGCATTACACATTCAGAGCCCAGCCCAGCAACTTTTACATAGCAGATAAATAAGATACAGACTGAGCTGAATGGGGACCAGAAGCCAGAAGTTCTAGCTATCAGCTGTTTGGTGGTCAGGTCAGTCTCTGCCCTGGGCAGTGATCTTTGAACTTAATTTGCTGGTTTAAAATCATATGGGAAGAAACCTTTAACTTCAAAGCCAGAGAGGTCTACCATGGAAGAAAGGCCTCTGGGAGGCCCGTGCCCCTCCCTGCCTCCCGCCCTGGCCTGCCTGGCCTGGGAGCCCTCCCCTCACCAATACAGGGCTGTCTCCTAATAACAGACACTCAGAGTGCTGACCTGTCCCTCTGCATAGGTGAATTGAAGCAGGACTTACCTGTCCAGGGAGAAAAGGACATCTGGTGATCATCTGCAAAAGACAAAGGAAGGGAGGGGACTGGAAAGGGTCTGGCTGGTGTTGGCCAACCAGAGGACGGCTGGCGGGGCAGTGTCGACTGCGGCTCTGTGGTCCCTGGGGCTTTCTGTGGGACTGACAAGCCCACAAGCCCACTGCGGCTGCCCGTTGGATGAGCTGGGACACAGCCAGGCCCCATGTGGGGTAGAGTGCGGTGCCCACCCCACATGCACAGAAGCCTGGGGGTCTCTGAGCTCTGGGAGCTGTGACACCCCCCCCACCACCACCACCAAGAGGACCGCAGCTGGCTAGCAGAGCCAGCAGCGCACTCCCAGCGCCTCTCCCTCTAAGCCTCAGCTGCGAGGGCCTGCTCTGCTCCGAGGAGAGGGTGAGGGGGCGGGGGCGGCACACAGACAATAACTGCCATGGAAACTAACCAACGAAATGAAGATTCAGGGAGCTGGACTCCTCTGGCAGATGCCGGAGAATGAAGGGAAGAAGTGAAGGAGCTATCCCTTGCAAGGCTGCCAGTTGTGCTGGGGCAAATGGCCACCTTGGCCCCAATCCAATAATGGCAGATTCCCTCCCTCTGGGGTGGGGCTGTGGGTAAAAGGCAGAGAAGTGGGTTGAGCTTTTTGCATTAGGGTCCTAAATAGCCTCTCTGTGCCTTTCTGTGCACAGACAGGGCATCGGCGGTTCAGAGAGGGTGAGCAGTTCCTGAGGAAACGCTCGGCACTGGCGGCAAGGCGGGTCCTCGGACAGAGCAGTGTGTTTCGCTGGTTCAGGCTGCACCTCTCAGAGCCACTTCATGGCTTTGCAGGGGCAGGGAGGGCTCGCAGGAGTTTCTTAATGAAAAGGCCAGAGTTTTATTGTGTAACACAATAGGCTGTTCTTTAAGCCCAACCTTCTCTATCAGAAAAGTTAGAGCAGCTGCCCCCAGTTTTAGGAAAGTAGCTAAGAGCTAAGGAGGATATGGAACAAGTGGTTTCCTCCTCATCATCATCTCCCCCTCCCCCTCCTCCTCTTCCTCCCCCTCCCCCTCCCCCTCCTCCTCTTCCTCCCCCTCCTCCTCCTCTTCCTCCCCCTCCTCCTCCTCTTCCTCCCCCTCTTCCCCCTCCTCCTCTTCCTCCCCCTCTTCCCCCTCCCCCTCCCCTCCCCCTCCTCCCCTTTCCTCCTCCTCCTCCTCCTCCCCCTCCCCCTCTTCCTCTTCCTCCTCCACCTTTGGTACTGGGGATTGAACTCAGGCGCATTCTACTGCTTAGCTACATCCCCAGCCCTTTCAATTTCATATTTTGAAACAGGGTCTTGCTGAATTTCCCAGGCTGGCCTCAAACTTGGGATCCTCCTGCCTCAGTTGGGACATATTCTTCTTTCAGTTTACGATTCTCCTTCCGTCCAAGTAGCTGGGATTATAGGTATGTGCCACTGGGGGCTTATTTCTAGGACTTTTAGTTTCTGCTTGGGGGAATTTTCTCTCTGGAGCAAAAGAAAATCTAACCGGAGAAAATCTTTTTATTCTCTGAGGAGAAAGAATGGAAACTGAGCACTAGAGATCCCAGTCCATTTATTTAACTGTGGCACCTCAGGCAAGTTTCTTCATCTGTCAAATGGGACCAATGAAGCCGGGTGTGGTGGCACACTCCTATAACCCCAGGACTTGGGAAGCTAGGGAGTGCAAGTTCAAGGGCAGCCTTGGCAACTTAGTGAGATTCTATCTAAAATAAATAAATAGCTGGGGATGGTGGCACACGCTTGTAATCCCAGCATTCAGGAGGCTGAGATAGGAGGACTGCGGTTCTCGGCCAGCCTCAGCTACTTAGTGAGGCCCTCTGCAACTCAGTGAGACCTTGTTTCAAAATAAAGAATAAAAAATAGGGCTGGGGGTGTAGCACGAAGCCCAAATGCCCCTGGGTTCCATCCCCAGACCCGCAAAATAAATCCCTCCCCCCCCCCTCACACACACACACACACACACACACACACACACACGACTAATGAGGCTGTGGAGAGGATTAAATGAGGTAATACATATAAAGTACTTAGAACAGTGCCCAGCTCATAGTGTTTGCCATTTTTATTGCTGTTGTTAGTAATCCTCCCAATCCTTCCTTTCCTCAGCTATAAAATTGAGCCAGTTATGCCAATCTCTCATGGGGATTAAATGTGAGGATTAATTATGTAATTGCACTTGATAGAGTAGTGGTTACAAGGGTGTACACATTTGTCAAGAACCATCAAACTGTGCGTTTTATTATATGTAAATTATAGCTTCAATTTTTTCTTTCTGTGCTGGAGGTTGAACCCAGAGCCTCACAAATGCTAGGTGAGCTCTGTACTGCTGAGCTACAGCCTCAAGCCTCTATACCCCCACTTTATAAAATAAGAATTTATATAACCAGCTAACTCAGCCCTGAGTGTCTGCAACATAGGAAATACTCATTCCATTCTTATTCCTTGGCCCTCTGCCTAGGAAGAGAGGAAAGAGAAAGTGGACGTAGAAGCGGAGAGGAGGACTGTATGGGAGGAGGTGTTTGTGCGCAGGCCATATTGATTTTGTAGGTAATGGGCCCCCTATGGCGGCTTGGATATTCTGGATGTTTCCTGAGGCTTGAACATCCGTCTCTCAGCAGCAGAGGCGGCACCTGGGTAACTGAGTTGCCTGTACTCACCCAGCTCCTAATTTCATAACCTAGTAGAGGAAAATGAACCGCACTCCAGTGTGCCCCTCCATCTGTTCCAGGAGCCATTTTGTCACTGTTACCGTTGCCACTGCAACTATTCCTTTGTCTCCCAGACTTCCTGCTGAGCCAGACTTGGGCTGCCCAACAGGGTGGCAAGGTGACCACTGGCTGCAGGCTATCACTCCTAATGAAGGGCTGGCCCAGAGAGACACTCCTACGACAGAACGGCCCAAGGATGAACCCTGCACAGCATTAGAAACGCCTGGAAGAGAATGCTACAGCCTAATTAAAGAGGGTGTGTGTGTGTGTGTGTGTGTGTGTGTGTGTGTGTGTGTGTGTGTGACAGAGAGAGAGAGAGAGAGAGAGAGAGAGAGAGAGTGAGAGGAAAGTAGATAATTGTGCCTGGACCACAAGCCAACAGCTGGTCTAGAGATTAGATGCTAGAGATTAGAGTCTGACTACCTGCCAAAGGCCCCAAAACAAGGGGAAGCCTGTTCTTTGTGTCTGTTACATGGGATGATTACATGGGATGACACCTTCATTCCAGGTTCCCAGATGGAGTCAGAAGCAAATTTGAAGAAGAAGAAGATGATGATGATGATGATGATGATGGTGACGATGGTGAAATCCTCTCAGGATCGCTCCTATCTAGGGACAGGGAAGAGAAGGGGATGCGCTGCGATGGTGCCAGCAAAGCCATTAAGGTAACTGCAACCCTAAGTCACACAGTTTCACATGTGAGACCCTGGAGGAGCTGTCCACAACTCAGCTCCAGAACCTTCCAAAGATGAAGACAAGCAACAGACTCCTTTGGCAGTGGTCTGATATTCAGTGACAGAGTCAGTTCCAGCCGAAATGAGCGGGCTGGGGTCCAGGTTAAAAAGCAAACAAAGGAAAGTGGCCCAGGAGTCAACTGGAATTCTGGGACACCGATAAGTCACAAAGCCAGGCTTATCTGCAGGGGTCAGGTTTGATCAGCTTAGTGTATATCTCCGAGGCTCTGCTCTCCTCAGCGGCCCCCTCCCTATCCCCTAAAAAACCAAGAGGCCCAGGCTGAAATATAAAAAGGGCCGGATCTGAATCCTGCCTAATTTAAGCTCTGCTCACAAAGGAGGCCAGAGAGCAGAGGGAGGGGTGGAAATCAAGTAAGTAAATGTCAGCCCTGCAGTTGGGTAGAAGCCATTAGCCAGGCAGAGCATCCAATTAGAGGCCATTGAATTAGAGCAGTAAAAGAGGGGCCGAACAGAACATCAGAGGGCACTGCGGGGAGGGAGGGCGGAAAGTGGGCAGGAAGGAACCCCAGGCGGCAGCGATCAATAGAGGATGACTGTAAGATGTGCAAATGGCAGGAGGGAGCGGATGCCTTGCACATGACGGGGCACCCAGTCCAGACACCCTCATGAAGTACACACATGGTTCCTTTGTCCGCCCCCAAATCCTGTCTCAGGGAGCCCAGCCACCTCGCAGGCTATTTTGGAAACGATCTCTCCCTTTTCCCTGAACCCAGAGACAAAATGGGCAGCTCTCAGCCACTCCAGGATTAATTGGAACAGACAAAGGAGGGGAGCAAATCCCTTGGCAAACAGTGCCTGGGAGATTTCATCTTTCCGCTTTTCAGTACAAACCTACTCAAACAGATGCTGAAACACTTCCGTCTGCCGATGCAGACGGAAGAAAAGCTAGGTTGGGTCACGTGGAGACGTTTTCATTTGAAGCTATAATAATTATTTTAGTTCGTAACCAGCGGTTGTCAAGGCTGAATCTTCCCCTCCCCCTTTTTAGTAAACCCTCATTTCCTCGTCCAGAGGAGGAAAAAGATGAACATTTCCTCCTTTGCTCCTAAATTGGAAGATCTTAGATTAATTCTTTTAAAAGCTAAATAATTAGCCTGTGATTCTCATGTGCTCGTTATCTCAGGGTTTTAGGGAGGAGGAGGGGTGGAATCTATCTAAAAATGAAAATAGAAAGTGGCTCTGATTTAGGACGATGGAGTCTTATTTATTCGGGTGACACAGCTCAATGGGTCCCTCCCACGTGCAGAGCACAGGGTAGCACCGCAGGTGTGGTCAGGAAGCTCAGGAACCTCCAGGCTGGAGGGTGGACCAGGCATACGGGATACATCTTCAGGGGGGAAGGAAGCAGGTGTTAGGTGACGCCTGGTTGGTCTGCTCTCGGCACTTTTGGGAGTAAAGAGGAAGGTGCAGTTTAAGTATCTGAGGATACTACTTTGTGAGAGGGCTGGTCGTTGAGCCCGGCCTTCTAAGAGATGTCAGACTTTGGCAAGGTAGAGTAGGGGAGTTTCTAGCAGATATAGCAGATCCATGTTTGTAGACTTGGGTATGGTTGAGAGTGACTATAGGTTTTAGGGGAGTTGTTTTGTGGTACTGGGGATCGAGCGCAGGGACCTTTTCCCTCTGAGTTACATCGCCAATCCTATTTATTGATTGATTGATTTTTGATACTGGGAATTGAACTTAGAGGCATTTTACCTCTGAGCTACATCCCCAGCCTTATATATTCAGCCTTATATATTGATTGATTGTTTTGAAACAGAGTCTTGCCAGGTTGCCGAAAGTCTCATTGGCTAAGTTGCTGAGGCTGGTCTCAAAGACCACGGTGGCCTAAGTCTATAATCCCAGTACTTGTGAGGTGAAATAGGAGAGTTTCAGGTTCAAGACCAACCTCGGCAATTTAGTGAGACTCTCAGCAACCTAGTGAGACTCTTTCAAAACAAAAATTTTATTTATTATTATTTTTTGGTGTTACTGGGGGTGGAACCCAGGGGGTTTCTACCTCAGGGTTATATTCCCAGACCTATTTTATATATTTTTTAAATTTGGAAACAGGGTCTCACTAAGTTGCCGAGAGCCTCACTAAGTAGCTGAGGCTAGTTTTGAACCTGTGTGATCCTCTTGTCTCAGCCTCCTAAGCGTGGGGATTACAAGCGTGCGCCACCACGCCTGGCAAAAACAAAAATTTTAAAAAAGAACTTGGGGTAATGCACCAATAAAAATAAATTAAAAAAAAAGAACTTGGGGTATATCTTGGGGATAGAATGCTCCTGGGTTTAATCCTGAGTACCAAAACAAAAACAAAAACAAACAACCCCCACCCCATAAAAAACCTGTGATCCTAGTAGGATATAAACTTTGCTAGGACAGGGACTATGCCTTTCCTTTTCACTATTGTATCTTTGGTGCTTAGTGCAGTGCCTGGCATATAGTCTCAGCTTCCCAAATACTGAGATTATGGGTGCCCAGCTAGCAATCATTTTGAAATGAGATCTCACTAAGTTGCCACAGGTCTTGCTAAGTTGGTGAGGCTGACTTTGAACCTGTGACTCTCCTCTTTCAACATCCCTAGTACTGGGATTAGAATTGCGTGCCATCATGCCTGACTGAGTGGCTGTAAGTTTGCCAGAAAAATAAAATACAGGATTCCCAGTTAAATTTGAATATTTTCATATACTAAAAATGATTTGTTGTTTGAAATTCAGATTGAAGTGGACATTCCACATTTTTATTTACTAAATATGGCAACTCCATGACAAGAGAAAATGACCGCTCTCATACACTGAATTCCTACCATATTCCATACTTCAAATTGTTATTTATAATCTCTCTAGAGTATCTCTGTAAAGTGAGTCTGAGCAGGCTCATTTGACAGTTTAAGAAACTAAGGCTCATTGGGTTTAAGCAACTCATGACTCTGAGTCAGACAGTTGACACGTGGCCATGAGGAGACTTTACTGTAGGCCTGAGTAGCCCCAAAGGTGCCTGTGGTCACCGAATGGCCTGGTGAAGAAAAGGCTGGGAGAGCTAGAAAGAGCCCTGGCTTGAATGGCAGATTAAGATAAGAGCTAGTTCTCTCAGAAGGCAGTGGGGACTCCTTGAAGGCTTCTGAGCAAGGGCGTGAAATGACTGTAACAGTATCTGGAATTTCAACCTGGCGGCAAACTGTAAGTGGGTTTGGTCCAGGTGGGGGAGTTCTGACATCAGGCAGCCACGCAGTCTTCCTTTCCGCAGTCATTTGTACACACTGACTAAATGTTGGTACTATGCTAAGCACCAAGGGCACAATAGTGGAAAAGAAAGACGTGGTCCCTGTCCTAGCAAAGTTTAAGCCCTAGGAAGTTAGCAAGCAACTGTTTTCCATAAAGGGTGCTGAGTTTTATGAGAGAGGAACTTGGACTACCTAGAAGATGATTGAAATACCCTACAGAGGAGTTGAGGACCCAAGTTATGGTCACAGACATGGGAATGTACAATGCTTTTACATACCAAGATTTTAAAACATATTCAGGACATGACCAAGTGATTTCATTCTTAATTAAAAGGAGGGTTGGAGTGGGAGAAACACAGACCATTAAAATCTATAGATAGGCCGGGCGTGGTGGCGCACGCTTGTAATCCCTGCACTTGGGAGGCGGAGACAGGAGGATCACACTGGTTTGAAGCCAGCCTTTCTGGCTTAAGTCACCCTGTTTCCAAATAAAAAAATATATAAAGTGGGTCTGGGAGTGTAGCCCAGAGGTAGAAGGGTTTCCAGAAACACCAGTACCACACACACACACACACACACACACACACAAAATCTATAGACACTCGGGAGTGGTGGCGCGAGGTTGTAATCCTGGCACTTGGGAGGCTGAGACAGGAGGATCGCACAGGTTCGAAGCCAGCCTCAGCTACTTAGTGAGGCTCTCAGCAACTTAGTGAGAGCTTGTTTCCAAATAAAGTATAAAAATTGGTCTGGGAGTATAGCCTGGAGGTAGAAGAGCCCCTGTGTTCCACACCCTATAACACACACACACACACACACACACACACACACACACACACGCATCCATAGACAACTCAAAATTCCAATTGCTTGGGCACTCATTTTCCTCCCTCATCCATGGGTTGTGAATGCATGTATGTCATTTTTCACAAATAAAAAACTTATTGGGCATGGTGGCACACTCCTATAATCTCAGTACTTGAGAGACTGAGGCAAGAAGATCACAGGTTCGAAGCCAGCCTCATCAACTTAGCGAGGCTCTCAGCAGCTAGTGAGACCCTGTTTCCAAATAAAAATAAAATAGGACTAGGGGTTTAGCTCCAAGTCGAACACCCCTAAAATCAATCCCCAGTACCAATAAATAAATAAATAAATAAGTAAATAAATAAATGGATGTCACCCAGAGGTAGAATATCCCTGAGTTCAATCCCTAGTATCAAAAAAAGATTAATTTTTTTTACAAAAATCTGTGCAAGCAGGGTGTGGTGGTGCACGCTTGTAATCCCAGTACTTGGGAGGCTGAGACAAGAGGATCACGCAGGTTCGAAGCCAGCCTCAGCTACTTAGTGAGGCTCTCAGAAACTTAGTGAGACCCTGTTTCCAAATAAAATATAAGATTGGTCTGGGAGTGTAGCCCAAAGATACAAAGCTCCTGAGTTCCATCCCTAGCACCACATACACACACACACACACACACACACACACACACACACAAAATCTGTGCATATATGTGAGTGTGCAAATATAGGGTGCACACAGAACTGGAAGAAATCTTTTTTTGGACTTTAAAAAGTACCTGTCTCAGATAGATTGGTATGATCCCTCCTCCTTGTCACCCCTAATTTTGTTTAGGTCTGATAGGATCAACTTTCACGCCGTATCAATACTTCATTTCTTTTTTTATTGCCCAATAATAGCTCTTATATGGATATGTCACATTTTATTTATCTTCATCAACTGATAGAGTTTCTTTTGGGAATAATAATAAAGTTTTAGCATGAATTATCAGAGGGTTGCACAACTCTGCCTGGTAAAAGCCATTGAATTGTACATTTTATTTTATTATTTTGTTGGGTTACTGGGGACTGAACCCAAGGGTTCAGCTCTGTCTCTATTTCTTTTTATTTATTCTTACTTACTAGGATCTTACTAGGTTGCTGAAAGCCTTGTTAAATTGTACATTTCTTTTTGCAGTACTGGGGATGGAATTCAAGGGGGTTCTACCTCTGAGCTACACCCCCAGCCCTATTTTTTCTTCTTTATTTTGAAACAAGGTCTCACTGAGTTGCAAAGGACTTCACTAAGTAGCTAAGGCTGGCTTCGAACTGCGATCCTCCTGTGTCAGCCTCCCCAATTCTGGGATTACAAGGGTGCGCCACCACACCCGGCTAAATTGTACATTTTAAATGGTCAAATTGTATGGTATATGAATTATATCCCATTAAATCTGTCTTTAATAAAAAGAGCAAGCCAGATGTGGTGGCATACACCTATCTTGGGAGGCTGAGGTGAGAGGATTGCTTGAGCCCAACCTGGGAAACATAGCAAGATCATCTCTTAAAAATCAATCAATCATCTAGGCATGGTGGCATATGCTTGTAATCTCAGTACTTGGGGAGGTAGAGACAGGAGGATTGCAGGTTCGTGGCTAGCCTCAGCAACTTGTGAGGCCCTCTGCAACTAAGTGAGACTCTGTTTCAAAACAAGAATAAAAAATGGAGCTGGGGGTGTAGCTTTGAGCTCAGAGGTAGAATGCCCGGGGTTCAATCTCCAGTGCTGCAAAAATTTAAAAAAATAAAAATAAAAATCATCTGGGCTGCACACTTGTAGACTGCCGGAGCCAGCCGGCAAGAGTACGGGTTCCGAATTGAGGCGTGAGGATGGAGAATTTTAAATTCTAACATAGGGGAGTTACCAGCCTACCATCTCTACTAGTTGACCCCTGTCCGTGGGTCAATATTTCCTACAGGTCGACGACTATGCCTGGGTCAGTATTCTCTATTGCGCGGACACTCCTGGCCAACGCAGCTTCTGGGTCAATCTCGTCTTTATTGTGCCAACGCCAGGTTTGTTTTTCCAGAGGTATTTATACACAGCTACAGGTCAATCAACATTCTCGTGCTACCACCACCAGAATACAATAAAGACCAATACAAAACACATCATTACAGATAGGCCTATCAGTACCCTCGTGTCATCACCACCTGATCCTCTCTCAGACCTCTTTGAACTTTCCATAACCCCAAACCTTGTTGACTCTGGGCGAAGGACAATCAGCTGAGTCAGACACGAATCTAGGGGAAAGCCTTAATGGCTCCCCACAGTAGACCCAGTACTTGGGAGGCTAAGACAGGAGGATCGCAGGTTCGCAGTCAGCCTCAGCAACTTTGCAAGGCTCTCAACAACTTAGAGAGGCTCTGTTTTGAAATAAAAGATAGAATAGGGTTAAGGGTATAGCTCAAAGGTAGAATGCCTCTGGGTTTGATCCTCAGTACCACAAAAACCAACCAGTCAACCAAGGAGGATTGAAGGTTCAAGGCTAGCATGCAGTAACTTAGCAAGACCCTATTTTATTTTATTTTTATTTATTTATTTTTTGGTGGTACTGGGGTTCCTGGAAGCCCTTCTACCTCCGGGCTACACTCCCAGACCTATTTTATATTTTTATTTGGAAACAGGGTCTCCTAAACCAGCGCACGCGGCTGGCTTCGAACCTGCGCAATCCTCCTGTCTCTGCCTCCTAAGCGCGGGGATTACAAGCCTGCGCCACCACGCCTGGACAAGACCCTAATTTAAATAAAATAGGGCTAGGAGCATAGCTCAGAGGTAGAATGCCCCTGGGTTCAATTCCCAGCCTCTCTCTCTCTCTCTCTCTCTCTCTCTCTCTCTCTCTCTCTCTCTCTCACACACACACACACACACACACCTATCTATAAATATTTTTTTGAAGAGTAAAGGCTTTAGCATCAGATAAGGTTCATATCCCATATTCGACCTTGAATAAGTCATCTTTCTGAGTCTAAGTATCTTCCTCTATAAAACCAGCATTACTCTAGTACCTATTTCATAGGATTGCTTGAGAGAATTAAATGAAATAATGTATATAAACCACGTAGCACAATTCCAGGCCTACTCTAAGCTTTTAATTAAGACTAGTTATACTACTAAGTTTGGACGAGTACCAACTTCTATGTGTGATCACAGTCCATCCTTAATTTTAGCACCTTCAGCTATACAAGGGAAACTCTGAAAACTTTATGAGATTGTACTTACATTCAGGGGAAACACAACTGTTTGGTCCCATGTGGTGCTTCAGAATCAGAAAATACACCCCTCAGTTGTCCAAATACAAGCCTCAAAATGAAAAACCCAAACTAGAAGACACCTAGAGTTAAACTAACTGCAGGGAAATGCTTCGCAGCCAAACTTACTAAGGGGCGTTTACATTAAGTGCATGTCTTTTTATTTATTTATTTATTTTGGTGGTACTGGGGTTCCTGGAAGCCCTTCTACCTCCGGGCTACACTCCCAGACCTATTTTTACATTTTTATTTGGAAATAGGGTCTCCTAAGCCAGCGCGTGGCTGGCTTCAAACCTGCGCGATCCTCCTGTCTCAGCCCCCCAAGCGCGGGGATTACAAGCGTGCGCCACCGCGCCCGGCTAAGTGCATGTCTTTTGAGTGGAACCCGATGAAGCTGTCCCAGGAAGGTGTGTGATTGACAGAGGTCTGAGTAATTAGGACCAGAGCAGCCAAGAGATGTTCTCTCACAATTTCCATAGCTTTCACATATGTTTATTTTCTGTCCTTTAAACATGAACTGTAAAAATTAAATGCCTGTATTTACTTACATGTACAACAAGTTATGCTGTGAAAGCACAGTGCTTGTGAACAGATGAAAAGACGTTAACTAGTTTGATTGGATGCTGATGTAAAAATGAAAAAAGGCTATAGCAAAAAAAGAAATTTTTTTTCTCCCAGTGTTGGGGATGGAACCCAGGGCCTGGCACATGCTAGGCAAGTACTCTGCCACTGAGCTGCGCCCCAGCCCAGGAAACCATCGTGTGTGTGTGTGTGGGGGGGGCACTAGGGGTTGAACCCAGGAGCATTCTCCCTCTGAGCTACACCCCCAGCCCTTTTCTATATATATATTTCTTTTTTCGGTGGTACTGGCGGTGGAACCCAGAGGCTTTCTATCTTCGGGCTATACTCCCAGACCCATTTTTATATTTTATTTGGAAACAGGGCCTCACTAAGTAGCTGAGGCTGGCTTCGAACCTGCGCGATCTTCCTGTCTCAGCCTCCCAAGCGCGGGGATTACAAGTGTGCGCCACCCCGCCCGGCTATATTTTGTTTTGAAACAGGATCTCACTGTGTTACTGAAAGTCTCACTACATTGCGGAGACTGTCCTTAAACCCGCACTTCTCCTATTTCTGTACTTGGGGGAAGTACTAAGATTATAACCACATACCAGGAAATCATCTTGAGAACAACTCACACAGTTTCAAGTTCTTTTATTTAATCCTCTTGCCAGCTTAAATGGGGAAAAGGCTTACAAGTGTAGAGAATAAAGCATTGGCGCCTGGGTCTGGGCGGAGAAGTACTGCCTGTGCTAATAACTGCTGTATTAATAATAGCTGCTGCTTATTAATGATATTAATATTTGAATACCTATTACATACATGAGAGTTTCCGTATATTATCTGCTGCACACAATTAATACAAGAGAGATATTTTATTTCCTATTCCATGGACAAAAAAGTGAAAGCCAGAGTATGTGTCCTCAAACCATAAGGGTGGTAAGTAGTGGCACAGAGCCAACGCCTGCCGATGTGCGTCTAACAGCACATCAGAGGCTCCATCTCCTATATCATGGAGTCTCAGTCGTTCTTAACCTGGCTGGCCAGTGGTTTTTGTTTTGTTTTGTTTTGTTTTGGGGTGGTACTGGAATTGAACCCAGAGGCATTCTATCTCTGGGCTACACTCCAGACCTATTTTAATTTTTACTTGAAAACAGGGTTTCACTAAGTTGCTGAGGGGTTGCCTCGAGTTGCTGAGGCTGTCCTCAGAGCTACAATCCTCCTGCCTCAGCCTCTCAAGTACTGGGATTACCGGTGTGTGCCACCACGCCCAGCTGAGAAGATTCTTAGAAGTCACAGCTTCGTCTCTTCTCAGAGGCCAATCATCTGAAGTCTTTCAAGCTTCTCTAACGTGAAGTTCTCCAAGGCAATTCATGTTCAACCTTGGCTGCTCACTGATGCCTGTGACCTTCTCTCAGAGATGTGGACACATTCCCTCTGGGGTGCAGCCTGGGCATCTGGGAGTATTTCCAAGGTTGTAATGGGCAGCTGGTTTGCAACAATGACGAAAGTGAGGGAGTAGGTGTGATTGTGTGTCTGAACCTTCCGTCCAAACCTGCGTCAGGAAGGACGCAGAGGCAGAGCCCCCTCCCTGCTTGGCTCTGGCCAGATCAGATTTGCCACGGGCAGCTGGGTTTTCAGATAAAGAAAGACAACGTTTTCTTACTGGGCCTAAGGCATCCCAGCAGAGACTTGGCCTTGTAGGTTCCTGTTAGACAGATAAGAAGAGCAAACCCGGGCTCCGTGCCAGCAGTCCCGGGGTCAGGCAGTTGTTGAACCAGTTTAATTGTTTGTGTGAACAGAATGTACCACTGCAGCAGGTTCTGGAATTCGATCTCTGAGGAACCGGCTCTCCTCTCCTCCCTGCCTGCTGGCGGAACAGCCAAGACAGCTGATTAAGCATCCCGGTGCTCTCTCTCCCCTGACTCCGGTCCTCCAAGAGCAAGCGATGACTGAGCCCAAACATAGGCTAGGGGAATCAGTGTCACTTCAAGAAACAGACAAGAAAGACATCAAAGGCCAATGACAGGAGCGTGACTAGGAGCTTCAGAGACAAATACCACGTGGCTTTTCCTTTGAGGTTCCCTATTGCCTGCCAGCCCCGTGCTATTAATATGCTTTGCCCATCGCCGGGATGATGGGAAAGCAAAACGGCATTTTAATATATTGAGCTTTAGTCAGTCCTCATATTGACATAAATGGAAGGTAAAATCAATCCATCTCTCTACCCACCCTTGCCTTTAGTACTGAGGACTAAACCCAGAGGTGTTCTGCCTCTGAGCTACACCCCAGCCCTATATATTTATTTTTTAAATTTTGAAACGGGATCTCACTAAATTGCTGAAGCTGGCCTTGAACTTGCAATCCTCCTGTCTTAGCCTCCCCACTACTAGGATTATAGGCGTGCACCACCACACCAGGCCCCAACTTCTCTTTATCCCTGTCAGTATTCACATATGTTTTAATATCTTCTTAGTTTATCTTTATTGTGTTTTATTTAGTGGTTCTGGGTATCGAACCCAGATATGCCCTACACTGTGCTATATACCCAGCCCTTTATATATTTTTTATTTAAAGATAGGTGTTGCTAAATTGCTGAGGTTGGCCTCAAAGTTGTGGTCCTCTATGCCAGGCTGTTGTATTACCTATTTTTAAGCTCAGAATCACTTGCCTAGAAATCTTGACCACTTGGAATTAAAAGTCATGGAGCCTCATTTTGAGCCTCTTACTTACATTTCTGTAACCCCAGTACTTGTGAGGCTGAGACAGGAGGGTCACAGGTTTGCAGTCAGACCCAGCAATTTAGTGAGACCCTGATTCAAATAAATAAAATAAAATATGGCTAGGGGTGCAGCTCAGAGGTAGCACGTCCCTGGATTCAATTCCCAGTACCATTCATAGCCACACACAAATAGTATCCTAAAAAGTGTGTCCCAGCTAACGTCTATTGAGTCACTGCTGTCAACTGTCACCACACTGGGTATTTAAAGTGAAGGATGATAAAGACATTCTCCTCATTTTCTAAAAGTCCACAGTCATCCGGGCGTGGTGGCGCACACTTGTAATCCCAGAATTTGGGAGGCTGAGACAGGAGGATCATGGTTTGCAGACAGCATCAGCCCTTTGCAACTCAGCAAGACCCTTCAAAATAAAGAATAAAAAATAGGGTTGGGGGTGTAGCTCAGAGGTAGATGTCCCTGGTTCCATCTCCAGTACTGCAAAAAAAAAAAAAAAAAAAAAAAAAGTCCACAGTCTAGGGTACAGCCACATATCTACAGCTTAACCATGTGCCAAGTCAGACAGGGTCAAGAATTAGCAATAACAATAAAACCTAATTGATTGTAATAAGTCTGGTTAGCGGGGTTCTCCAACCCATACCAGGTTAGAGCCAGAAAATTCACATGCTGGAAAAAAACTGTTCAAGAGAGCTGACAGGCTGAAAGCAGGAGAAGAAACAGACAAAACCCCGACCCAGAAGGCGCAGCGATCTGCGTGAGGACAAGCTGTCCACAGGCCTCTGAGGGTCCCCCAAGGCATCCCTGGTGTGTGTGTGTGTGTGTGTGTGTGTGTGTGTGTGTGTGTTGCTGGAAATGGAACCCAGGGATTTTCTGCCTCTGAGCTACACTCCCAGCCCTATTTTATTTTTTATTCTGAAACAAGCTCTCTCTAATTTGCTGAGGTTATCCTTGAACCTGTGATCCTCCTGTATCAGCCTCTCAGGTACTGAGATCACAGGTGTGGGCCACTGCATCCCAGTTTTAATATGAGAGTAAAATAACATTTGTAACAGTGACAACTCTGACTGGCTCCCTATTCCACACTGCAGTCTAGACTATGTGTTTAGTCCTCACAGAGGCCCCATGAGCTCCGCGTCACCTCCCCTCTCAGCTAGTGAAGGCACTGCAGCTCAGCCAAGTAGCTTGCAGGATCCTCAGCCGTCTGGTGTGGGCTCCGAATCTGAATCTATTTCCTCTCCATCCCCAAAGGATGATTACAGTTGTAAAGTCAAAGATGCAGAAGAGTTGACAGGGAGATCACCATCTAGCTCAGTATCCCCATGTTACCAAGGAGGAAATGAAAAAGGAAGTCATTATCAACATGAAAAATTATATTTGAGATCTTTTGTTTATAAAGGCAAAAGTTGCTAGCCAGGGTTGTTAGGACACATGCCTGTAATCCTAGTACTTAGAAGGCTGTGATAGGAGGATCGCAAGTGTAAGGCTAGCATCAGCAAGTTAGTGAGACCCTGTTTCAAAATAAAAAATGAAAAATAGGGTATAGCCTGGAGGTAGAATTCCCTGAGTTCAATCCCCAGTTCTGCAATAAATAAATAAATAAAAAGGCAAAATGCTAGATGTAGCAGTGTACACCTGTAATCCAGTACTTAGAGCCAGGCATGGTGGTGCACACTTGTAATCCCAGTACTTGGGAGACTAAGACAGGCAGGTTTGAGGAAGGACAGCCTCAGCAAATAGTGATACTGTCATCAACCTAGTAAGACTCTGTTTCAAAACAGTAAAATAAAATAGGGCTGGGACTGTGCTGGTGTGGTGGCACACACTTGTAATCCCAGCATTTGGGAGGCTGAGACAGAAGGATCGCGGTTTGAAGACAACCTCAGCTACTACTTACTGATGCCCTTTGCAATTCAGTGAGACCTTGTTTCAAAAAAAATAATAAAAAATAGAGCTGGGGGTGTAGCTCGGAGGTAAAATGCCCCTGGGTTCCATCCCCAGTACCAGCACAAAAAAAAAAAAAAAAAAAAAAAAAAGGGCTGGGACTGTAACTCGGAGGTAGAATTCCTTCCCCTAGGTGGTTCAATCCCCATTCTCACACACACACACACACACACACACACACACACACACACACACACACAGCACTGGGGAAGCTGAGACAGGAGGATCATATATTAGAGGCCACCTTGGCAACTTAGCAAAATAAACAAAGGGCTGGAGGTGTATCTCAGAGATAGAATGCCTCTGGGTTCAATCCCCAGTAAACAAACATGCACGTGCGCGCACACACACACACACACACACACACACACAGCAAAGAAGATCAGGTATGGTAGTACGTGCCTGGAATTGCTTGGGAGGCTGAGACAAGAGGTTCACAGATTTGAGACTAGCCTTAGCAACTTAGTGAGACCATGTTTCGACATCAAAAGTAAAAAAGGGCTGGGAGTGTAGCTCACAAGTAGAACGCCACTGGATTCAAACCCTAGTACCAAAGAAATGTAAATAAATAGATAATAAAAGGGTGTAACAGTTCAGGAAGATTTCCACCCTATACCGTTCTATAATGTTCTCACAGTTTAGCTTCCCTGGAGGAAGGGCCTGAGACTGGTGCCTTAGGCGGGATGCTCTTCAGAAAGGCTGCAAGAATCTGCAGCAGGGGGAAGCCGCCCAGCAGAGCCGAGCTGCAGGCGAGCAGCCCTGGCTCAGTGGCAGTTTTCTCCCTCCATGATGTTTTCTCCCCCCATGATGCCGCGGGGCTAGTCTCCTGATTTTCTTCATCAGTTAGTCTTTGGATGCAAGCTGGCTGGGATGGACTAGCTGACCAGGAGAGGCGGCCCCCATCAGCGAGGGCATCCCTCAGGAGGACAGAGCAACCTGAGACTATAGCAGCCTCCACAAGAGAGGGGTGAGGGTCCTGACCTCAGGGAAGGGGATCCAGGCAGAGCCCCAAACAGCACTCGTTCAAACACTCTGGACAAGCTAGGAGCAATTGTTTATGTCTCTGCCCCTGCCACTATTTTCTGAGCTTCTTGAAGGAGAGATGATGTCTAGATGTCGAACATCCCAGCTATTAACAAGGTGCCCGTCACACAGTAGGCCCTCCATAAATCCCAGCAGGATGGAACCAATTAGGAGGGAAATCACTATTGTTTTCAAAGAAGTGAACTGCAGTCATCCCCCCAAATTGCCTGCTGGATAAGGCATCACTGGGCAGAGGCTACAGGGACCACAGGTGTGGTCAGATAGAAAGGCTCGCTAAACACAGGCCATGACCTTCCTGTCCCCAGGAGGCTGTGCTGAGCACGCAGATCTGTCCATCTAAGAAGACTTCTGCTTCCCCACTTTGGGAGAACAGAGCATGTTCAAAAGGAACCTTCTGATGGCTTCTTTCAAGCAAGAGACATGGGTGCTGCCGCTGAGGGTTAACTGCCTTAGGGAATGCCCAGGCTTCTCCGTTCTGCTCCGGGTTTGGGGAAAGCAGGCAGCGGGCTGGCAGATGATAAGTGATGTGTTCCCTACACCTCTCCGCGTGGCCTACTTTTGCAAGCAACATCCCACTTTCAAAGAAAGCTGCTAGCAAATGCGGAGTGCTGCCTGTGTTCTCTGCCCAAGTTGCAGCGTGGGGCTCATGTGTGAAATACAGAACAGGAGACCTCTAAAATCTGCGCAGCTGCTGCTACTCAGATAAAATAAAGCCCCTTTACTCTGGAATCTCACCTACTGAGATGTATTTTCCACACATAAAATATCACGAGAGGCACATGATTCCATTGGACTTTTGAATGGGGTAGCAAGAATGGACATTGGGCAAAGTAAGGAAGCTGGTTGGTTTCAAAATAGAAAAGAAGAGGTCAAAGACATCAGGTGTGTGGTGGGGATCTAAGGATGATTTCTTTAGGTCTCCATGACAAAAACTAAGAAAATTATATTAGTGGAATTCATGGGGCAAAAGTGAGCTTGAGGCTATAAAATGTTTATAAGTGCCCCCAAGTCTCTGATGAGGTCCACTAGAACAATCACAATATGGATGCCAATGCACCTGCCTGGTTTCAGGTGGGTAGGTCTTGCTTATTCTGGCATGTTCTGATTGGGTCATCATGGGTATACATTCTAGAAAAGTGAAGAACTTGTTCAGATATTGTTTGCCTTGACCTTAACTCTGTGTGTGTGTGTGTGTGTGTGTGTGTGTGTGTGTGTGTGTGTGTTTTACTAGGGATTGAACCCAGGGCACTTTCCTACTGACCTGCATCCCCAGCCCTTTATAAATTTGTATTCCAAGACAGGGTTTTGCTAGGTTGCCACGGCTGGCTGGAATCTGCAAGCCATTGCCTCAGCTTCTCTAGTCACTGGAATTACAGGCATGGACCACCGTGCCCCGCTGACAGTTTACGATTAAGGGGGGGGGGGCGAAGAACAAGGCAACAAAAACGAAACGCCACAGATTGGCTGTTTCTTTCTTTCTTTCTTTCTTTGGTAGTACTGGAGTTCCTGGAAGCCCTTCTACCTCCGGGCTACACTCCCAGACCTATTTTTACATTTTTATTTGGAAACAGGGTCTCCTAAGCCAGGGCGCACGGCTGGCTTCGAACCTGCGTGATCCTCCTGTCTCTGCCTCCCAAGTGCGGGGATTACAAGCGTGCGCCACCACGCCCGGCCAGAGATTGGCTGTTTCTAGCAGCGATAGAAGACTAAAGTCCTGCGAACTGTTTCCAAACTGCATACATATTTTGTTTGCCCACAGTTGATTTCTTTGTAAAAATTGAATCAGTTGCCAATTTAAAGAATTCATATTTAGCCGGGCATGGTGGTGCACGCTTGTAATCCCCGTGCTTGGGAGGCAGAGACAGGAGGATCACGCAGGTTGAAAGCCAGCCTCGCTGGCTTAAGAGACCCTGTTTCCAAATAAAAATATAAAATAGGTCTGGGAGTGTAGCCCGGAAGTAGAAGGGCTTCCAGGAACCCCAGCACCACCAAAAGAAAAAAGAAAAAAAAAAGAATCCATATTTATGAATTTATATCTCATGTAAATATCCAGACATTTTACCTCTCTTGAAAAATCTACCTACACTTTGCATGGCAAGTCTCGACTAGGCTGGGACCTGCCGCTTCCTGGAGCGTGGTTTATGCTGTATAAACTGCTGGGCTCCTCTTTCATTCACTTGCCTGGCCCTGTGGGTGTCTGAGTCTGAGACTCTCAATACTACCAGTAAATACTGTAGATAATTGTTCAGTTTCCTCTTTATATTATGATAACACATGGAGAATATAAAAATTACCATTTTAACATTTTTTAAGTCTTTTTATTTTTGAAACAGGGTCTCACTGAGTTGTGAAGGGCCTCACTAAGTGGCTGAGACTGTCCACGAACCGTGATCCTCCGTCTCTGCCTCCTGAATGCTGGGATTACAACTGTGTGCCACCACGCCTGGCTTAACTTTTTTCTTTTCTTTCTTTTTCTTTTTCTTTCTTTTCTCTTTTTTCCCCTTATTTTGTACTAGGGTTGAACACAGGGGCATTGTACCTCCAAGCTATACCCTCAGCCCTTTTTACTTACTTTTTATTTTGAAACAGAATCTGGCTAGGTTGCTGAGAGGCTCACTAAGTTGCTAAGGTTGGCCTTGAACCTGCAATCTTCCTGTCTCAGCCTCCCAGGTCCTCGGATTACAAGCATGCACCACCACACCCAGCCATGTCAACCATTTTTAAGTGTGTACAGTTCCGCAGCCCTGAGTACACCCACACTGTGGCGCAGCCCTCACCTCCATCCATCTCCAGGATTTTTTTTCAGACTCCCCAAACGGAAACTGTGTTCTCATTAAATAATAATTCCCCACCTCAAATTCCTGTGGACCCCTGGCAACCAAATTCTCTATGAGTTTGATGACTCTCCGTCCCTCACGTAAGTGAAGTCAAACATTGTGTCTCCTTTGGTGACTGGCCCATTTCACTCAATGTAATGTCCTCGGGGCTCATCATCACATGGTGTCTGGCTCAGAAAATTCCAGTGCTCATTTTACAGATGAGGAGGCGGAGGCCCCAGGAGAGCCCTGCGTTCCCACCAATAGTTGGGGCGGTGAGGATTTGAGCCTGGCTCCTGTGTGAACGCTTCCCCAGGCCTCCCTTCTAGACCCCATGAAAGGCCTCCGTCTCTCTGTCTCTCTAGCATGGGGAGCAGGGGCGGCCTGTCCTTCACAGCAGCAAAGCCGTCCTTGTTCGACACGTCACACCTTGCCCTTCTCCCCGTTTGGTAGGTAGCAGTCTTGTGAATGGGAAAAAAGTCATCCTCTAATTAGAACAGTAATAGACATTAATAAGCCATTCTCCTCCTAAGGACCACAGAACAAAACAAAACACCCAGCAGCAAAAAGAAAGGAGCTCATCCTTGTCCCCTCTGCATATTTCCGGCTAATCCTTGAACTCCAAAGAGGATTTCCACAATGGCTCTCTAGGAACGGGCGCTGTCACACCATTTCCTGCTTGCCAGGACTGAGGAGAGGCGTCCTCCTCCACGAAGGAGTACCTAAAACAGCCGCCCTCGGGGCTCTCCAGAGATGGATTCATTCGCGGGGCTGTGTTTAGATGACACCCACGCGCGCCGCGCATTCACAGAGCAGCTGCTTCCCAGCCATGCGGGGATTTCGGAAGAGAGGAATGGCTGACTAGCAGGGGCGGCCACACGGCCGCCTGTTGTTGCCTGCTCTAGCTCACCCGCTTTGCTGAAACGAATGAGACCAGCAGGCAGACGCCCCAGTGACCCTCTCTGCGGGTTCCCTTCTCCAGGGAACACATTGTTAGTGTTGCTTCGCAAACCAGAGGTTTCCCTTTCCTTGGGAATCTTCCCCGGAACCAAATGCCAAGTGGGTTAGACACACTCTCATTTTATTTTTATTTTTATATTTTATATTTTATTTTTTATTTTGGTGGTACTGGGGTTCCTGGAAGCCCTTCTACCTCCGGGCTACACTCCCAGACCTATTTTTACATTTTTATTTTGGAAACAGGGTCTCCTAAGCTGGCTTCGAACCTGCGCAATCCTCCTGTCTCCGCCTCCCAAGCGCGGGGATTACAAGCGTGCGCCACCACGCCCGGCCACACTCTCTCATCTTAGTCTTGAGATAAGCTCTTGCTCCAGGATAGAGTAAACTTTCATTTTGCTTCAAATATCAGCTCCTTTGTGCTACTCTAATCAATAGGACTTTTTTTTTTAGTGGTGGTACTGGGATCAAACCCAGGACCTCCCGCATGGTAGGCATGCACTCCACCACTGAGCCACATCCTCAGCCCCTCAACAAGAGTTTCCTTTGAGGAGGGGGAAATATGAAAAGGGGGGGGGGACGAAAGAGGACAGCCTCTCAAGCATCGATGACCCTTTCTCCTGCATGTGAAGTATTGTTAGCCACCGTGGATATGAATAATGTGGTCTAGCACAGCTCTATTTATGACTGTAGCGACGAAAATAACTTGGTCCTTAACCAATTATTTTTAAGAGGTGGTAGCACAGTGTTTCTGTGAATGTCGGGGGGGGGGGGGGACAGAAATAGAGGCTTTAAGAATTTCTCCCATCTGCCAGCCTGAACATTGGCTGGGTAGAGAGGTAAACAGCGTGCATGCTGTAGGATAGAAGAGGCCTCCTTGGCCCTCCCAGGGAGTGCAAGCCGGGGGGCCCCCAGCACACCTGTGTGCCGGCAGATTAGCCGGATTCTGTTCTGCAGCAGGGCTCCACTCAACTGTGGCAATCATGTGGAGATCGCCCTGGCTGGGCGGCAGGTCAGATCCCGAGGTGCACAGGAGTATTTACAGGAAGGAGACCACCACACCCCGGGAATGACAGCCTATGAGAAGGGCAGGCGCCGCAGGGAGGACTGAGAATGCCTTCCAGGCAGCTTGTTCATTTCAGTGACTTCTTTTCACAGGAACAAATAGGTGGTAAAACCTGGGGTATTGGTTTTATGGTTCCAGGCGGTTTTTGAGTTGGAAAGTGCTTGAAAGGCAATGGGCTCTTTCTGGAGGGAGTGCAGACTTTACCTTGAGTAGAGATCCAGAGATGATTAAGATGCCTTCCTCCACCCAAGGAGTGCTGAGACTTGCAAGCAGGCAGGAGGGTTGTCAGAACTGGAAACGAAACTCCTTGCTGGCTGGGAGTTTGCTCTTGACATGAAGAGAATAAATCTCTGTGCTGCTTCTTTTCCTATTACTGAGACCAGTAGGGAGAGAGAGCCCTGCTCTGGAATTTGGTTTGACCCAAGGTCAAGAAAATCTCAATGTGATGGCTTCTGCTGGGTCTTTGCATAGCTGAATTTGGGGTGGGGTGGGTGGGTAGAGGACCCCTGGCTGGGAATGGCCCTGAAGGCAGCCCCATTCTTCTGCCCCTGGGCCCCAGGGATGTTGGAGAAGCAGCAGGAAAAAGGCATAATAGAGTTTGGGGATGAGGCTGAGGGACAGAGAGGGCTTACCTAGGATGCATGAGGCCCTGGGTTCAATCAGCACCACAAAAAAGTTTTCAAAAGGTACAATCATTAAAAACAAACACATATGTTATCCACATTAAGAGCAGGGGGAATTTTGGGCGTATTATACTGCTTATGGTGAAGAAAATGCCTCTCTGCCTCAGTGGGGGTCTCTGTAGCATTGTCTGAGACCAGTACTGTGCTGAATTATTGTGTGCTCTTTTCTTTTCTTTTCTTCTTTTCTTTGCAGGTCTGGAGATGGAATCCAGAGGCATTTGACCTCTGAGCTACACCCCCTGCCCTATTTTTTATTCTTTATTTGAAACAGAGTCTCACTAAGTTGCGGAGGGCCTCACTAAGTAGCCGAGGCTGTCCGTGAACCCCGATCCTCTGGTCTCAGCCTCCCGAATGCTGAGATTACAAGTGTGCACCACCAAGCCCGGCTTATTGTGTGTACTTGAGAAGAGTCCTGGACAGGTGTCTGGGGTGCAGAACCACACTGAAGGATCAAGGTAGGGCCCTCAGGGGAGAAGAAGAAAACCCGAGACAGGGAGGCAAGGCCAGCAGCTGAGATGTTTCTGGGAAGGGAGCTGCTTGGATGGGTTAGCATTTTCTTTTTGCTTGGGATTCTGGGCATGATTCATTTAATGCTAACATTCTTTTCCTCCCCACAGTTTAATCTCATCCAAATTTTCCCTTCCCTCTAAAATGTCAGGAACACTTGTTACACACATAGCTTGTGTTACCATCTTGCAGAGAGTTTCGGGACAGTGTACCAGCAGGGGACGGGGCCTTCGCTGCATCAGCCCTTTGCCAGGGGCAGCTTGGTGGCGAAGACCACCAAGAAAGATCATGGAGAGAGATCGTGATCCTGGGACATCAGCTGCCTGCACAGACTTTCCCCCAAATTACCAGAGGAGGCTGAGCCTTCAAAGGAGGACAGAGAAGTACTTTCTGCACATCACAAATGTTCACAGAACAAGGCAAGGAGTTTTCTAAGCAGAAGGCTTCTAACCATCCTCCTTATCCCCTTCCCTGTTCCCCGGGGACACTTGCGGCAACTCTTCCTGCCTTCTCCGGGGTCCCCCGAAGGTGCCTGCTCGCCAACACCGGGGTCTCAGCCGCCAGCCAGCAGCATGTCTCCAAGTCATCTGTTGTGCTTGCTCCGGTAGCACGGCTGCATTCGTCACCCATGTCAAAGGCACACACTCCCACTTCTGGTACTGCCGGGCCCTGCACACTACAAACTCACCTGAGCTCCCAGGCCCCTGGGGCATCAGCAGGCTGCTCCTTGGGTTACTCCTCTGTAGAAGTCTTCCCAGGCATCATATAACTACGATTAACCAGGCAGCATATAACTACGGGCTCCTGAAGAGTTCTTTTCATCAGACGCTGGCCTCCATTAAAGTTCAAACGTCTCCCCTAATATGAACTATCTTTTCCTTCACGCAGTCCCCAAGACCCTCCATGATCTGCATCCTGCCCACTTTTCCAGCCTGTCTGTCTCTCACCACCCCATCCCCTGGCTTCCCCCAGCTTCCCAGACTGCTACTCTCTCACTTAGGAGGCTGTGTACATACCAAATACCGTGCTCGCTGCCTGCCAGACTTTCCCTCCAGCCTCGCCCACTTCCCTCCCCATCTTTAGACTGAATCCTACTCATTCTTCTGGCCCAGCTAATACACAGTGCCTGTTGACTCCTCCTTGAGGGGTCTTATATTGATTTTGTCATTTTTATGAAGAGTGTGCAAGAGGTGCTAAATCAATTGTTAAATGCATGTGCCATGAGTTTCTTCCTTAAAAAAGAATTCCCTCCTCCATGGGAACTCATTTCTTTAGTATATATACTCCTGATAAACTTTCCTCTGGAGTCCTCTTGCCTGAATCTTAGGGACTCCTATGTCAGCATCTATTAGAGATGGGGAAACCCAAGGAGGTCTTTTTTTTTTTTTCTACTCTTACATACCAAAATGCTTCTGACACCAGATGAAAGGTCCTTTCTCGTCAGACACAGTGGTGAATGCCTGTAATTCCAGGACTTCGGAGGCTAAGACAGAGGATTGCAGGTTTGAGGCCGGCCTTGGCAATTTAGTGAGCCCCTCCGTAACTCAGGGGGATTTTGTTTCAAAAAAAAAAAATGCTTTAAGAGGTTTAGGTTAAAAATAAAATGTCCCTCCGTTCAATTCCAAGTACCAAAAACAAACCAAACAACAACAACAACAAGTCTTAGTTTGCCCTGCACACCAAGCAACTCTGTCACTAGATTCTCCAGTTCTCTAATCGATTCAGTTCTAACACTCTCTACCTGGAGATAGTGTCAGATCACACAGTTTGAAAGCTCAGTCCCACAGTGTGCCCCCTTCAGTTATCAACCAAAAGCCCCCAATGGCTCTGTGAGTGCTTCTGAAGACTGCCCCCACGGGGAGCAGGGCTCCCACCGCCCTCTCCTTGGGTTCAAGTCATTTGTTCCAGCGGCTCGCAGAACTAAGGGGAGCAGTTACTGACCGATCAGGGATATGATCAGAGATTCCGACGAGCAGCCAGGGGGAAGAGATGAGCAGAGGGAGGCAGGTGAGAGGGGACACGAACTTCCTGCCTTCTCTGGACACATGTTACAAGTTCAGCTGTTCCCCTCTTGTTGGGGAGCTCTTCAGAAGCTCCCCAAACATTGCCCTCTGAGGTATTTGTAGAGGCGTTGTCACGGAGGCATGATTGAGTTCATCACTGGCCACTGGAGTTCATCACTGGCCACTGGTCTTTTTTTTTTTTCCTGCACTTCTCTCTGAAGGCTGGCGGGTGGGGCTGAAAGTGTGGACACTCTAGCCCCATACCAGTCCTCCGGGATGACAGGTCTGCGTACCAAAGCCGCCTCGGGCCCAACACGTCAGCTCATCAGCATGTAAAACTGCTCACCACTTTGGGGATGTCAAGGGTTGTGGGCCAGGAACCAGTGACAGAAAGAAAAAATATATATTTCTTATTATGTCACAGTATGGTGGCACATGATAGGGACGGACCACAAACTTCTCGAACTTTAAAGTGTAGTCATCACCTGGGATTCTGTTAAAATGCAGGCTCTGAGCCAGGAGTGGTGGGGCCTGCCTGCAATCTTGGCTATTGGGGAGGCTGAGGTTGGGAGATACCTAGTTCAAGTGCAGCTTAGGCAACATAGCAAGCTCTCCATCTCAAAGAGGACAGGGAGGCTGGGGACATAAGTCACTGGCAGAGTACTTGCCTAGCAGGTGCAGGGGCCTGGGTTCAATCTCCAGCACTGCAAAGTAAAAAGAAAAACAGCAGGCTGTGGCTTGGTTTGGTAGTCGGGGTGGGGCCTGAGCTGCTGCTGCTGGTTGGGACCCACATCTTCACTGGTAAGCCACAAAACTGGTGTCTGGTACAGTTTTAAAAAACCCATTCCGGGGTTCTAAAATGTGAGAGCCAATTGGCAAAATTGAAAATACTGAGGACTTTCTGAAAGTGTGTGTGTGTGTGTGTGTGTGTGTGTGTGTGTGTGTGTGTGTGTGTGTGTTTGGTGGTACTGGGGGGTGGAACCCAGGGGCTTTTCTCCAGGGTACACTCCAGACCTATTTTTATACTTTATTTGAAAACAGGGTCTCATGCCGGGCATGGTGGCGCACGCTTGTAATCCCCGTGCTTGGGAGGCAGAGACAGGAGGATTGCGCAGGTTCGAAGCCAACCGTGCGCTGGCTTAGGAGACCCTGTTTCCAAATTTAAAAAATGTAAAAATAGGTCTGGGAGTGTAGCCCGGAGGTAGAAGGGCTTCCAGAAACCCCAGTACCACCAAAAAAAAAAAAAAAAAGAAAAGAAAGAAAGAAAGAAAGGAAGAGAGAAAGAAAGAGAGAGAGAAAGAAAGAAAGAAAACAGGGTCTCACTAAGTTGCTGAGAGCCTCACTAAGTAGCTGAGGCTGGCTTCGAATCTGTGCAATCCTCCTGTCTCAGCCTCCCAAGCACTGGGATTACAAGCGTGAGCCACCACATCCAGCTATATAATTTTTTAATGTTTGATTTTATTAAGATTAAGAAGTCAGGTGCAGTGGCTCATGTACCTGTAATCCCAGCTACTTAGGAAGCTGGGACAGGAGAATTGCAAATTAGAGGTGAGCCTAGGTGACTTTACAAGACCCTGTATCAGAATTGGAATAAAATAAAGGTGGAGAAATGTAGCCTAGTGGTAGCATATCCCCTAGCTTCAATTCCTAGGGCTGAAAAAGAAAATAAAATGGCATTTTCTTTTTCTTTTCTTTTTTTTTTTATTATTTTTATGGTGCTAGAGATGGAACCAGGGGCCTTCTACCTCTGAGCTATACTCCCAGTCTATTTTATATTTTATTTGGAAACAGGGTGTCACTAAGTTGCCGAGAGCCTCACTAAGTAGCTGAGGCTGGCTTCAAACCTGTACAATCCTCCTGTCTCAGCCTCCCAAGCACTGGGATTACAAGCGTGCGCCATCGTGCTGGGTTTGAGGCATTTCCTTTATAAAGTACACATAGCCATCACTGTAGGTTGGTTCCTCTTTTATTGGGGGGGGCTGCTGAGGATTGAATCTAGGGGTGTTCTTCCTCCAATTATCCCTTTTTATTTATTTATTTACTTTTTTTGAAACAGGGTCTTGCTAAGTTGCTGAGGCTGGCCTGAACCTCAGATCCTCCCGTCTCAGCGTCAATAAGTACTGGGATCTCAGGTCTTCCACCAGGCCTAGATGTATATTTGTTTCTCTTATTGTATCCAACTCTCTTCTCCTTGTCTTTCTAATATAGAGGTTGCTGAAGTTAAATCTTCTTTTTCAAAGCCTCCCTTGCTACTCTGGCTTAAACAATAACATAGAGCTGGTGGTGAGCCATGGTTAGTTTTTTTATTTGTTTGTTTTTTGGTACTGGAGGTTGAACCCAAGGACATTCTACCTCTGAGCTATACCCCAGCCCTATTTTGTTCTTTATTTTGAAACAGGGTCTCCCTAAGTTGTGGAGGGCCTCACAAGTTGCTCAGGCTGGCCATGAATCTGTGATCCTCCTGTCTCAGCCTAAGTACTGGGATTACAAGTTTGTGCCACCATGCCCAGATTTATTTTTTATTTTGAGCAGGGTCTCACTAAGTAGCTAAGGCTGGCTTTGAACCTGTAAGTCTCCTGTCTTGTCCTCTCAAGTACTGGGATTACAAGTGTGCAGCACTAGGCCCAGCTTGGTTTTTAACTCCTGCCCTAAATGTTAACATAATAACCTAAGTGCAGAAGTAATTCCAGCAGTTCAAAGGTACTAGGCGGGTGTCTGTGGTTCAGCCTTTCTTGTACGTTTCTTACATCCAAGCCAAAGAATAGCTGCTGCTCAGTGAGGCCAAACAAAATACTCTGTGTGTGTGTGTGTGTGTGTGTGTGTGTGTGTGTGTGTGTTAATGGGGATTGAACCCTTGAACCCAGAGGCATTCTCTACCTCTGAGCTACACATCCAGCACTATTTTACTTTTTATTTTGAATCAGTCTTGATAAATTGCCCAGGCTGGCCTCGAACCTGCAACCCTCCCATCTTAGCCTCCCAAGTACTGGCATCCCAAGCGTGCACCTTCCTCCATGCCCAGTTTTAAGCATCTCTTAATCTAGTCAGCCTTAATCTAACCTACCAAAAATCTAGTCAGTTTCAAATCTTTTTTATCACATTTTTCCTGCAGTTGGTTTATTTAAATCAGAATCAAATGATGTTTAGTTGTTTTAAACAATATCGCATGTCTTAAGCTTCAGATTTCTCACTGTAAGATAGAACCACATTCCTATTCACTTAAGCCAGCCTTAATGGGGTTTCATTTATTAGTTTTACTCAAACTATAATGCAGTATACTTTTCGGGTTTTTGTTTGTTGTTTTTTGAGATAGGGTCTTGCTTTGTTAACCAAGATGGTCTTGATCTCCTGGAATCAAATGATTCTTCTGCCTTAGCCTCTCTATTTTTTTTTTTTTGTTGTTTACTTATTTATTTTTGTGGTGCTGGGGATTGAACCCAGTGTCTTTCTACCTTTGAGTAACCACCTCAGCCCTATTATAATTTTTAATTTGTAAGCAGTTTCTCACTAAGTTGCTGAGAGCCTCACTAAGTAGCTGAGGCTGGCTTCGAACCTGCGTAATTCTCCTGTCTCTGCCTCCCAAGTCTTGGGATTACAGGCATATGCCACTATGCCCAGCTCACTAAGTACTTTATATGCATTATTTATTACATCCCTCATTACCCTATGAAGTCTATGCTAGCTCTCTTTTTAGAAGCTGCAGCTGAAGCTCAGAGAGGGCAATTAATTTATCCTATGTCACAGAGCTAATAAAGAGGGGACCCAGGTCCCAACACAGCTCTTGCCTGCTCCTAGAGGCCTCAATCATTACACTCCTTCATCAGGTCTTAATTTTTTAGACCCTTGCTAAGTTTCAGAGATAAAAGTGCAATCTTGTTTTGGATTGTTTCCATGACTCTGGACATTTCTTTGTGTTTGTGATCTACGGCTGATCACCTTAGTGAAGTGCGCTCTTTCCTTTCTTGCCCTCCTGACGTGCACTCATAGATTCAGTTAAAAACTGGTAACACTACCAGGTACCATCATTGAAAAAGATCCCAGCTTGGTTTGAAGGAATCATGCCCGAGATGGCACACATCCCTTATCAACAAGATGTCATTGTCATCTTACCAAAAAGCCGAAAATATCACTGCTGTCTGGATAGGTGGACATGTTTTATTGGGAATATAATTTTTCTCTTTGTTTCCATGTTCTGCTTGGCTCAGAAATAAAAAACATAAAAACCTTTGTATGGATTTAAAAAAGAAAGAAAGAAAAGACAGTACTTTTTTTATGTGGAAGCACCTTTAATCGTGGCTCATGTGACTTGGGGAATTTCCTAGTCATCACTCCCAACATGGCTGTCTGGTTTGCCCTCACACTCCTTCCACCAGGCTGAGCTCGGTACAGTTCTGCAAGTCCAGCATGAGACGAGGTGGCCCGTCAGGGTCAACCCTTCCAGAAGCAGGTAGGCTTCTTGTTGGGCACATTGCTATGCACATAAAGTACTTATCCAAAGAATGGCTTCTTTTCCATGGTTATGTAGACAAACAGCACAATGATTAAGATGCCCAGGATAGCAAGCCTCACACCTGCTGGGAACCCGCTGTCAGTGCTCTGGTTCGCAACACAGCAGCGTCTCTCTTTGGTGACAATCTCGGGGTTGCTACTGGTGTTCCGAGCTCTTGCAGCACACCTGTGAAACATTAGTGGTCCTTAGGGTTACGTCCAGCCCCTACCTGAGCACCTCCTGAAACTAAGTGCTGGAATATACTGGAATTATAAACGTGTACCACTGCTCCAGGCTTCTATCTGCTTATTTAAAATTGACATATAGCCGGGCGTGGTGGCGCACGTTTGTAATCCCCGCGTTTGGGAGGTGGAGACAGGAAGATAGCACTGGTTCAGAGCCAGTCTCGCTGGCTTAAGAGACCCTGTTTCCAAATTTAAAAAATAGGTCTGGGAGTGTAGCCCGGAGGTAGAAGGGCTTCCAGGAACCCCAGTACCACCAAAAAAATAAATTAAATAAATAAATAAATAAATAAATAAATAAATAAAATCGACATGTAGCGAGGCATTATGGTACAGGCTTGTAATCCCAGCATTTGGGAGACTGAGACAGGAGGATCGCAGTTCTCAGACAGCCTCAGCTACTTAGTGAGGCCCTTTGCAAATCGGTGAGAACTTGTTTCAAGATAAAGAATAAAAAGTAGGGCTGGGAGCGTAGCTTTGAGGTAGAATGTCCTTGAGCTTATTTCCCAGTACTGGAAAAAACAAACAAACAAAAAGTTTGTCTTGAGCTGAGGATGGTGGTGCATGTCTGTAATCCCAGTACTTGGAGGCTTTCACCTGGTCTTTCTCCTTTCTCAACAGACCTTTTCTCCAGGCGCAAGTCCTTCGCAGAAGTCTAAACAATGACACCCCCCCCCCCCCGGAGTTAGTCACAATAATATCAATTTCCTCATATGCCAAAAAAAAAAAAAGCATTACCTCATTCCCTTGGAAGGCTGGTGACCCAAGCAGCAGATATCTGCAGCTCTTGTTCTACTGACAGAAGTCTTGGGTCTCTGAAAAACAGGAAATGTCCACAGGACTTCGTTTTCAATGTTTTATACAAAGGACTGTTTGTTAGTCTAGAAACAATCACCTAATCGGGTTTCTGATAAAATGTTTTTGGCACATCGGGTAGTTTCATTGTTCATAACACAAACTTCAACTTTGCCTTTCTTCAACAATCAGCAAATTACAAGTGTGGTGGCGCACACTTGTAATCCCAGTACTTGGGAGGCTGAGACAGGAGGATCTCAGGTTCACAGACAGCCTCAGCTACTTAGCGAGGCTCTCCGCAACTTAGTGAGACCCTGTTTCAAAATAAAGAATAAAAAATCGGGCTGGGGGTAAATCTCAGAGGTAGAATTCCTCTAGGTTCAATCTCTGTTCCTAAAAATATAATAATAATCAGCAAAAACATTAAATTCCAGGAAGCAAGATTTTCCTTCAATGACTCACACTATAGCAACAGACTCGGGGCTGGAGTCATGTGATGAGAACAAGATTCTGCTCTTAAATATCAATTCTGTTTTGCTCTCAAAACATGAAAGTTGGACATATATACATATGAGACACATACATCATTTTAATATGTAAATATTATGCCGTGTATGGTGGCACACGCTTGTAATCCCCGCGCTTGGGAGGCGGAGACGAGGATCGCGCAGGTTCGTAGTCAGCCTTGCTGGCTTAAGAGACCCTATTTCCAAATAAATAAAAAATATAAAATAGGTCTGGGAGTGTAGCCCAGAGGTGGAAGGGCTTCCAGGAACCCCAGTACCACCAAAAAATAATTTTAAAAATAGCATAAACAGTGGGAGCGATGGTGCATGCCTATAATCCCAGTGACTCAGGAGGCTGAGACAGGAGAATCAAAAGTTTGAAGCCAGGCCGGGCGTGGTGGCGCACGCTTGTAATCCCCGCACTTGGGAGGCGGAGACAGGAGGATCGCGCAGGTTCGTAGTCAGCCTCGCTGGCTTAAGAGACCCTATTTCCAAATAAATAAAAAATATAAAATAGGTCTGGGAGTGTAGCCCGGAGGTAGAAGGGCTTCCAGGAACACCAGTACCACCAAAAAAAAAAAAAAACATACATATATATATATATACATATATATATGTATATATATATATATGTGTATATATATATATATATATATGTTTTTAAAAACATAAAAGCTGGGCATGGTGGCACACACCTGTAATTCCAGGACTTGGAAAGCTGAGACAGGAGGATCACAGGTTCAAGGCCAGTCTCAGCAACTTACAGAGGACTTGTTTCAAAATAAAAATTTTTTTAAAGAAATGGGGGTATAGCTCAGAGGTGGAATATTTCTGAGTTCAATCCCTAGCACAAAAAATAAATAGACTGATTGATAAATACATAAATAAGAGCAAAACAAAACAAAAAATATTAACTGTGAACAGGACTAAAAAAGTAATTTGAAATGAAATGTCTCTCTGTAAGAGGAGTGGAAACAGGGATGCTTGTGTCTTTTTTCTTCTTCCAGAAAATGTCCTTTATAAGACAAGTGTGAGCCAGGCATGGTGGCACACGCTTGTATTCTCAGCATCTGGGAGGCTGAGATGGGAGGATCACAGTTTGCAGACAGCCTCAGCTACTTAGTAAGGCCGTTCGCAACTCAGTGAGATCTTGTTTCAAAATAAAGAATTAAAAACAGGGCTGAGGGTGTCGCTCAGAGGTAGAATGCCCATGGGTTCCATCCCTGGTACCGCAAAATAAATAAATAAATAAATAAATAAACAAACAAACAAACAAATAAATAAGACAGGTGTGGTATTGCATGCCTGTAATTTCAGTACTTGGGAGGCTGAGACAGGAAACTCATAGGTTCAAGGTCAGCCTCAGCAACTTAGTAGATCCTGTTTCAAAATTAAAAAATATGACTGGGGGTATAGTTCAGGGGTAGAATGCCCCTGGATTCAAGCCCAGTACCACACACACATACAAGAAGAAGGAGAAGGAGAAGGAGAAGGAGGAGGAGAAGGAGAAGGAGGATGAGGAGGAGGAGGAGGAGGAGGAGGAGGAGGAGGAGAGGAGGAGGAGGAAGAGGAGGAGGAGGAGGAGGAGGAGGAGGAGGAGGAGGAGGAAGAGGAGGAGGAGGAGGAGGAGAAGAGAGGAGGAGGGGGAGGAGGAGAAGAGGAGGAGGAGGAGGAGGAGGAGGAGAAGAAGAAGAAGGAGGAGGAGGGGGAGGAGGAGGAGGAGAGGAGGAGGAGGAGGAAGAGGAGGAGGAGGAGGAGGAGGAAGAGGAGGAGGAGGAGGAGAAGAGAGAAGGAGGAGGAGGAAAGAAGAAGAGGCGGAGGAGGAGGAGGAGAAGAAGAAGAGGCGGAGGAGGAGAAGGAGAAGAGGAGGAGGAGAAGGAGGAGGAGGAGGAGGAGGAGGAGGAGAAGAAGAAGAGGAGGAAACGATAATATCTCCTGTGTTGTTGGTTTTTCCATCTAGTAAAAAGGTACAGGCCTTTGTTTTCTCTCTGGGAAATAGAGTTGTAAAGATTAACTGACTTAATAAATGCAGGATGATTAAAACATCTTTGGGGTGCAGAGTAAGCATTTAATAAAGATTAATAATAGTGGTATGCTAATGATAATTAATTTCACATTACTATCTTTGTATTCTGGTTCTTCTCTTTTTTTGTTTTTTGTTTTGCAGAGCCAGGAATCAGACTTTGGTTTTCCTACATTGTCCACCCATATTTAAGACTGTGATCTTCCATTCCTCGATTGTCTGCAGCATCCAGGTGGGGGCCCTAAGAATGTGAAGCTGGGGTGTTCAGTGATGTTGCTAACTACTATTCACCCACCACCAGGCCCCCTTCACCCATTAACTCACTGACCTGCAAGACTATTCTACCCTTTTCCCATAGGCACTAATATTGCTCCATGGAGGTGAACCTGAGGCACAGAAAAGGGAAGGAAGTAGCCTGAGGTCACACAGTGTTATCCGTGGAGAGCTTTGTGCCTATCTTTGGTTTCTAAAGCTAACGTCCCTCCTACAGGAAATCTTTATTACTCTCAGTCATGCAGGTTACACCTCTCTTCCATATTTCTTCAGCCCTAATCCTAAGGTTGTGTTTATTCCTTTATCAAATATTGGTGTTATTTTGCTCCATGCTGGGCCTACGCCAGCTGCAGGTTTAAGACAGGACCGCCCTTCCACTTTGTAAGTGTTCTTTACTGGGTTTCTTCTTCCCAAATCAGCCTTCCTCTGCTGGGTCTCACAGAACTGGCTTTTTCCTTTTCTATTTATTTATTTATTTATTTATTTATTTATTTATTTATTTATTTATTTTGGTGGTACTGGGGTTTCTGGAAGCCCTTCTACCTCCGGGCTACACTCCCAGACCTATTTTTATATTTTTTATTTGGAAACAGGGTCTCCTAAGCCAGTGTGGGCGGCTGGCTTCGAACCTGCGCGATCCTCCTGTCTCTGCCTCCCAAGTGCGGGGATTACAAGCGTGCGCCACCACGCCTGGCTTTCTTTTTTTATTTTTTATTTTTATTTTTTTTATCTTTTTTATTGGTGCAATGTATTCATACATCATAATGGTATAAAGAAAATACTTTTTTAGACATACATGCACATATCGCCCAGTTAGCCCCTACCCGATCCCCATCCCGTTCCCTCCCCATCCCTCCTTCCCATGCTTGGCTTAGTGGTTGACATCTAGTTTTATAGCAATTTATCCAATATTAACGATGATAAGCTCACATAACAGTTTCATTTGTCTGATACCAAGCTTTTGATGACTTAAAGATAACATTTCAATATTTCTTTTTGCTTTCTTTCTTACCAGAGAATATTTTTTTCTTTTTTTTTAGGTGAAACTATCATACATTTATTTACTTATTTTTTAGAAAAAATCTATCCTGATATGGAATATGGACTCTAGATACCAAAAACAATCTTGAAGAAGAACAAAGCTAGAAGATGTATATTTTCTTATTTCAAACCAAATAAAGCTACAATAATTGAAACAGTGTAGTACTATTCTAAAGGCAGATATATAAACCGTTGGAATTAAATAAAAACCTAGAGATAAATGCTTCCATATATTGTCAAGTTATTTTTGACAAGGTTTCCACGAACATTTGGTGGAGGAAATACTAATCTTTTAACTAAATATTGTTGAAAAATAATAATTACATGAAAAAGAATAAAATTGGACCCTTACCTAACACATATACAAATATTAACTCAAAATAGATAAAAGACCTAAATATAAATCTTAAGACTATAAACTTTTAGAAGAAAATCTGGGTCATAAAACCTCACAACACTGAAATTGGCAGTGATTTCTTGGATATGACTTCAATGGCACAGGCAACAAAAGGGTAAATAAACTCCCTAAAAAATAAAAAAATATTGTATATCCAAAGACAATGTAAACAGAGTTAAAAGTTACTCATAGAATGGGATAAAATATTTCCAAATGCTATATCTGAAGGTATATTAATATTCCAACTAGACATCCTAAAAATTAGCAACAATAAAAGCAAACAATACAATTTAGAGATAGGTAAAAGACTAACATAAATAATGAATCACCACAGATAACCAGTCTTAGTTGTCTGTTGGATGGAAAATCTTGTTTCTCTGGTTCTGGTGCATGTTACCTATTTCTTCTTTGTAGTTAATCTCTTTGAGTATTTTCTCTAGCGCTGGTTTTAAAGACATAAATTCCTTCAGTTTCTGTTTGTTGTGGAAGCTTCTTATTTCCCCATCTAATTTGATAGAAAGTTTTGCTGGGTAGGAAATTTTTGGCTGGAAGTTGTTTTCTTTCAGAGTTTGGAATATGTTATTCCAAGCCCTTCTGGCTCTCATGACTTGGTTTGGAAAGTCTGGAGTGATTCTAATTGGTTTGCCTCTGAATGTCACTTGGCCCTTTGTTTTTGTTGCCTTTAAGATTCTCTGCTTGGCTTCCACATTGGTCATTTTGACAATTATGTGGCGTGGGGATCCTCTTCTCTGATCCTCTCTAAAGGGAGTTCTATAAGTTTCCTGGACCTGTGTATCGACCTCTTGCTCTATGTTTGGAAAATTTTCTGCTATTACTTCCTTGAAAAGATTGTTGATCCCTTTGGTTTCATCTTCTTTTCCCTCCTCTATTCCAATTATTCTTAGGTTAGCTCTCTTAAAATGTGCCCATATTTCTTCAGTGTCAGATTCCTGCTGTCGGATTTTTTTTTTCTAAATTAGAAACTATGCGTTCTTTTTTTTTTTTTTTTTTTTTTTTGGTGGTACTGGGGTTCCTGGAAGCCCTTCTACCTCCAGGCTACACTCCCAGACCTATTTTTACATTTTTATTTGGAAACAGGGTCTCCTAAGCCAGCGCGCGTGGCTGGCTTCGAACCTGTGCGATCCTCCTGTCTCTGCCTCCCAAGCGCGGGGATTACAAGCGTGTGCCACCACGCCCGGCCTGCGTTCATTTTTTGAATGATCATCTTCTAAGAGCGAGATTCTATTCTCCATGTGGTCTAATTGGTTGTTTGTACTTTGAATTGAGGCCTTTACTTCATTAATTGCATCCTTTATCTCTCTTTGGCTCTCTCTGAATTCTTTTCAAAACATCTCTATTATTTCTACAGTTATTTTCCTGATTTGATCTTCTAGAAGTCTCTGAATTTCTGTTTTATCGGGTTCTGATGTTGTGGGGTTGTGGGCATTCATTGCTCCATTGTTATTCCTCTTTCCCATGATTTAGGAAGTTTGTGCCTTCTCTGGGTTCTTCCCTGGGTCACTACGACTTCACTTAAGGTGCTCTGGATCTCGATTCTGTGGTATCTCGGTCCCCACTACTCCTTTACTGGGTTGTATCGCAGAGTCTCAGACCCTGGGAGTCAATCGAGGCTGCTTTAGACCATGGGGGGTGCCAGGTTGGACGTTCTCCTATGGTGTGATATCTCTGCCACCGGCAATCCCCCACTGGGTCAAGTCCCTGGGAGTACAGTACTGGGATTTCTCCTCTAGGGGCCACAATTTGACTCACTGTTGTTGTGTGAGCAGATGAAACTGTCGTGGACTTGGCAAATTCGCTGCTGCTGCTGCCGGTGGCAATATGGCGCTGCTGCCACGCCCTCGGCCATGAGGCTGGTGTATTTCTTTTCTGTTTTTGAACTCCACTCTGAGTCCCTGCAGCGCGTGCTGATCCCAGCCTCTGGGAGCTTTAGATGCTTCCTGGGCCGAGAAATCTGCTGAATTCCTCGGCTCTCTGTCCGCCGCTCCTCTCTGGAGCCTGGTGGGCTGTTGAGTGCGTTGGTCTGGTGCTGTCTGGTGAGCTCGCTGCTGCCGCTGGCAGTAAGGCGCTGCTGCCGTGTCCTCGGGCGTGAGGCCGGAGTATCTCTTCTTTGTTTCTGAGCTCCGTTCTGAGTTCCCCTCCTCTCTGGAGCCTGGTGCTGCAAGGAAAATGACTCCCACTGCTTTGTGCTGCAGCTCTGGCTGCAGCACTGCGGTCTGGTTTCTGGTGTCTCGTTTTTCCAGCCCTCTTTTTCTCTGTCCCTTGAAATTACATTTTTTGTTTCTCTGCTGATGGTGTTTTCTGGCTATGAAAGGCGCTGATTTTGTGGTAATTGAGATTGGTTGTTAGCGGGGCTCGTAAGCCCCGCTTTTCTCCATCGCCATCTTCCCGGAAGTCCTATTTTTTCTTGATGGTAGGGAGCCCAGGGACATCCTACTTCTGGGCTACACTCAGGCTATTTTATTTTATTTTATTTTATTTTATTTTATTTTTTGTGGGTCTGGGGATGGAACCCAGAAGCCTTCAACCTCTCAGCTACACCCCCTGTCCTATTTTTTTATTCTTTTTTTTTTTTTTTTGGTGATACTGGGGATGGAACCCTTCTACCTCTGGGCTACACTCCCAGACCTATTTTATATCTTATTTGGAAACAGGGTCTCCTAAGCCAGAGAGGCTGGCTTTGAACCTGCACGATCCTCCTGTTTCCATACAAGCATGCGCCACCATGCCCGGCTTATTCTTTATTTTGAAATTGGGTCTCACTGAGTTGCAAAGGGCCTCACTAAGTAGCTGAGGCTGTTCACGAACTGCGATCCTGTGGTCTCAGCCTCCCAAATGCTGGGATTATAAGCATGCACCACCACACCCGGCTTCTTTTTTTTTTTTTTTTTTTTAATTTTGAAACAGGGTCTCACTAAGTTGTAGAGGGCCTCTCTAAGCTGCTGAGGCTGACCTTGAACCTACGATCCTTCTGTCTCAGCCTCTCAAGTATTGGGATTATAAACATGCACCACCACACCTAGTTTAGGCTGACAATCTGATTTTTAGTACTGGGGATTGAACCCAGGGACACTCTACCTCTGAGCTACACCCCCAGCCATTTTTATTTTTTATTTTTAAACAGGGTCTTGCTAAGTTCCTGCAGGCCTTGCTAAGTAGCTGATGCTGGCCTTGAACCTGCAATCCTTCTGTATCCCAAGTACTGGAATTACAGGCATGCACCACCATGCCTAGTTCCAACCCCCTTCTTAAAGATGTTTTAACAGTGTTTTTATCACACCAGAGCAAGGGTCTTTGCATATGGTAGAAAGGTGTGCAAGGTACAAGAGCCCCAGGGCAAGGGAGCCCATTCCCAGCTCAGAACGTGTGAATTTCCACACCATCCCGGCCACCCGCACAAGATAGAAGCAAAGGCCCTCAGAGGAGGCTACTCAGAAAAGTTTCCATGCAAGTGCCGCAGGGCCTAGCAGTGGCCTCCTCACCAAATTATTTCAAACGATTTCCAAGGGTGTTGGGAAACCTTTTGTTGAGCAAATTCCTTTTTTAAAACCTTTTTACTTACAGAAAAAATGAAACATACAAAATAGACAATAGCATAATGAACCTCCACACGCCCATCACATACAACTTCTTTTAAATTTTCTTAAATTTAAAAATAGATATGGTAAATAAAGCTTTGGGGGTTGAAGTCTATTGTAAAATCAAATTATAGGATTTCACAGGTTTTAGGCAGCCAAAACTCCCTCCCTGTTCTTTTCTCCTGCCCTAAGGAGACTTAGAGCTGGTATTTCCTCCTTCTCTTCTTCCTCTCTCTTCCTCTTCTCCTTCTCCTTCTCCTTTCTTCTCCTCCTCCTCCTCATCCTTTTCTTCCCCTCCCCTCCCCTCCCTTCTCTCTCTCCTCCTCTCTCTCTCCCCTCTCTCCCTCTCTCCCTCTCCCTCTCCCTCTCCCTCTCCCTCTCCCTCTCTCTATATCTCTTCACTATACTGCCCATGCTGGCCACAAACTCCTGGGCTCGGAAAATCCTCCTGCCTCAATCTCCAAAATAGATGGGATTACAAGCAGTTCTCCCACTCCACTATCCTATTCTTTTTTTTTTTTTTTTTTTTTTTTTGGTACTGAAGATTGAACTCAGAGTTGTTCTGCCTTTCAATTACAGTCCCAGCCCTCTTTTATTTTTTAGTTCGAAACAGATTCTCATTAAATTGCTGAGGGCCTCCCTAAATTTCTGAGGCTGTCCTCAAACCTGTGATTCTCCTGTCTCAGGCTCCCAAATTCTGGGATTACAGGCTTGCACCACAATGCCTGGCTCCCATTCTTTTATAATTTGTTTTCTGTTATTATTCATTTGTAGAATTTTCCAACAGTATATAAAATGTGCACTTTTTTTTGCAGTACTGGGGATGGAACCTGCAGGCATTCTACCTCGACGAACTACACCCCCCAGCCCTATGTTTTATTCTTTATTTTGAAACAGAGTCTCACTAAGTTGCAAAGGACCTCATTAAGTAGCTGAGGCTGGCCACCAACTAAGTAGCTGAGGCTGGCTATGAACCGCAATCCTCCTGTCTCAGCTCCTAAATGCTGGGATTACAAGTGTGTGCCACCATGCCTGGCTAAATGTGCACATTTTAATTTCCAAAATGGAGAAATTATGACCTATCCTGTTGACTGTACGCCGATCAGTAATAATAGTATTATGAAAACTATAACAGAAAAAGTTTTATCAATTAATGTTAAACAGTAAACAGAATATAAAAACGTATATCCACAGTGATGTCAAGTGTACTTATACTGAATATGCACATAAAGAGAAACTAGAGGGAAATGGAAAAACATGAAACCAGTCTTTGCACAGAGTAGTATGTTTGTAGTTGATTTATATTTCATCTTTTAAAAATTCCTTTAATGCCGTTATAATATGATTTTCACTATAAACAACATTTACAACAGAACTAAAAAATATTGCTGTTCATTAAAACAACGGCTTAGCTACGGCCAACGGCACCCAGGGGATTCCTAATGCCTTTGCTCTGCTCTCCCCATGCCTGGAACAAGAATCTGCAAAGACAGCTGTTTTGTGAAGCGTTCAGAGACCAGAGCTGAGCACTGTGTGGCCTCCTCTGCTTCTCCACCCCCTTCAGTACACCCTGACGTGCAAGTCAGAATATTCCACCAACCAGCACTTCCAGGACTAGCTGCGGTCACAGCGCAGAGGTGCAGCAAGTCAGAGACGCACCGATATGACAAGCCCGGCAAACACAGAGTGCTCCTGTGTGCCAGGCACTGTGCTGAGCACTTCACACCAATGCACTGGCTTAATTTTTAAAACCAACCCTTAGCCTGGCCTCTCTCCCAAGTACTGGGATGACAGGCGTGTACCACTATGCCTGTCTGGAAATGTGCTTCTACTGTATCTAGTCATAGATGATAAACTGAGTTACAGCCATTTAAAAAGCTTGCCCGTGGTCCCGCCACTGCTGAAGCGATGGAGCCGGGAGCCGATCTGGGCTGTGCGGCCCTAAAGTCCTTGCTCAGAATCATCAAGTCATACAGCAGCATGATAGCCTTGCTTTACTGGAATTAGCAACAGCATATTATGAATAAAATTATCTTAGGCATTCAACATACTTCAATCTATTTAATCTAACAACTCTAGCAGGAAATCATCATAGTCATTTTGTAGATGAAGAGAGGGAGATTTACTGAGCTAAATCATATGTCCTGGGCAACACAATTAATAAAAGGCATAGTTGTATTTTAGACCCAGATATTCTGGCTCCAAGCCTTTTAAAATAGATGTATTTCTATTAGGAGAACTTATGCCTGAAAACATGTGAAAGAATATTTCTAAATATTGTTTTCATTAATTAATAAATTATCAAAGTATGCATTTCCTTTAGAAGTAACAACTGGAGCCGGGCGTGGTAGCGCACGCTTGTAATCCCCGCGCTTGGGAGGCTGAGACAGGAGGATCGCACGGGTTCGAAGCCAGCCTTAGCTACTTACTTAGTGAGGCTCTCGGCAACTTAGTGAGACCCTGTTTCCAAATAAAATATTATTAAAAAAAAAAAAGGTCTGGGAGTATAGCCTGGAGGTAGAAAGCCTCTGGGTTCCACCCCTAGTACCACAAAAAAAAAGAAAGAAAAAAAGAAAAAGAAAAAAGTAACAACTGGAGCCGGGTGTGGTGGCGCACGCTTGTAATCCCAGCATTTGGGAGGCTGAGACCTGAGCATCACTGTTTGTGGACAGCCTCAGCTACTTAGTGAGGCCCTCCGCAACTTAGTGAGACCCTGTTTCAAAATAAAGAATAAAAATAGGGCAGGGGATGTGGCTCGGAGGTCAGATGCCCCTGGGTTCCATCCACAGACCCGAAAAAAAAAAAAAAAAAGAAGTAAAAACTGTTAACTATTCTGTTCTTAAACATTTCAGGAAAAAAATTGTCCTTTTCATAAGATTTTTCCCGGTGAACTATCCTGTTTGGATCCTGGCTTACGTATATGTATCATATTGAATCTGGAAGTGGGTTATGTAAGAGATATTCTGTCATACTGTATTATAGTTAACTACAAAATACTGGGCTAATACCTAGAACCAGGAAGAATAATGATCATCCTGTATTCTCATTAAATCATTAAGTATCAAAAATTTTATTTGTTTTTTGAAAAATGATCTACCTTGACTAGAGCCGTTATTAATTGTCCTCAGAGAAAAAACACGAATTGTGTTTGCATTTCACAACATGTTTAGTTTGCAGTGCAGACCCAGAGATGGCCAAAGGGCCGTGGCTGATACCTGGGGCCATCAGGGAGGGCAGCTGGGTGCTGCTTTGGGCTCTTCCTGTCCTCTCTTCCCTGGACCTCTTACCCTTGGACTTGGGGGAGTTGAGAGGCCCTGGGGCTTGGGCATGGCATCTTCTCCAACCAAAACACAATACATTTTCCATCACAAATGCATATCTGGCATTACAAAAACAAAAAAGCCTAATCCTGGCATGGTGGCACACAGCTGTAATTCCAGTACTTGGGAGGCTGAGACAGGAAGATCACAGATTTGAGGACAGCCTTAGCAATGTAGCAAGACTCTCAGCAACCTAGCTGAGACCCTGTTTCAAAACAAAAAATTAAAAGGGCTAGGGATGTGGTCTGGAGGAAGAATGCCCCTAGGCTCAACCCCCTCGTTGTGGCACCCGCGCCTGTAATCCTAGTACTTGAGAGGCTGACTCAGGAGGATCATAGGTTTGTGGCCAGCCTCCACAATTTAGCAAGGCCCTCAGCAACTTAGTGAGAACATATTTTAAAATGAAAATATAAAATAGGGCTGGGTTGTAGCTCAGAGGTAAAATTCCCCTGGGTTCAATCCCTAGTAACTCCAAAAAAGCCTATCTGTAGAATCTGAAACTTTTTGAGACTGCAGGATTACAGGCTCAAGGTTAGACTCAGCAATTTAGTGAGACCCTATTTCAAAATTTTAAAAATAAAATAAAAAGGGCTGGGGATATAGCTTAGAGACAGTATGCCCTGTTTCAAAATTAAAAAAATAAAATAAAAAGGTCTGGGGGTATAGCTCAGAGGTAGAATACCCCTGGGTTCAATTCCCAGTAGCAAAAAAATAAAAAAATAAAAAATAGATACTTTTACAAATGACATAGCAAAATGGAAGTTGTGACCTGCTTGCAGGCAGAAAAAAAAATCTTTTGATATAGAACTCTTTAAAATTGAGTTAACCCCAAATCGTTTTATTGATTAAAATGAGTAAGTTAATAAAAGATCTTATAATAATATCAGGCTCTTACTTCATTGTTTCTCCTCAGTCTTGATCTAATAAAGTTCTCATTTAAAATATTGTGTTCTTTTAACCTAAGGAATGATTTTGAATTAATTAAAAAGCTTTTAAAAGAATCTGTACCACATTAACAGAAGAAAGGTTAAAAACCTTATGATCATCTATATTTCTACTTTTAAAAAAATGTTTTTCAGCCTGGTGCCATGGTGCACACCTGTATCCCCAGCTACTCAGGAGGCTGAGGTGGAGGATCACAAGTTCGAGGCCAGCCTGGGCAGCTTAGAAAGATCTTGTTTCAAAATAAAAAATAAAAGGACTGAAGGTGCAGCTCAGAGATATAGTATCTATAGGTTCGATGTCCAGTACTATAAAATAGAATAGAATACAATTCCATGTCTTTTAATTTTATGTTCCGTGCATGTATGGAAAGGCGATGTAACTGCACCCACCACTGCAGATCAGAAAAGAAAGGATAGGCTGCAGAGTGGCAACGGACCAGGATGGGTAGAGGTGCTTCTCCCAATTCCTTCCTTTTTTCTTTTCTCTTCTTCTTCTACCCGTGTGTGTGTGTGTGTGTGTGTGTGTGTAGGGGTTGCTGGGGATTGAACCCAGGCGTGTTCCACCACTGAGCTATAACCCCAGCCCTTTTTATTTTATTTTGAGACATGGTCTCATTAAATTGCTCAGGCTGGCCTTGAACTTGCGATCCTCCTGCCTCGGTCTCCCCGGTAGCTGTGATTATGGGTGCATGCCACCTGCTAATTCTTTCTAAGTTCAGATGTTATGAATAAAACAAACATAAGAAGACTCTGAAAGGTAAAGAGAAGGCAGATAGACTGGGGAATCTTAGGGCCCAAGGAGCGGTATGGGGAGAGGTCTCTGGGTTTTCTTTTTCCTTCATATATCTTGAACTGGGTGCTGGAGAGATTGGGTGCAGGGGGGAAAAAAAAAGTCCCCAGGGGGGGGAAAAAAACAGACGAGGAAAGGGACAGAGGGGCAGCCTAGCGAGACAGGAAACTTTCTGATCATGACTGTGCTGCCCCAGCCAGGCCGCATGGACTTCCCTGCCACGTGCTGGGCCCTCCTGCTGTCCGCCTGAGTGATGCTGAACAGGACCCCTCCCAGCAGCCAGCAATAAGGAGACAGGCCCTGCACACCTGCACCAAGGTGGACCCCGGGGGGAACTCGGCTTTCACCCATCTGACACCGGAGGCGGCGCCCCTCCTCTCCACCAGCACGGAGTCAGAGGAGGCCCGCTGAAACCAGAGAGTTACCGTGAGAACTTCACCCCTGGAGCCAGGAGACACACCAGCGCCAAGACGGCACAGATGTTGGTATTATCGCACCAGGACTTCAAAATAGCTCTCATCAAATGCTTCAGTGAACAACAGGGGCATGCTTCAAACAAATGAAAAGCCTTCTCCGCGGCGAAATAGAATATGTAAAGAATGGAGTGTAAAGTGGAGAACTGAAATCTTAGAAACTCACGAAAGGGGCTCAAGAGCAGAATGGAGAAGACAGAGGAAATAATCAATTAATTTGAAGACAGAACAACATAAATCATCCAGAATTAATGACAGAGAATAGAATGGGAAGAAGAAGAAGGAGGAAGAGGAGGAGGAGGAGGAAGAGGAGGAGGAAGAGGAGGAAAAAAAAGAACGAGGTCTCAAAGTCTTATGGAACTATAATAAAAGAGCTGACATTCCTATCACCAGAATCTCCTTCAGAGTCCCTGAAGGAGAGAATGAGGTGGGATTGAGAAAAAAGTATTTGAAGAAATAATAGATGGAAATGTCCCAATTTGGGCAAAAGACATAAATCTACATATTCAAGAAGCGGAGAGAAGCCTGGTGTGGTGGTGCATATCTGTAGCCCAAACACTTGATAGAGGAGGGTCGCAGGTTTGGATGCAGCCTCAGCAACAGAGAGAGGCTCTGTCTCAAAAAAAGAGGGGAGGGCTGGAGGTATATCTCGGAGATAGAATGCTGCTGAGTTCAATCTCCAGTACCAAAAATAAATAAATAAGAAGTTGAGTGAATCCCAAATAGGGTAAACCTAAGGAAATCCAGGCAACCACACACCGTAGACAAACTGCTGAAAATTTTTCTGTAGCAAAGACATTATTGTCAGGCATACTGGCCCATGCCTGTAATTCTAGTACTTGGGAAGCTAAGACAAGAGGGTCACAGGTTCAAGACCAGCCTTAAGAACTTGGTGAAGCCTTCAGCAACTTAGCAAGGCCCTGTTTCAAAATAAATACTAAAAAGGACTGGGGGCGTAGCTCAGATGTAGAAAGAAAAAAAAAAAAAAAAAAAGGAAAGACATTATCAAAAAAATAAAAAGTAAAAAGAGCCGGGCGTGGTGGCGCACGCTTGTAATCCCAGCATTCAGGAGGCTGATACCGGAGGATCGTGGTTTGCAGACAGCCTCAGCTACTTAGTGAGGCCCTCCACAACTTAGTGAGACACTGTTTCAAAATAAAGAATAAAAAATAGGGCAGGGGATGTAGCTCGGAGATAGAATGCCCCTGGGTTCCATCCCCAGACCCACAAAAATAAATAAATAAATAAATGAATAGAACCCGGCATGGTGGCGTACGCTTGTAATCCCAGTATTAGGGAGGCCGAGACATGATGGTCGTGGCTCACAGCCAGCCTCAGCTACTTAGTGAGGCCCTTTGCAACTCAGTGACACCCTGTTTCAAAATAAAGAATAAAAAGTAGAGCCGGGGGTGTAGCTCGGAGGCAGAATGCCCCCTGGGTTCCATCCCCAGACCCACACACACACAAAAAAAATTGAAAATAAAATTCTGACAAGGGCCTACTATTCAGAATATCAAAAGAACACTTAGACCTCAAAAACAACAAAAAGACAAATGACTCAGTTTAAAAATGGGCAGAGAAGTTAAAAGGCATTTCTTGGAAGAAGAGACACAAGGACAACCAGCACAGAAAGATGCTCAACAGCTATTAGTCGCGAGGGAAATGCAAATCAAAGCATAATGAGGTACGACTTTCCTCCCACTTGATGGCTATATTCTCAAAAAGGCAAACGACACGTGTTTGTGAGGGTGTGGGGTGACTGGAACCTCACGTGCTGCTGGTGGAAACAAAATGGTCCCGCCACTGTGGAACAGTTTGGCAGTTCCTCAAAAAGTTAAAGGTAAACTGGTCATGGGGTGCACGCCTGTAATCCCAGTACTTGGGAGGCTGAGACAAGAGGATCACGGGTTCGAGGACAGCCTCAGCAATGTAGCAAGACTCTGAGCAGCCTAGGGAGACCCTGTTTCAAAATAAAAAAGGAAAAAGGTCTGAAAGTGTACCTCAGAAGTAGAGTGCTTCTGGGTTACATCCCCAGTACCACAAAGGAGGAGGAAGAGGAGGAGGGGGGGGAGGAGGAGGAGGTGGAGAAGAGGGAGGAGGAGGGGGAGGAGGAGGAGGAGAAGAGGGAGGAGGAGGGGGAGGAGGAGGAGACTTAAAGGCAGAATGACCATGTGACCCAGTACTTTCACTCCTAGGTAGGTTTCCAAAGCATTGCAATCAAATACTCAAATACTTGAACACAAGAATTTATACCAGCGCTATTTGCAATACCCAAAAGATAGAAACAACCTAACTGTGCCCATCCAAGGATGGATGAATAAGCAGATCTTTTTTTTTTTTTTTGGTGGTACTGGGGGTGGAACCCAGAGGCTTTTCTACCTCCAGGCTATACTCCCAGACCTATTTTATATTTTATTTGGAAACAGGGTCTCACTAAGTTGCTTGAGAGCCTCACTCAGTAGCTGAGGCTGGCTTTGAACCTGTGTGATCCTCCTGCCTCAGCCTCCCAAGCGCGGGGATTACAAGCGTGCGCCACCAGGCCCGGCTCATAAGCAGATCTTAGTATGCATATATAATGGAATATTATATACAAGGAATTAAGTGCCCTGTGACTACATGTGATGATGTGGAGGAGCCTCAGAAACCTTATGCTAAGCAAAAGAAACCAGATCCGAAGTGTCACATTGAATGATTCTACACATATGAAATATCCAGAAGAGATTAGTCCATTGAAAAAAAAAGTAGACCTGTAGCTGCAGAGGGAGTGGAAGGGAGGAGACTGGGGAATAACTGTATTGTTTTATTTGGGGATGATGAAACATTTTGGAACTGAGGTAGAGGTGGTAGTTTCACACATTCTGAATGCGCTAAATGCTGTTGAATTGCTTTTTTTATATATACTGGGGATCGAGCTCAGGGGCATTTTTACCTCCAAGCTAAACCTCAAGCCCTTTTTACTTTTTATTTTGAAACAGGGTTTCACTAATTTACTAAGGCTGACCTTGAATGTGTGCTCCTTCTATCTCAGCCTCCCAAGTACTGGAAATATAGGCGTGCATTATTACACTCCGCTGTAAAAATTCCTGATTCATGTTATTATACTTTGATTACATAAGCAGATAGTTTTATATTTTTATTCTAATAAAATACAAGTTGAAACTTGGGGGAAGGGTAAAAGATGATGATGTCTGAAATTTATCTTCAATAGTTTAAGAAAAAAGATACATAAAAGCCGGGCATGGTGGCGCACGCTTATAATCCCCGGGCTTGGGAGGCTGAGACAGGAGGATCACGCAGGTTTGAAGCCAGCCTCAGCTGGCTTAAGAGACCCTGTTTCCAAATAAAATATAAAAATAGGTCTGGGAGTGTAGCCCGGAGGTAGAAGGTTCTTGGGTTCCATCCCCAGTACCACAAAGAAAAAAAAAAACATAAAATTATAAAACAAATGTGGAAAAATGTTAACAATTCGTGAATCTGGGTGAAGACCATAAAAATTATAAAAAAAGAACATTTTCTAAAAGGCACCGAGAATCCCCGCGCTTGGGAGGCTGAGACAGGAGGATCACACGGGTTCGAAGCCAGCCTCAGCTACTCAGTGAGGCTTCCAGCAACTTAGTGAGACCCTGTTTCCAAATAAAATATTTTAAAAAGTTCTGGGAGCATAGCCCGGAGGTAGAAAGCCTCACCCGGAGGTAGAAAGTTCCACCCCCAGTACCACCAAAAAAATAAAAATAAATAAAAGGCACCAAGAAGAGAGTGACAAGACAAAACCATACTACTGGAAATTATGTACTACACATAGCACTCACAAAGGCTCCGTATATATCATGTACGGAAAGCGCCTATACATCAACGAGAAAAAGATAATCTAATAAAAATGGGCAAAAGATGTGAACAGGCATTTACAGATGAGAAAACACAAATGTCAAAAAGTATGTGAAAACATGCCCAATTCTATGAGTGAGAGGAGAAATACCAATTATAATCATGGAATACCATCTTACACCCATCATATTAAAAAAATAAATCTTGCAATACTTAACTTTGAAGATTTAGAACAATGGAGCTCTTAATATATTGCCGATAGGCACATAAACAGAGGGACCACTTTGTAGAGCAGTTCAGCATCATCTCTAGGTTGAAGATGTGCACACCCCTCAGTGCAGCAGTCCTATTCCTGGGTACATTCATGCGCTTAGAAAGAAATTTCTTTTACGTGTACACAGTGGGTCATGCACCACAGAGTTTATAACAGAAGTGCTAGCATTAGAAACACTTGGAAAGAAGGCAAATGCCTACCAAGTAGGGAATAAATAAGTTTATTTCTATAGTAATTCTAATACAATGAGAACAAACCAACCAATACTATAAATATTGGACAAAACCCAAGCATACCCCAGGGCAATAAAAGGGAGTTGCACAATAAGACTTACACTCTGATATCACTTAAAATATAAAACTACAAAAACTTAAATGACTAATAATGTAAAGAAGAATAAAATAAGTTGAAAATTCAGGATAATGATAACCTTAGGAGAAAGGAATAAAGGGAAAAATGATCCAGGAGGAATACTTTGGGGTCTTCAACTGATTTGACAATGATTAGCTTTTTAATCTCCCGGGTGGAAATGTAACTGTTCATTATGTAATTCTGTATTCCTCTTCAAATGCATAGAATATTTTATAATAAAATGTTAAAAAAAAAGTGTTTAGATTCAAATTTTTCCTCTCCACTTGGGAAAACTCCAGATACCTGTCTGCATATATGTAAACACATTTCCAACTGGGCCTCAGCTTTCATGTGATTGTGAAGGTCACCAAAAAGTGCCCCTTACGGACTCTCTCCGAAGAGAATCATCAGAAAGAGCCTTTGCTACCTTGGGCGAAGAGGTGGCCCAAGTCTTCCTGCAATACCAAGAGAAGGACACTGGGGGGAGCTGTTTTATCACTCAGGTGGTTTTCCTCCCCCTTATTGGCCACAGGGCAATAGAGAGGCAAAGAGGAGACTGAAGTTCTATTTCTAATTTTCCTTCTAACCCTTTCTGTGGTCTTGGGCATATGAGATCCCTTTATTGCCTGTTTTCTCATCTGTGAGATGAACCATATGTCTTCCTCCAAGAAGTCTTGGATAGGATATTCCATGGTCAATAATCATCTATAATAAATCACACCTGGACTCAAGAGTTATGATGAATGGTACCTGGTACTCACAAGGCCATGGAAAGTCCCAGGGATTAAAATAACCCTGGGGAGCTCCTCTGGGAGGTTCGACAGGAAAATCCTTTCCTGAAATGAAGAGCTCTATTTATTCTCATAAGGCAAATTATCACTTGGCTTAAGTCAAAATGGCTAGATTCTTAGAAGGGACAGAAAAGGTGGATTTTTAAAGTCAATTTATGTTTTTCCTACAGAAGAAGAACACCATGTTTATGAAAAGGGTTTTATGAAAAGAAGTAAGTTTACCTTTATTAACATCTTGAAATTATTATAATCATAGTTTGGTTTCACCATGTTCTCCTGCTGATCTTGTATTTCAAACACTGGTTTCTATTGCACAGAAAGGAATCAACACATAATCAGTAAAATCAAGCAATGCTGATCATTAAGCACATGTAAATCTTCTCTCCTGGGAGGCCAGTATTTTTTAAGGAAGAATGTTAAATTACACTCCTGGCAAAATGACATTTAGTTCCCATTAGCACATGTCAAAGGTAAAAAGAAAGGGCTTATTAAGTAGTTATAGAATATATCATTTACTCTTCACTTTGACCCAACTAGAATATACAGCTCCTATTGGGAATAAGGATGTTTTTTCAATTAATTAAAAAACTATTATAGAGATGTTTAACATTAGGTCTTCTAAGACCTTTATATGCAACTGTATCCACACATTTAATTGAATCCTTAAATATGCATTTCCTTGTCACATTGGGCCTTCTGACATGAACATTTGGGATAAATCCTATACATGCTAACTGCAGGTCTATGAGGTACCTTATAAGCGACAGTAGAAACTAAAATATAGAGAGTTAAAACGCTATTTAAGTATTGGCACAAAGACACGGAAACAATTTTAGAATTGAAAGAAAAAAGGAGACAGGAAGCTTTTCTTACTTTTTTTTTTCTGTATTGAGGATTAAACCCAAGGACATTTTACCTCTGAACTATACCCCCCAGCCTTTTTTTATTGTTTTATTATTTATTTATTTATTTATTTATTTATTTATTTATTTATTTATTTACTGTGGTACTGGGGTTCCTGGAAGCCCTTCTACCTCCGGGCTACACTCCCAGACCTATTTTTATGCTTTTTTATTTGGAAACAGGGTCTCTTAAGCCAGCGCGCTGGCTTCAAACCTGCGCGATCCTCCTGTCTCCACCTCCCAAGCATGAGGATGACAAGTGTGCGCCACCAGGCCCGGCTTCTTTTTTTTTTTTTTTAAGAGTTTCTAGACTAAATTTCTGAGGATTTCACTCAGTGCTGAGGCTAGCTTTGAACTTGCCATTCTCCTGTCTCAGCCTCCCAAGTACTGGGATTGCAGGTGTACTCCACCATGCCTGGCACGCCTAGTCCTTTTATTTTTTTATTTTGAGACAGGGTCTCACTAAGTTGCCCAGGTTGGTTTTGAGCTTGTGATCCTCCTGCCTCTGCCTCCTGAGTGGCTAGGGTTACAGGTGTGCACACAGTAGTTTTCCTGACTTTTTTTCCCCCTCTTCTGCCTTGTCCATGTGTCCTATACACTGAGGAAGTGGGGCAGAGGAGTCCTGACACAGATACAGATGTGTCAGCATGCCTAGAAGCCAAAGGATTGGAGCAGGGAGGCTGTGGAGGGCTTCTGGTGCCTTGTGGTTCAAGGACTGGAGCAATGGGGTGGGGACCACGAAGGCTTCCGTGTGCCCAGTAGCCAAGTAAGGAATGGCAAGGGGAGGGCCACACGGAATGGTGCTGTTCTCAGAGGTCAAAGAGGCGGTGGTGGGGGCTCTGCAGAGACAGAGGTGGCAACTGGCTGGAAGATTGATTACACAGAGAAAATTAGAAAATTGAGCAAAAATGTAAATATATTGAGGATAATTGAATTCACAATCAGGATAATTGAATCACCATTCAAGAAGTGATTTAGCAAGAGGCGTGGCTAAAGACCTCTAAAATGCTGGATTGTAACTGGAAATCAATATGAACTTGTGGCCGAGCGTGGTGGCGCACGCTTGTAATCCCCGCGCATGGGAGGCGGAGGAAGGAGAATTGCACAGGTTCGAAGCCAGCCGCTTGCTCTGGCTTAAGAGACCCTGTTTCCAAATAAAAATATAAAAATAGGTCTGGGAGTGTAGCCCGGAGGTAGAAGAGCTTCCAGGAACCCCAGTACCACCAAAAAAAAAAAAAAAAAGAACTTGGTGGTCCAGGTGTTTATCTGTAATCCCAGTACTCAGGAGGCTGAGACAGGAGGATTGCAGGTTAGTGGCCAGCTTCAGCAACTTAGCATGACACTGTTTCAAAATAGAAAATAAAGTAGGGCTGGAGGTATAGCTCAGAAGTGGCACACCCCTGGGTTTTCCCAGCATCAAAAAGGGGGAGGGGATAAACAGTTCATATTAGTATAAATGGATGGATGAATTAATGAGTGACTAATAGGGAGGCAGGAAAGGCCTTCTTACAGTAGAATGTCAACTATTAAAAGGAGAGCTGATAGAAAAGTCTCAACAGGACATCACAGGAATGGATGCTGATTCAGGCACAGTCGGCTGTGGATGCTAATGCGAATGGGTGAGGTTTGCTCATGTCAGCTCAGAGTATTTCCCCAGAAAATGCTGTCCAGTTACAAAGAAAAAATAATGGTGTTATGGTAGAGAAATTTGACAGCCACCATTTCTAGGTGATTCAGGTTAACAGGACTGAAGCAGGGACCAGAGGATGCTGTTTGTCTGGTTGTCCCGGGTGTGATGCGTGGAGAAGAGTACAGCATCCTTCCTGGGGAACCCCTGCTGAGGACGGAGGCCTAGAAGACCAGGCAAAGGGAAAATCAGACAGATCCAAGTTGAGGTCCACCCTAGTGGGCTCGTGATGCAACGAGAAATTCATCCTAGGTTCCTGAAATGAGAGCACACACACGGCTGGGCTGAGTAATGAGAGGCTGATTCTGCTGGAGGAAGGCGAGCCGTTGGGGGGAGTGCTGCGGTAGAGGACTCAGAGTCTCGTCTTGCCAACAGACTGGGGAGGGTCACCCCAGTGCTGGGTCTCAGAAGCCCTGCCTTGTTCATTCACTCGTCATCCGTGCTCACAATCTCGTCTGGAGAGACGGGAGTTTTGCATTATGCATATCCCTGGAGACAAGAATGCACCCTTCAAGCAGTGTAGTTATATATCAACCAAGAATGGGAAAAGATGTCCCACTGCCGCTCCAAAGCCAAGGAAGAAAGACAGGGTGTCCTGTGCTGAACATGCCCGAAGGAAGGCACTTGCACTTCATGCTCAAATGAAGACCAACCCAGGCCTATGGGCAAAACGCTCTTGTGCCATCTGAGTCCATGTGCTAGGACAGAGCTGGGCTCTCAGGCCGCAGAAAGCAGCCACAGGGAAACAGTCGAATACCGGGCGAAGAAGGCTGGAGTGGTGGGGACCAGGAACCCATTACTGTGGATCTGACATGGAGAGGAGGTCCTGGCAGCGAAGCCGATAGCACAGGCAGTGATCAAGAGGATCCCCTAGGACGTGCAGGTGCCTACACAGCAGAAGGGGCCCTGGTGATGTGTGAGAAGCGAATTCGTTTGCAGTGTTTGTACACTGATCAGTTTAAGTGACTCCAGCATTTGTTCAAGGAGAAGCAGCGCCCATGCCTGCACAATCACAAAGGGGACCATGAAACTCTAGGTAGCCATCTCCTGACTGGCCCAGAGGGACTTTTGGACAATGAAGAAGAGTTTTTTTTTGTGGTACTGGGGTTCCTGGAAACCCTTCTACCTTTGGGCTACACTCCCAGACCTATCATATATGTATGTGTATATATATATATTTTTTTTTTCTTTTTTCTTTTTTGAAACAGGGTCTCTTAAGCTAGAGAGGCTGGCTTTGAACCTGCGTGATCCTCCTGTCTCCACCTCCCAAGTGCGAGGATTACAAACACGCGCCACCACGCCCGGCAGAAGAGAGCTTTTAACAATAATGTCTCTGCTGGTATCGCCAGCACCATGGAGTGAAAGCCTGGCTACACTGGCAGCTCAAGAATGCTGGCCACAGGTGGTGCCGCCCGCCAGGCCCATACTTCTCATTCCAGTCAGAGGTGCTAAAGCCCCAGTGGATATTTTGGCCAGATGCAGAAGACTGCAGATGGGTGCAGATCCCAGGGATCCTCAAATTCTGAGAAAGGCTGTGCACCATCATCTCAAAATGAACCGGCTACTGCACACGGGAAACCAGTACCCACTCTATCAGGTGACAGAGGGGACAGTTTGTTCAAGGAACGCTCTGACTTTGGTGCGTTTGAAGTTCCCATTCTTCAAACAAGAATTTTTGTTCATCTCTCAGCAAACAGAAGTGACCCAGACCACCTTGTTTTCTTCTGAGTTATCGAGTGCTATAGTCGACGCCAATTTAGGGAAAATGGGCCAAGAGTGTCCCAGAGTTGTGGTTTCTGCCCTTTTCTGGGCAAGGAAGAGAGAGAAGGGTAAGCCCTATCTCTGGGATTGAATGAGCATTTCAGACTGCCTGATGGGAAAGAGAGATTTGTAATAGGATTTCCTATCATGGATAGGAATCCACATAGATGATTAGGTGGGGGCTGTGTTTATAATAATGCCTTTGAGATATTGCTGGCCCTGATACCTGGTTATCTTTATCTAATGGCCTACATTGTAGTTTTTCCTCATCCTCACTTAATTGAGCGGTCAGAACCCCTTTCTCCAGTGTACTCTGACTATCCTCTAAGAAAGTCCACAGGACAGGGTCCCCTTAACCACCCATCTTATTTCTAACCTATGCAAATTTCTGTGGTGACTATGTAAAATATGGTAAAAAAAATTATTGTATATAGTTTCTATTAAATGTTCACGTTAATGAAAATATAAAAGTTACCTAAATTGAAAAAGAAAAGTGCAGAGAAACAATGGTAATGTGCACACTCATATACACATACACGTGTACATGTACCACACAGCAAAAGTGACACCAGAAAACGATGGGGAAATCTGGATGTAAAAGGGAATCCTTTGTAATACTCTTGCAACTTTCTGTACATTGGAAATAATTAAATTCTGTACATTCTGAATAATTAAAAAATGTTTAAAGAGGTGGGAGAAGGAAGTAGGTGTGGTGACACATGCCTGTAATCCCAGATACTTGGGAGGCTGAGGTAGGAAGAGAGAAAGTTGGAGACTAGCGTGGGAAATTTAGTAAGAGCCTGTCTCCAAAAACGCTGGGGATGTAGTTCAGTGTTAGAGCACCTGCCTGGCATGGTAAGGCTCTGGATGGTTCTATTCTCAGTACTGGGGGAAAAAATAGGTAGGAGAAGGATTTAAGTATAAGATTCAGAAGGAGGCATCCTAAATACCAGGAGGGCACACGAGACTTTAAAATCTGCCTGCCACACGCAACACACGTGGTTACCAAAAGCAATCTTTAATTATATCTGTATATTTAGTATAAAAATATATCTGTAGGCACTACGAGATGTCACATTCTAGCATTTGGGAGTTCAATACCAAAGGTACTATTTTCACTGTGTTATTTTTACTAAGTACATTGTTTTGTATTGCAGATAATTAAATATCATGTTTTTATATAACACTCATGTTAATGATAATAGTTATTTTTTGTACTTAAATAGCCCTTATTATTTATTGTTATCACAAATGTATGTTTGCGCACGTGTGCGCACATGCTAGAGATTAAACCCAGGGACCTTCGACCTCCAAGCTACACCCCCAGTCCTTTATTTTTTTACTTTGAAGCAGTGTCTTGCTAAATTGCTGACGGCCTTACTAAGTTGCTAAGACTGGTTTCAAAACTGCAATCCTCCTGTCTCAGTCTTCCAAGTACTGGGATTACAGGCATGTGCTACCATGCCAGATACTCTGCTTTCCTTTTTTAACTCAATCTTCACAACTCTCGATGTCCCGAAGATCATTACTATTCTTATTTATTCATAAGAAAGCTAAGACATAGAGAAGTTGGGTATCTTGCCCAAGTTAGTAGCAGAGCTTGGATTATGAATCCCAGCAGTCTGGCTCTAGCATTTTAAATATATTGAACTGAGAATTGAATGCAGGGTCATTTTACCCCTGAGCTACACCCTAGACCATTTTTATTTTTTGGTTTGAAATAAGGTCTCACTAAGTTGCTGAGGGTCTTGTCAAGTTGCTGAGGCTGGCTTCGAACCTTTGATCCTCCGGTCTCAGCCTCCCAAATGCTAGGATTACAGACATGTACCATCATGCCTGGCTTCTTCTTTTTCTTTTTTTTTATATTGGGGAGTAGGCCCAAATAATTCTGCCTCTGAGCTACACCCCCCAGCTCTACTTTATTTTTTATTTTGAAACAGTCTCACTAAATTGCTGAGGCTGGCCTCAAATCTGCAATCTTCCTGTCTCAGTGTCCCAAGTACTAGGATTACCGGCATGTGCCATGATGCCTGGTCTTTATCCATATTTTTAATACACATATCCTTTGTATCCTGAGCTCATTTTAAAGTTTCTTCAGAGCCGGGGGTGGTGGCGCACGCTTGTAATCCCCGCACTTGGAAGGCAGAGACAGGAGGATCGGTCAGGTTCGAAGTCAGCCCAGCGTGCTGGCTTAGGAGACCCTGTTTCCAAATAAAAATGTAAAAATAGGTCTGGGTGTGTAGCCTGGAGGTAGAAGGGCTTCCAGGAACCCCAGTACCACCAAAAAATAAAAAAATAAAAAATAAATAAATAAATAAAGTTTCTTCAGGACAGAAACTATGCCTTCTTCTGCACCTATTTTCTTCCTTCAAAAGTTCTAGTACAGCAGGGCGTGGTAACACATGCCTGTAATCCCAGGCTAAGGCAGGAGGATTGAAAGTTTGAGGACAGCCTGAGCAATTTAGGGAGATCCTGTCTCAAAATAAAATGAAAACGGTGGGTAATTTGGCCTAGAAGTAAGATGGCCTAGAAGTAGAGTTCTTGCCTTGCCTAGCATATGTACAGCTCTGGGTTTGATCCTGAAGAGTAGGAAGAGGAGGAGGAGGAGAAGTACAGTGTCCTATACTCAAAAAATAATTGTTGATTCACAGATTGAGATGCAGGGATAGAAGCTATGTTGTAAGCATTCTCTGGATGGTCATCCATGCCTCATGACCTAAGCAAGAATGGCCTCTCAGTAAAATGCAGTTAAGGTATGTCTAAGAGACAAGCACAGCATCAGAAGTCAGAGGAAGAGAGATGGTCAAGGTCGACATAGTACAGAGCCTCCTTCCAGGGCAATAACCCCCACCCCAATGCCTGGCATTGAGTTAATGCAAAGGAATCAATATTTACCTTCAACATTTTACAACCTAGGGAAAAAAAGCTCCAAAGTCGCGGCTGAGGGATGCTGACTGCAAGAGCGGATTGCTGGGCTCAGACACAGAGAGCACATTTTGAGAAATCCGTAGCAGGATGTGTAGGAGAGGTGGAAGCAGAAGAGGCATCCAGGCTGGGGCACAGGGCAGGTGATACCCGGAAGGGAAAAAGACACACCGAGACCATGGCTCTCAGGCTGGCCCGCCCAAGGCGGTGCACAGGACAAGCACTTTGACCTTGGGAACTGCCAAGCCCAGGTGACTTGTTAGCATCCCTTCCGACTAGTGTCCTCTTTCATTCTCAGAACCGTGCTCGTTAGGGTGACACATCACACGGTCACCTTCTCAGACCCACTACACCGGAGCTCCCAACCCCTATTAACGCCATATCCTATATTTCTCTCTGGGGAAAAGATGGACTAGAGTCTGAGTTATACACACGGACATCCACTCCATCACTGGGAAGATGTCTAGCAGCTTTTTCTGATGAAAAACTTTCCCAATAAATATATATATATATTTTTTCACCTGGCTCACTGAGTGGTCTTAATGACCAAGTTAATAGGCTGTGTATGTGGTTTGATAAAACACACATATTTATAATGGTAAACATGGTCCAGGTAGTGACATAGTTCAATTATCTAAGTGGCTTGTGTTTCCCTTGAAACCTACTAAAATGAGAGGAAATTAGGCTGTTTTGAAAAAATGCAAATACTACTCGCTATCTAGGCACTTAAAAGACTGTTAGGTACAGACCACTGCTCTTACGTAATTAAAGTCTATAGTGTAAGACAAGTGTCTGAATAAACACACTTTCTACCACCTTTTACATGGAAACTGAAATGCTTATTTACATTTACTTTCAGATTTAAAGTTGAACAGATGTCTCCCAGCCCTTCTGAGAATCAAAATGGCTTACATAAATCCTTCAGATCAGAAGATTCTGTGCCATCGCATGCTTCCTATTCTATCGCCAATTCAAAATATTGATGTGGTTTTATTTCAGGTTTACGTAAAGCAAAGACTGAAGGGCTCTGTTCCCACTCGATACCTTTTAAACAGGCGGGTTGCTCTTTCTACCCTGAGCATCTTTGCAGGATCCAGTCAAAAGGATTTTGTGCGGAACTGAGGCTTCCTGAATGGAGAGGATTCCTTTAACGAGCCATTTGGAAGATTTTTTTTAAAAATCCCTTCAGAAAATTTGGTCTGCTATCAGAATGACTTCATCAGATCTGAGTCGTGTTTAAATGAGAAGCTAATGCCGCAGCAGGGTGTTCACCTGGCATTCCTTTCATCTACTTAAGCCGCAGGTGGCTGCCATTCTGGAAGACATTTGAGACCTGTTTGTCACTGGAGAGCTCTGGTAGACTTGGTGAGGTGAGCGCTGGGCTGCCATTATGAGCAAGACCCAGTGACAGAGGGGGGATGGAGGGAAATGGTGTTTTAAAGAGATTCGTAGGTGTGGCCTTTGAGACATTCCTTAAAAGATCACAGCCTTTAAACAGAAAAAAACAAAAAACAAAAAAACTGGGGCGGGGCATGGGAGGAAAGAGCAAGAAGTATTCAAGGCAGGATCGCTGGGCTGGGTGGTGAGGGAGATAAGGAGTGTCTTCCTGATGTCGAGTATGTTTGCATCTTGCTTTGGACAAATGACTGACATTAAATCTCTCCTTGAAAACCTGACCTGGAATTTGGGAAACACGAGGCAGACGCCACTTGGGAGAATTTTGCAATTGTTCCGATACAAATAAAGTATTATGGGCACAAGCTAAGCTAGCAGCCATGGGAAAAGGAAGGGCTGTTGTGTATGTGAGTGTGTGTGTGTGCGCGTGCTTTGGTGGTGTTGAGGATTGAACCCAGGGTCTTGCATGTGCTAAGCATGAGCTGTACACTGAGCTAGTCCCCAACCCCTGGGACTAGGTGTTTTTTTTTTTTTTTAATTTTTGTTTTGTTTGGTACTGGGGATCCAATCCAGGGATGTTCTACCTCTGACATCCTCCAGCCCTATTTTATTTTTTGTTTTGAAATAAAGTCTCAATACGTTACTGAGGGTAGTTTCTGAGACTAGTCTTGAACCTGGGATCCTCTCGTCTCAGCCTCCCAAATACTGGGATTATTGGTATATACCACCATGGGGATAGATTTTTAAAAATCATCATTCAATTCTACAGGACTCAGCAACAGTTAATATGTGAGAAGCTGTAGGGAGCGGGCACTCCAGGACACCTCTTCAAGTCAGGACAGTAAGAAGCCAGCAACACCATCGTGTTAAGCAGAGGCCGCAGTGCAGGTTTGGGTGAATGAACATATGCTTGGTCCTGGACATTTATTCTGAGTTCACAGTATCAAGGGAATAGCCATAGGGCAAAGTGTAAACACAGCATATAATCTACAAAGTGTTTGTGATCCTAAGTAGTCATTTGCCTGAGAAAAGAAATCCTGGGGGAGTCAGGACCCAGAACCAGAGAGCAAATGAGATGCCAGAGGGAAGGATGAAGGGGAGCCGAAGACAGGCCTGAGACACAAAGAGGAGTCAGAAGGAAAGCAGGGACGGACAGCCCAGAAGCCAGGGAGCAGCTGAGAACTCTAAGGAGGCAGGTATCTCAAGAGAGAGAAGAAGCCAGAGTTCCTCACTGAGTGCCTGTCCTGCGCAGAGCCACCTGGCCTCAGGCTTGGCCTGCCCTGGGAGGGAGACCCTGCTGTCCAGCTGCACTAGGGCATCTCTTAGAGATCTCTTCTGTAAGACTCAGCAGTGAGGGATCAGGGCAGGGTCTTGCCCTGGTCACGTTAGCCTTGCACACTTGATCTCCACACAGTGGGGCAGGAGCCAGATCTCAGGGTCTGGAAAGGAAAAGTCAGTGAAAGGTCACACTGATTCTGCATTCACACAGGCCTCCATCTGAGCTCAGCGCTCCCAGTGAATGTCGAAGCTGGGTGACCAAAGGAGGGGGCGGGGAAGCTGGGGGAGCAGCGTGGCAGCTATTCCAGGGAGGGGCAAGAGGGACCCTGCTACTCTGGGTCCTCCGCTAGATCATGAAAATCATTCCATAAAACAGACGCCTGCGTTCAAATCCTCTGAACTAGGATTTTACCGCTCTATCAGAACGCAGTGACTTTCTGTTCCCTTTTTTCATAGGCATGAAAAGTGCTATTTCTCATATTTTTTAAAATAAACGTGTAAAGCTGGGCGTGGTGGCTCATGCTTGTAATCCCAGCATTTGGGAGGCTGAGACTGGAGGATCGCGGTTCGCGGACAGCCTCAGCTACTTAGTGAGGCTCTCTGCAACCTAGTGAGGCCCTGTTTCAAGATAAAGAATAAAAAATAGGGCTGGGGGTGTAGCTCAGAGGTCAAATCCCTCTGGGTTCCATCCCCAGACCCGCAAAAAATTAATTAATTAATTAATTAATTAAAAAATAAACATGTAAAAGTATTTGGGCAAGAGGATTGTACATACTTTTTTGGATTCCTTGCTTTTTTCTGTTGAGAGTATGGTATTTCCTTTCAATGTGACATTAAGCTCTGGATCATAAGAAACAAAAGGAGAAAAGCCATGAGGACAGAGGAGCCGGCCGAGGAGACAGACAGGAGCGAGGGTGTTTTGCGAGGGGCCGGAAATTCGCGTTGCCCTTCTGAGGGAGGAGAGCCTTGCTCCTGAGCTGCCGCAGCCTTTGTGAGACCCCTTAGCCCTTCTCTTGGGGACACGGCCAGCCTGTCACATTTGTATGTCACCGAGAGAAATACCCACGCTGGCTGCTCACCTGGGTGGCTGCATTTAGTCTAGTCGTCATCTTAGCAAACCACCTGTAAGCCCTGCACATCCCCGAACATCAGGATAGGGCAGGAGGATTTTTCTCCCCTTGAATCGCCCCAAAAAAACAGTTCCTTGGAAGGGAAAGCCAGACCTGTGCTCAAAGGCTTTACAGTCAGGGGACCGGGCAGCAGTGGAAATCGGCCAGCAAAGAAGCATCTTGGTCAACGTGTGTGTGTGTGTGTGTGTGTGTGTGTGTGTGTGTGTGTGTGTGTGTGTGTGTGAGATTGAGAGAGAGAGAGAGAGAGAGAGAGAGAGTGTGTGTGTGTGTGTGTGTGTGTGTGTGTGTAGCCAGGGATGCTCTATCTCTGAGCACAGACTTGCCCCTCAGCTCCACTCAACCCTCCATTCAAATGGCACCAGGGCACTAATGACACTCTGAACAAATTCAAAGGCAAGTTGCAGACTGCCCCTGGAGCTTTCTTTTTACGTGCAGCAAACACTGGCCTGGATAGCACAGGAGCGCACTGCAAGGGTAAGGTGGAACCAGAGGCCCCCTTCTGACCTGGAGGACCAGAGCGGCTACTGTCCGCTGGTCTCAGTTGACAAGTGGCCAAGCTCAGGGACCAAAGGACCAAGAGTCTCCCGACCCCAGTGGACATCTGTGGAGGTGGCCTGGAACGGGGAGGGCTGGTCTGAGACAGCCACGGCTTAGCTTTCAGCTGGTTGTGAACAGTCCCCATGACTGGCGTAGTCTTTTCTCCCCTTTCCAGGGCAGGACCGCAGGACCCCAAAAGAGGCCCAGGTCTGGGACAGAGCTCAGACCATATTCTATACCAGCAGGGGTCTGAGGAGGCACTTCCCCTGAGGCACTCTCAGACTCACTGTCCTACTCCAGGGCCACTGGGGTTGCCATCCTTTCACATGAGGCTAGGTGTGCCAGACCCTTGGGGGAAGCTCTGTGCACCTCCATCACTAGGATCACAGAGGACTTTTCAGTGGGCACTTCTGTTAATTTGAACTATATGAAATTGGCCTCTTTTGTAAATCAACAAAACACGTTACAATAGAAATTATGAGCCGCACGTGGTGACATACACCTGTAATCTCAGTACTTGGGAGGCTGAGACAGGAGGATTGCAGGTTCGAACCCAGCCTCAGAGATTTAGTGAGGCTCTCAGCAACTTAGCAGGACCCTGTTTCCAAATAAGAAATAGAATCAGTCTATCTCTGTGTATCTCCAAGGTAGAATGCCTCTGGGTTCAATCCTCTACCACAAAGAAAAGGGTAGAGTATACGGTGGAAAGATAACAATTTTGAAAACCAGACCTAGATTCACATCTCAGTCCTGTGACTTTCACTTGATAAACATATATTCAATCCCTGCTATGTGCCCAGGACTCTTCTTGGAACTGGACAGAGAGTGGTGGCCAAGACAGGTGACCTTCCTCCTCATGATACTTTCTAATGGATGTTTAGCTCCTGAGGCCACTTCCTAGCCATATTACACTGGGACAGTGCCCTTCAGGCCAGGGAGCATGGGCAGCCTCCAATAGGTGTTATTTGATTGTGACTCACAGCGGACTCCTAGTAAATATCTATGGAATGAGAAATCACCAAAGCTATCCTCTTAAGCCCTAGAGCTAGAACTCACTGCAAGAGAATGGCCTGCCTGGGGCCACTGTAAGCAAAGTGGGGATCCCTGCGACCACTGCTCCCCACCCACCCACTCTGCCTGAACGAGTCCTGCAGCTATCAGCTCCCAAGTAAATCAGGCGGACAGTCGGCAAAGGAGGCGTTCGGGGAGGTGCACACTGGTTCATCTTTAATAGACGTGAAATAATTTAATCACTTAATAAAAAAATGGCCTAATGTATTAAGTGAGACAAAGCAGAGGTTGAGGCCTGGAATTTACTAATAGGGAATTCTAGATCTTTCTTTCTTCTTCTTCTTCTTCTTCTTTTTTTTTTTTTTTTTTTTTTTTTTTTTTTTTTTAGGAACTGGGAATTGAACACAGGGGCACCCATCCCTGAGCTCTGCCTCCCAGCTCTTTAAATGTCATTTTGAGACAGGGTCTCACTAAATTGCACAGGATGACCCTGATCTTACAATAACCCTCCTGCCACAGCCTCTGGAACCACTGGGCTCATAGGCATGCACCACCATGAACTTCTGGTTTTAAGGAATTAACACATTATCTAGCTCGAATTAGTGAAAGTATATGCAAATTGCCCAGTCCTTATTACAGATTCCTTCCGCAGCCCAGGGCCCATTTCCTGGGCTCTGTGTACAAGCAGCGATTTCACAGGAGAGCTTGTGCACCATTGGGAGCTGCATAAATCATGCCGGACAGGGTACTAATAAGGACTTCAGTGCGAAGTCGCTAGCTAGCAGTTCAGCTTGTGACGGTACCTTCGCTGCCATCGCTGTCCCAAGGTCCACCCAGCTTTCTGGGTCTGTACAGCACGGGTGTCGCGCGGGAAGGTGAGACCAACAACTGGATTAACTTCTTTTCATATACACTTCTGGTGGAAGCTGGAGAAGAATGTGGAAAAGAAATTCAATTGTTCCGTCTTTGTATGGGATCCTCCTGGGTCCAAGGTACTCACCTGTGATCTTCCTGTCTCAGTCTCTCAAGGATTGTGGAGACAAGCCCACCACACCCAGCTCCCAATAACTTTTCAAATGAAGTAGCTGGGCATGGTGATACCTGTAATTCCAGTGCTTGGGAGTCACAGACACGAAGATCAAAGATTAGAGGCCAGGCTCAACAATTTAGCAAGGCCCTCAGCAACTTAGTGAGACTCTGTTTTAAAGTAAAAAATAAGCCGGGCGTGGTGGCGCACACTTGTAATCCCCGCACGCTTGGGAGGTGGAGACAGGAGGATCACGCAGGTTTGAAGCCAGCTGCGCTGGCTTAAGAGACCCTGTTTCCAAATTTTAAAAAAGTATAAAATAGGCCGGGCGTGGTGGCGCACGCTTGTAATCCCTGCGCTTGGGAGGCAGAGACAGGAGGATCGCGCAGGTTTGAAGCCAGCCGCGCGCGCTGGCTTAGGAGACCCTGTTTCCAAATAAAAATGTAAAAATAGGTGTGGAAGTGTAGCCTGGAGGTAGAAGAGCTTCCAGGAACCCCAGTACCACCAAAAAAATAAAAATTAAAAAAAAATTAAAAAAAAATAAAAAAGTATAAAATAGGTCTGGGAGTGTAGCCCAGAGGGAACCCCAGTACCACCACCACCATAATTAATAATAATAATAATAATAATAATAATAATAATAATAACTGGGCCATGGTGGTACACTCCTGTAATCCCAGTATTTGAGAGGCTCAGATAGGAAGAGTGAAGGTTCAAAGCCAACCTCAGCAACTTTGGGAGGCTCTCGGAACCTTTGTGAGAACCTGTTTCTAAATATAAAATAAACAAAAGAAGTAGGGGTATACTAAGAAGCAGAATGCCCCTGAGTCTCTAGCACCATCCAATAAATAAATTAATTAATTAAATAGGACTGAGGATGCAGCCTGGAGGTAGAATACCCCCGAGTTCAATCCTTAGTACAATAATAATTAATAATAATAATATAATTAATGAAGCGGACCCATTGTTACTCAATTCATTAGCCAAAGAATCAGGCATTGGATACATCTGAGAATAAGGTGGCTCTGGTTGAGCATCCTATCTATGAAGAATGTAGATAATGGATGCCTAAGTAAGTAGTTAATGCACAGCACATACTAGAAACAAAACACGATAATATAAAAAAAGAATAACTGGCTTTTTGGTGTTGAAAGAAACCAGTCCCAGCCAGGTGTAAAGCTACACGCCTGTAACCTCAGTACTTGGGAGGCTGAGACAGGGGGATTGCAGGTTCAAGGACAGCCTCGGCAACCTAGCAAGGCTCTGTACCCCCACCTCCTCCCAAAGAAAGCTCTGAGGGTAGAGCTCAGAGGTAGAATGCCTCTGGGTCCAATCCCCAGTAACCACACACACACACACACACACACACACACACACACACACACACAAAAGAAAAGAAAAAAGAAAAGAAACCAATCTCTTCTACCTAGTACCATATTTGTTACTGTGTAAGGTTCTTCCCTCTATATGGGTTTCAGTTTTCCTATTTCTGTCTCATTGAGGGGAGGGAGGTGGTACTGGGGATTGAGCCCAGGGCTTCACACATGCTAGGCCACTAAGCTATATCCCCAGAATCCCTATTTCTACTTAATTTTTTTTTTTTTTTGGTGGTACTGGGGGATGGAACCCAGGGGCTTTCTGCCTCTGGGGGTACACCCCAGCCCTATTTTTAATAATCTATTTGGAAACAAGGTCTAACTAAGTTGCTGAGAGCCTCACTAAGTAGCTGAGGCTGGCTTCGAACCTGTGCGATCCTCCTGTCTCAGCCTCCCAACTGCTGGGATTACAAGCATGCACCACCAGGTCCGGCTACTCTAAGTTGTTTTAAGTCCTTGAAGGTCATTTGTAAAGGATCGAGAGCTGGCCCCTAATCTTCGCTGTGTACGTACGTAGTATTGGGCCCGGTGAAAACCCAAGCTTCTCAAGTCGGTGCTGCAACTCCCAGTCGCTCAGACATTTCACATCCACCATGGTGACAGAAGTTTGGCCTCTTTTCTGACAGCAGAATCTTTGAAATAGTAAAACATTGGATTCATTAAGACAGCCTTAGGAACGCATACTAAAACGTTACTCGCCCACAAAAGTTTGCAACCCTGTCTCTCCACTCATTCAGGATAAAGCACAAATCACAGGGACCTTCTGCTGTTTTCTGCCCAAAGCCCTGTTGGAATTAGCGGCCTCCGTGCAAAACTTTGAGTGAGTGTCACCCCGATGTTCTTGGGGTTCAGTTATTTCTTTTTTTTTTATTTGCAGTACTGGGGATGGAACCCAGGAGCATTCTACCTCTGAGCTATATCCCCAGCCCTATTTTGTATTCTTCATTTTTGAAACAAGGTCCCACTGAGTGCAAAGGGCCTCACTAAGTAGTAGCTGAGGCTGTCGAAGAATCGCGATCCTCCTGTCTCAGCCTCCCAGGGCAATTACAAGCGTGCGTCACCACGCCCGGCTCAGTTATTTCTAACTATTGTACTCAGCTGATATGAGAAAAATCTTCTGGACAAACTGAACAAATATTTCTATGACTGCTCAGGAACTCTGAGTAAGACTCAAGCTCCAAGAAGATAAGAAGTTAATTAAATACGAAAGAGCTGAGAGAGATTTTTTTTTTTTAGGGAGTTAAATAAAAGTTATTTATCCCTGCCCTCCTTTTGATGAGAGTACAGAGAGTACAGAGCGTTCGGTTATTGCAAACAGTAGTAGTTTTCACACTTGTTATTTAACTCTGAGCATAACGAGATGGTAGTTTTTAATTAACCGCCAGCAGACTTTGTAATTGCTGAATTGGCATTTGAAAAGAGTCAACTATTCATTCTCTGGTGCACAAATTGATTTATATAGATTCATGCAAACCTCGTTATAGCCTTCCAAACCTGCACGGCCCCGGGTTCAATCAGTTTTATCCCAGTGATCTCTTGATTCCCCGCAAACCAACCCCTCCGCCTACTTAACAAAAATCCCGAAAAAGACAGGCTCATTTGTCAAGGCTTGTAACAGAGATTTTTAATTTAAGAGTTTATTTGTTTTGCCTCATTTCTATCATGTTTTAAGGCTTTTTTAATATTGTAGTGAAAACGACCAAAAGATAATTACTCAGCGTAGAAGGATCTAGTCCAATTTTAAGTAATGACTTTGCTTTTATTGGTGATCAATCAACGTCCAATTAGGAAGAACACTGCATACGAGCTAGAAAAAGTTGTGAATTGTTCCATAGGAGAGGGTGGCTCAGGGACAGCTAGTTGGACAGTTTTCCACGTTAGAGCTAGGCTTCTTTTTCTTGCACATAATAGGTGCTTAGTAAATGTTAGTTTTCTTCTCCTTTTCTATGTGTTTGGGGAGCTGAGTTCACACTTCTAAGACACTAAGAAACAACCTAACACTAGGAAGAAAAAGAGCACTACACCTTCTTTTCTTGTTTTTTTCTTTTCCTTCCTTCCTTCCTTCCTTCCTTCCTTCCTTCCTTCCTTCCTTTCTTTCCTTCTTTCTTTCTCTTGTAGTGGAGGCTAGCTTAGGCAGATCCGGTGACATTTGTCCCCATGAGCAGCTGTCTGCTGTTTCCCCAGCTTCCCAAAAATAACCTCCAAAAGAGCCCTCATCAATTTCAAGTGTCAGTAGACAATTGCCTAGAGGAAACACACATATGGAAGGAAAATATTCAAATGGGATCCAACTGGATGATTAATCCACTTACCCCTTCACATGGTTAGCTAAAGCCTAGGCAACTGGGCTGGTTACTAAAGCTGGGCGAGCTTCACCCTAGGGTTTCTACTAGCAACCAGTTCCTCTTTGCCTGTTAGATATTATGGTAATCATAATACCGACAGTGTGACATCAATAACCCCCATGGCAACACAGTGATGTGAAAATCAGATGATTAACTTAACCCAGGCTCAAACTGAAGGAGGCACTGGTCGGCTTCCCAGGCCGACTGCCACAGCAAAATGTCAAGAGATGCAGGAAAGTTATCATTATGTGCAGGAAGTGAGGGGTTGCTACCACCAAATGGTGCCAAGAAGCTGGGGAGAGGAAAGAAATCAAATTCCAGTGTCTAGGCCACCATCAGAAGACCTGCCGGAGCAGATGAGTAATCTGGACATATACTCTGAGGGAATTAGGAGGGTGGAAGAAACCTGTGTTAAATGGTTAGGGATTGCTCACTTAAGGAAATAAGACAGCCAGGCGCCGTGGCGCACGCTTGTAATCCCAGAACTTGGGAGGCTTAGATAGGAGGACCGCGCAGGTTCAAAGCCTGCTTTAGCTACTTAGTGAGTCCCTGTTTCCAAATAAAATAAAATCTAGGCCTGTAGCCCAGAGGTAGAAGGCCTCTGGGTTCCATCCCCAGTACCACAAAAAAAAAAAAAAAAAAAAAAGAAGAAGAAGAAGAAGAAGAAGAAGGAAGGAAGGAAGAAGGGAGGGAGGGAGGGAAGAAAGAAAAGAAAGAAAAGAGCGAGCTGGAGCCAGGCATGGTGGTGCACACCTGTAATCCCAGTACTCAGGAGGCTGAGATAGCAGAACACAGGTTTAAGGCCACCATTGGCAATCTAGCAAGACTCTCAACAATTTAGGAGGACCCTGTTTCAAAATAAAAAATACAGCCGGGTGTGGTGGCGCAGGAGGATCTTGGTTCAAGGACAGCCTCAGCTACTCAGTGAGGCCCTTTGCAACTCAGTGAGACCCCATTCCAAAATAAAGAATAAAAAATAGGGCTGAGGTTGTGGCTTGGAGGTGGAATGCCCCTGGGTTCCATCCCCAGTATCATAAATAAATAAATAAATAAATAAATAAATAAATAAATATAAAATAAAATAAAAAATACAGTTCGGCTAAGGGGTATAGCTTAGATATAGAACAAAAGCCCTTGGGTTCAATCTCCAGTACCACAAAAGAAAGAAAAATAGAAAAAGAGAGAGGAAGGAAGGAAGGAAGGAAAGAAAAAAAGAAAACAAGAGGGATATGGGCACAGCTAGTGCTTGCCTGGGGTGTGTGAGGCTCTGGGTTCTATCCATAGCATGGGGTGGGGGTCAGAGCAGAGCCCAGTGGTGCACACCTGTAATCCCAGCTGTTTAGGAGACTGAGGCAGGAAGATCACAAGTTCAAAACCCACCCTGGGCATCTTTGCAAGACCCTGTCTCAAAATGAAATGAAAAGGGCTCGGGATGTAAGTCAGGGTAGGACACTTGCAGCATCACCACCATCAAAAACAAAGGACACAGCTGGGCGTGGGGCTCACGCTTGTAATCCCAGCATGTGGGAGGCTGAGACAGGAGGATGCGGTTCATGGACAGCCTCAGCTACTACTTTGTGAGGCCCTTTGCAACTCAGGGAGACCCTGTTTCAAAATAAAGAATAAAAAATAGGGTTGGGTGTGTAACTCAGAGGTAGAATGCCCCTGGGTTCCGTCCCCAGTACTGTGAAACACACACACACACACCACCACCACCACCACCACCAACAACAACAACAGCAACAACAATGAAGGAGGCTGGGCATGGTGGTGCATGCCTATGTGTCCAGTACTCAGAAGAATCACAGGTTGGAGTACAGTCTCAGCAACACAGCAAGACTCTGGCAACTTAGTGAGATTCTGCTTCAAAATTAAAGGGCTGAAATAGCTCAGAGGTGGAATGCCCTGAGTTCCATTCCCAGTACCCCTTCCCCTGACACACACACACACACACACACACACACACACACACACACACGAAGAAAAAAGAAAATAAGAATCATGATGGAATGCAGATAAATAATCATAGACTGCACAAGTCTGATGGATAGGGTTGTCCTTTTCAAACACTTTCATGAGGCTGGGGTGTAGTTCAAGGGTAGAGTACTTGCCCAGCATACAGGAGGCCCTGAGTTTGACCCCAGAACTGCTGGGGGGGGGCATTTCATATCTCATTTCATCCTTTAAGACAGCTGAGACAGCTATTATCATCTGCATTGCAAAAGGCTGTGAATCCAGGGCCTCCCGCACGCTTACGCAAGTGCTCCACCGCGGAGCGACACCCCAGTCCAAAAGGCTTGTTGTTGCTGCTGCTTTATTTTGTTTAAGGATAGATCTGTTGCACTACTAGCTTGAGTTTTTCAGGAAAGACTGTTGCAGTTTTAAAAACTAATTATGCAAGACAAAATGTAAATGTGAGAAAGCATAATGTGTCAGTTAAATACCAGGGAAAGGAGGGAACCATGGGAAAAGGTCCAGGGGACAGTAGAGCCAGCCTAGCAAGAGCCAATCCCAACTCCACAGCTCAACAGCTGGGTGACGTGTGATGGGGCAAGTTACTAGCTCCACTCTTCTTCACCTGTAATGGGGATAACAGTGGTACCTACTCATAGAATTGTCCTGAGATTCAATAAGTCAAATTATAGAGAGCTTGGCACATAGTATGCACTACATAAGTGTTTTCAGGTGTTCTAATTATCCTCAGAAAGTTTCCACATCCTGCCTCTTCCCCAGGAGGCTCCATCTCATCTCCACTTGTTTATGGGGCACTGTAACTTCAGCTCTTCCCAGGACCTGGGAGAGAGGGAGGCATCATGGGTGGATGGTTAGGAAGGCTCACTCTGTGCAGCCAGGCTGTGGTTTCAGAGCTGATGAATAGAGCATCAGTTTCCACACAAACATTCAGCACAAACATTTCCCAACATCCAAACATTGGATTCACCAAAGAAAGACTCGGAAAATTGACACATTTGTTTCCATCAAAGCAAATAAATGATAGGCTTGGGTTATTAGGATGCACAAGCATTTTGTTTACATTTCCCAGAATGGCTTTCAACAAAAGAGCAACCAGCAGGTGGAACCGCTTCCGTTTTGAGCAGTTAGACTGTTGCGATGAAATAGACATTTCTAAAATACTGTCTTGGTCAAACCTCTGGAGTTAAAACAAGCTAGGTCGAGAAAGGATTAAGCCAGATGCTCTCAACCAGTATCTATGGGTTGAGACCCCGATTATGTGCAAACTATTCTGTGTGCAGCGATCCTCTCAAAGATCCCCCTCATGCATATCCATGATTCTATTGTTAGCATTATTCCATTAAAGAATTCTGTCTCCTGCAGAATCCTGAAATATTTGGCTTCAATGTTTGTAGCTTTTCCCTTGGTTTCCTCTGTGTAGTCTTGGGCATTAGCTTGTTTTCTTGTGGTTGTTGTGGTTGTGGTTGTTTTTATTCTCTTCTTAGCTACAAAGACATTTTATTCCATTTCTTGAGGGAAAGCAAGTTTTAATTGCCAATCGACTGGGTATTCAACATGATAAGGTATCTAAATCCTGAGAGCTTTCTCCTTTCATTAAAATGTAGATCCAATTTCTCTTCCCTTAATGCCACATGCTGTTATTAAACCGAAATAGCAGAAATAGTAAAAGCCAGATGTCACTTCAGTCTCAGGTTTGATATGGGGCACAATTTCCTCTCCTCAAGTTTAATCTGCCAGTTATTTACTAACCCCAGCCTTTGGAAGAATGCACAATTTAAATGTAAATGTAATTTACATAGGGGAGCAGAGAGTAGATTTGCAGTTTCAATTGCCAATAACCATTTGCAAAAGGGGAAATCAACTAAAGCAAAGATCAGCAGCTGTTAGCCTGAAGTTTTCATCCTTCACCCTTCTAGGGTAACTTGCCTCCTGGAGCCACCTGCATCTGAGCCTCGGCTATGCTGGCAAAGGAGGTGGAGAGCAGCCATTTCTCCATATATTTCAAGCTAAATTTATCACTGGCTGGAGTAAGATGGGCAGGCTCGGGTTTTAATGATCTAAACCCATTTCATTATTGCTGAAATCATGAGCTGACCAGCTTCTTTCAACAAATATTTATTGATCATCTTCTACCCCCATGCACATACACTGTGGTACTGGGGATTGAATTCAGGAGAGCTCTACCACTGAGCTACGTCCCCAACCCTTTTTATCTTTTTAATTTTGAGACAGGGTCTTGATAAGTTCCCCAGGCTGGCCTCGAACTCACAATCCTGTTTCAGCCTCCCAAGTAGCTGGGATTACTGCCATGTGCCTCCATGCCAAGCAAGGACAATCATTATGCTTGGCCTAAATCAGGGAAAGGCAGAGGAAAATATGAAGAAACAAAAGCTACAGTCTTTAAGGAACTCATTGTTTCCATTAAGAGAAAAGAAAACAAATAATTATAAGAAGATAAAGTAAGAGGTCAATAGAAAAGCCCAGAATTGGGAGCCCCTAAGGGTCAAATTTTTCACATAGCCCGAGACTTCCTGGAAGAGCACCTGCGTGCCCTACACCAAGGGGCTGGACGCGGATGGTCCAGGACTGTGGTGACCAAGAAGGATGGATAGGTTGGAGACGATCTGTGAAGGGTCTGGTGGGCCATGCTAAGGAGCTTGTTCTTGGCTTCTGGGCACATCTGGAAGTTTCTAAGCAGAAAATGGCAGGATTAAATTTGGTGTGATACTGAATGGGGGATGTTTTGGTAGGGCAGCATCTGGAGGCTGCAGGATTAGTTGGGGGTTACTACAGAAGTCTAGAGAAGAGATGATTCAGTTTGGGGTAGGACTAGAAAAGAAGATAGATGATGGATAAGCGATTTAGGCAACAGAAAAGTCAGGCCAGGCCGTCTGATTAGGTGTTTCCTCTTCATCCCGCGCGCACAGCACCACCTCAGTACAAATCTCTTCTCTCGGCCAGGAACCTGCTTACATAAGGAGCCATATGGAGTTTGGTCTACACCGCACTGACACTTAAAAAATTAGTCTGCACTTGTCTAGTCAGCCCTTGATTAGCCACGCTCCTCCAAGACAGCAGCAATACAGATCATCCATAACTCTTCTGTTTGGCTTTGGAATTAATTACACCTTTTAGAGCAAATTTGCCTTCCTAATTCATCTTTCTTAAGCTGATATTAAAAGCAACTAATATTCTCTGAGCCCACATCAGCTGGCCAAGGGGAAGTGAAGGGGCCAGGGAAGGGGAGGCCGGGAGGCAGCTCTGGGCAAGCGAGGCAGCCGGAAGAATCCATCTCCGCACTGAAATAGGCCTTGGAAGGAATTGCCGGCAGCTCCAGACAGGCGGCTCTATAATCAGAGACTCAAGCCGCTCCCTCAGGAGCACAGTCACTGAGCCCCTGCTGTGGCTGAAGAGGAGATGAGGCTCTGATCTCAGGGAGCCCTCAGTTTGCTGGGGGAGATGGGAGAGTTTAATCAATTAAACTGATAGTTTAATCAGGTGCAGGGAGTGTTGTGGAAGAAGCATCTGAGTGTAATCTCGGTACTTGGAAGACGGAGACAGGAGGTTTGAGGACAGCCACACAACCTAGGAGGCCCTGTTTCTTTCTTTCTTTCTTTTTTTTTTTTTTTATATTTGGAAACAGGGTCTCTTAAACCAGCGCGGCTGGCTTCGAACCTGTGTGATCCTCCTGTCTCCACCTCCCAAGTGCGGGGATTACAAGCGTGCGCCACCACGCCCGGCTGGGAGACCCTGTTTCAAAACAAAAATTAAAAGAAAAAATAGGACTGGGGTGTGTAGCTCAGAAGCAGAACACTCCTGGGTTCAATCCTCAGTACCACCAAAGAGAGAGAGAGAGAGAGAGAGAGAGAGAGAGAGAGAAAGAGAGAGAGAGAGAGAGAGAGAGACACTACTGAGTATGAATGTAGTTAATGGAGAAAAAAAATCCCCAAGTTTGTATGAAACAAAAGTGGAAAAAAATCTCTTAATTGCCATTTTATAAACACAACGGCAAACAGGCCTTTAATAAAATGAGTGTGCATAATTTCTTTGTTCAGTAAACCAAATTAGTGAATTCTTCTGTTATGGAATAAGTAAGGTGTGATCTTCCCTAGTGATTTTCAAACTGGAATGCATCTCAGAGATGCTTAGAGCTGCCACTGAGGGTTGGGGAGCCCAGAGAACCCCCGCTGCAGGACAGCCACTACAAAGCCACCTCCACCTGCTTCACATGTGGGGCTCTTGCAAAGACTGCATTTAAAGGGGGAAAAGTCACTGCTACACAAAGTTAAGCCACCCATCGATCTTGTTTTCCAAGTTAGTTGCCTTTTTTCTTTTTTTCTTTTTTTTTTCTTTTTTTGTCTTTTCTTTTCCTTTTTTGCAGTACTGGGTATCAAACCAGGGCCTTGTGCATGCTAGACAAGCACTCCACCAGTAAGCCACACCCCCTGCCTATCTATCTGTCATCTATCTATCTATCTATCACCGGAACTCACTAAGTTTCTCAGGCTGACCTCCAAGTTGCCATCTTCCTGCCTCAGTCTCCTACCTACCTGGGGTTACAGGTGTGTGTAGCTGCACCTGGCTTTCAAGCTATTCTTAAAAACAAAATGAAGACAAACCAAACCTGATGCTGATAAATTGAGATCTTGGAGGTTCTCCTCCTGCTCCACAGTCCTGCACTTAGAGATTTATGGCACCTAATCCACATGCAAAGAGTTTTAGGTAACCTGTGGGGGACAGAAAGGCATCAAAGGTGCGGTTCTTGATATCAAAGAGACTACATAATAGGTGGAGAAATAAACCCAAAACATACACTGGAAAGATAAGTAAAAAGTCCAAGTTTCTGATCAAGTGCCAACCCAGTGATACCTGTAAGTGTCACAGAAGTTCGGGAGCAGAGAAAACCCACCACTGGTGGGCTGGGGTGTTGAGGGTAAGGCCCCTGGAGGACGTGGAACTCTGAGTGGGACCTAAAGAGCAGACAATGTCTGCACAGGGAGCAAGCAGAGGGACCGGCATTCAACACAAGAGCACATGGTGAACAGAGGCTTAGGAATAGAAAAGAGGACAAGTCTGGGCTGGTTTGGGCCAAGGATTTGCTTTAGAAACATAGATGGATACGGTTGAGCCAGTTTACAAGCCCGGGTGGATTCCTGGTGAAGGTATAAACCTTTCTGCTCCTAGGACCTTCCGTTGTGGAACACCCTGCTGCCAGTGAGAAGCCCCAGGAGGGCTCTGCAGGAGGGCTCCATGATGACAGCAGAGCACCAGGAAGAGTCACCTAGGAGTCAGGCCAGGACAGAACAGAGGACAGAAAGGGAGACCCATGGGGCCTGGTCTCCCTATAGTAAACAGCAGCGCAAGGGGTGCAGAGAAACCTGTGTTGCAGGAGCACCAGAAATGGTCCCAGAGGCAACTTCACAGCTTTGGGGCCAGGCTGCCTCTCTGTCTACCCTTTTTGTACCACTGCTTCAGTTTGTATATCTCACCCTCTCTGCTACCCTGAGCCCTGACTTTCTCGTCTGTAAAATGGGAACAGTCATAATGGTACACTCCTGGAAGAATTATGGTGGATTGAGTTAATGCATCTCAGGTGCATTTTACATGGCTACTGAAGCTAACCTAGGTGGGTTGGGGCACACCTGTAATCCCAGTACTTGGAGGCTGAAACAGGAGGATCCTAGGCTTGAGACCAGCCTCAGCAACTTACCAAGACTCTCAGCAACTTAACAAGACACTGTTTCAAAATAAAATAGGGCCGGGGTTGTGGCTCAGAGATAGAACGCTCCTGGGTTCAATCCCAGTGCCGAAAATAAAAATACAAGGAATGAAGCTGAGATGGGAACCCTAAGGGCCTATCCAGTGACTGTACCTGGGGAGGATCTCCAATTGGACCCGGCTCTTTAGCAGAGAAACAAAAGCTCTAGCTGATTCTGTGCTCGTAAAGTGAAACCAAAACCACCTTTCCAGGAAAGGATAACACTTCCTGGTACTTATCAAAAGTGTGGATGTTGCCAGAGTGTGGAAAGCAACCAGGCGACAGGCAATGGGTGGGGCCGAGAGACCGGCAGGGGCCGGACAGCCAAGGACCTGAGGAGCTCGTGGGCTCTATCCTGGAGCCGCTGGAGGGTTTAAGGAGGATCTGTGTTTCCATAATTTTCAAACACTTTAAGTGTTTTCACAGAAGTCAATTACAGGCAAGTAAAGAAGATATAAAGAGACCCACCCTGCTTCTCACACTGCTTCTGCAGTCGTCAACACCTTGCCAATCCTGCAGGAAAGTGACACGGTGATGTTCTTGTTTGGGAAAGATCCTCTGTCTTCTATGAGAGGATAAGGATGATGCAGGGCCACATACAGGGGCATCATTAGGTTGCACCAAACCACTCATGCGTTCATTTTCTTTTGTTTTGGTGGTACTGGGGTTCCTGGAAACCCTTCTACCTCAGGGCTACACTCCCAGACCTATTTTATACTTTTTATTGGAAACAGGGTCTCCTGCAGGATCCTCCCGTCTCTGCCTCCCAAGCACGGGGATTACAAGTGTGTGCCACCACGCCCGGTGCTCATGGATTCATTTGATCATTTATTCAAATATCTCTTGAGTCCCATCATGTGCCTGGCACTGGGTTGTCCCCCCCTCACTGGGAATAGGAAATACTGGGGATTGAACCTAGGAGTGCTCTACTACTGAAAAATATCCCCATTCAGTTTAAATTTTATTTTGAGATAGAATCTTACGAAGTTTCTCAGACTGGTCTCCAACTTCAAATCCTCTTGTATTAGTTTTCTGAGTAGCCTGGATTATAGGCATGTGCCACCATACCCAGCCCTGGCACTGTTTTATTTATTTATTTATTTATTTATTTATGGTGTTACTGGGGGTGAAACCCAGGGGCTTTCTACCTCCGGGCTATACTCCCAGACCCATTTTTATATTTTTATTTGGAAACAGGGTCTCACTAAGTTGCTGAGAGCCTCACTAAGTAGCTGGGGCTGGCTTCGAGCCTGCGCGATCCTCCTGTCTCAGCCTCCCAAGCACGGGGATTACAAGTGTGCGCCACCACACCTGGCTTTTATTTATTTATTTTTTAACCCAAGGGTGTTCCACCTCCAAGCTACACCCCCATACCTTTTTTATTTTGAAGCAAGGTCTCATTAGGTTGCTGAGGCTGGCCTTGAACCTAGAATCCTCCTGGATTACAGGTGTGCACCACCATGCCTAGCTCTGGCACTGTTCTTGTTGCCATGGATTCAAATTAAATAAAGTACTTGAGGTTCTTGCCTCCTCCCCCACCCCTTGAGCTTAAGGCTGAGGAGGGGGAAGCAGACAAGCAGAAGGAGCGAACGAGAAAGTTTCTGAGTGTGCGTGTGACAAGGAGACAGACTGATGTGGCAGCGAGGACTGGGGAGGGAGGGAACTAGTTCAGACTGGTTGGCCAGGGAGAGCCATGCTGGTGTTCCTGGAACAACATCAAAGTCAGGGTGTCTGGAGCAGGATGAGACAGCCAGGGACAGAGCAGCCTGGAGAGGCCGGGTGGGCAGGCGCGCAGGCGTGGACTCTGGTGGTGGCAGTGGTGGTGAGGGGCGGAGTGAGGAAATCTGAGAGCCAACAGGACTTGGTGATGGATAGAACGGGGTACAGAGTGTGTTCTGGGTGAGGGATGTAACAAGGCTGACCCAGATTTCTGGCGTGCACATCTCAGTGAACAGAAGTGCCCTTCCCTGAAACAGGGAGGAGAGGGGCCCTGGGAGGAGTCCAGACTCCGCATGGTTCCCTCACAGCCTTTCAAATTGAGGGCCAAGAAAGGGAAGCCACTTCTCCACTGGCCTCAGTCAAGAAGCCAGAGCCCCGCTGAGCTGCTGGGTCAGACGGCTGTCTCAGGCAGCCAACATCACTGCCCCACCTCCATCTCGGGGCACCTGGAGACTCGGGGAAGGACACCTCTGAGTCCTACTTTATTGGCTTGGGCATGAAGGGAGTTGAAAGAGATGTTATGACTATGTAACATGGCATTGGGAACGGGGGTGGGGATACTGAGCCAAACCAGAGAAATGTGGTACAGTAGGGTAGCAGCGATAGTGTAGCAGCCAGGGTGTGTGTGTTTCCCTCCTCTCCTCCTCCTCCTCTTCTCCCTCCTCCTCTTCTCTCTCCTCCTCCTCCTCCCCCTTCTCCTCCCCCTATCCCTCCTCCTCCTCTCCTTCCTCCTCCTCTCCTCCTCCTCCCCCCTCCCTCCTCTCCCTCTCCCTCCTCCTCCTCTCCCTCCTCCTCCCCCTTCCTTCTTTTTGTGCTAAGGATTGAACCTGGAGGCATTCTACCTCTGAGCTATGTCCCCAGCCCTATTTTATTTTTTACTTGAAAACAGAGTCTCACTAAGTTGCTGAGAGCCTTGCTAAGTGGCTGAGGCTGGCTTTGAACCTGCAATCCTCCTGTCTCAACCTCCCAAGTACTGGGATTACGAGGTGGTGTTTCTTCCTGATCTTGGCAGGACAGAGGGTCCTCCGAAGCCATGTCAGTGTCTCCTGGCCTTCTGTGGTTCCGCTCATTTCTGTGCCCGTGTCTCAGGAGGGCGAGAAGGCTGAGGAGGATTTTGCTGGGAGGCAATATGCAGGCCTGGGCTAGAGGGAAGCCTTTGAAGAGAACATCCCTCATCCCCTCATCCCGGGGCTTCTGCATGATGGGCAGATTAGAAGAGACAGAAAAGGTGGCCTGCGGAGATAGCTAAGGTGAGGACGAGGAGACCCCCATATGCAACCTAAACAGGAGATGAGCGTGGCCGGGGCAGGCGCCTGACTCTGGAAACGATTCCTCCCCTCTCCTGGGCCTGCTTCCCGCTCTTATCTGTCCTTGATGCACCTTGCCCTAGAAGGGCATTTTTCTCGGCTGTCTATTTTGGTGTGTGGAGGGGGAGGGTGGAGGGACAGGCATTTGGGGTCATTGTCTGGGAATGAATCCTGGACAGCAGGAGGCTGCTGCTCTCACTCCCAGCCCGTCATCTGTCACCCAGCGAGGGTGGCGGCAGCGAGGCCCGGACTGCCTAATGAAGACAGAGAGGCGGTTCCGGCTGTGCACAGGTGCCGCATCCCCATTAACAGAGGTGACATTCCGAAACAGCACTCATTACAGAGCCGACACCGGACGGGCCCGGGACACATATTGATGGCAGCAGGGCTGGCCATCATCTGTCTCAAATCCCATTGGCCCTGAGCGAGAGATAGAGAGAGCCAGGAGGAAGCATCCTGAGTGTCAAACCGCAGGTCTCTCCTCGCTTTGCAGAGAAAAATGAATTCTTCCACCCTCAACAATGAGGCCGAGTTCTCTCCACTACTTGCAGATGCGAGGGTCCTTAGCTTCAGGTACACCCCAAATTGACCAACTCCTGGAATCTCCCAGCTCTGCTGGGTGTGGAGGCACAGGCCTGTCATCCCACTACTTGGGAGGCTGAGACAGGAACATGGAAGGTTCCAGGGCAGCCTCGGAGAGGTAGTTAGACTCTCAGCCACCTAGCGAGATTCTGTTTCAGAACAACAACAACAACAACAAAACAAAAAAAAAAAAAAAGGGCTGGGGATGTAGCTTACAGGTAGAATGCCTCTGGGTTCAAGCCTCACTAACACACACACACACACACACACACACACACACACACACACACACAGTCCTTTCCTACTGAGAAGGGCTGGTGGTATAGACAGCTGTGGGGCTGTCTGGTCTGCGGAATCAGACCTTGATTTGGAGGTGTCACTTTAGAGATGGCACCGCGTCCAGGTTGCAGCTAAGAGGTATGAAGGGCTGTGAGGAACTTCCGGAGGAGGGTTACCAGGAACTAGAGGCAGGTGGACAACGTTGTCCAGAGGACAAGAGGTTAAGAACAAAGGAACAGATGTCTCTCTTCATCCTGGGCTGGAACCTGTGCTTCGCTTGGGACCGGAGCAGACTTATCACCTTGGAGAATCGAGATCCGCAGCTGCGGTGCAGGGAAGAGCCGGGTCCCCCCCCCCCGCACCCCCGCACGCACGGCTCGGCGCCCGCGCAGCCCCCTGCACGCCCCCTGCGGCGGGCGAGACCCCGCCCACTCTGCAGCGGGGCGCCCCCGCCCCCGCGCGCTCGGTTCTAAACCCGCAGCAGACGGAGCGCGGCTTAAAAATAACTATTTTGACAGTTGCGACGTAAATATGTGAGTGACGCGTGGGGCTGTTTTTCCTCCACATTTCCTTCACCCCACCCTCCCTACCCCGGCCCTAACTCGGCTGAGGCTGAGATGATGGGAGAGCGCCGCCTGCAGTATGCTCCCCAAAACGCAGCGGACCGTAAGGACGGATCTTCCGCGCTCGGCCAGTTTGTGGGGGCAGGGAGGGAAGAACTCCAGCTCAGCTCGCTTCCCCTGCACCAGCCGCACTGCATTTGGGGGCGAGCCAATTTAACAGTCCCTGACTTCCCCATACCTCTGCCTTCAATGTATTTCTCCTGTATTAACCGAGCCTCTACTCTGTCCTCACAGTGCTAGTTGCAGAGTGTAAAACGCACACGTGCCATTTGCAATTCTTCCGGCTTCCCTTCCAGTAACTCTGTTGAGCACCTGCTTTGGGCCAGGCACTGAGTAAGCACTTGAGCTTCATCGTCGAAAAACACGTGCGGGGCCTAGTGGTACACACCTGTAATCCCAGTACTTGGGAGGCTGCAACAGGAGGATTACAGGTTCGAGGCCAGCCTCAGCAACTTAGGCCCTCAGCAATTTAGTGAGAGAGACCGTGTTTCAAAATTAAAAATAAAGGGGAAGATGGCGACCGAGAAAAGCGGGGCTTAAGAGTCCCGCTAACAACCAATCTCCATTACCACAAAAAGAGCGCCTTTCATAGCCAGAAAACACCATCACCAGAAAAACAAAAAAAACCCACCAGGCTCCAGAGAGAAAGCGGACTGAGAACAGAGTTCAGGGCCACAGAGGAGACACACGAGCCCGAGGACGCGGCAGCAGCGCCATACTGCCGGCGGCAGCGGCGAACTCAACGGACGGCTACAGCAAGCCAGGTGAGCCGCTGCGGAACAGCCAGGCGGGATCTTTCCGCGCAGACAGCATTTAAAGCTCCCAGTGGCTGAGCTCAGCACACGCTGCAGGGATTCAGAGTGGAAATCAAAACAAGAGAAGAAAAAATATGCCAGCCTCATGGCCGAGGGCGTGGCAGAGGCGCCATATTGCCACCGGTGGCGGCAGCAGCAGTGAATTCACCGAGTCCAGTACAGCTACATCTGCGTACTCAAGAACAGTGAGTCAAATTGCGGGCCACAGAGGAGAAATCGCAGTATTGGGCCTCCTGGGACTTGACCCAGTGAGGGAGTGGTGGTGGCAGAGATATCACACCATAGGAGAACGTGCAACCTGGCACCCCCCATAGTTTAAAGCAGCCTCTATCGACTCCCTGGGTCGGAGACTCTGTGATACAACCCAGTAAAGGAATAGTGGAGTCTGAGATAATACAGACTCGAGATCCAGAGCACCTTAAGTGAAGCCATAGTGACCCAAGGGAAGAACCCAGAGAAGGCACAAACCTCCGAAATCATGGGAAAGAGGAATAACACTGGAGTAATGAATGTGCACAACCCCACAACATCAGAACCTGATAAAACAGAAAATCAGAGATTTCTAGAAGATCAAATCAGGAAAATAACTGTAGAAATAATAGAGGTGCTTCGAAAAGAACTCAGAGAGAGCCAAAAAGAGATAAAGGATGCAATTAATGAAGTAAAGGCCTCAATTCAAAGCACAAACAACCGATTAGACCACATGGAGAACAGAATCTCGCTCTTAGAAGATGAGCAATCCAAAAATGAATGCATAGTTTCTAATCTAGAAAAAAATATCCAACAGCAGGAACCTGACATTGAAGAAATATGGGCCCATCTTAAGAGAGCTAACCTAAGAATAATTGGAATAGAGGAGGGAAAAGAAAGTGATACCAAAGGGATCAACAATCTCTTCAAGGAAGTAATAGCAGAAAATTTTCCAAATATAGAGCAAGAGGTTGATACACAGATCCAGGAAACTTATAGAACTCCCTTTAGACAGGATCAGAGAAGAGGATCCCCACGCCATATAATTGTCAAAATGACCAATGTGGAAGCCAAGCAGAGAATCTTAAAGGCAACAAAAACAAAGGGCCAAGTGACATTCAGAGGCAAACCAATTAGAATCACTCCAGACTTCCCAAACCAAGTCATGAGAGCCAGAAGGGCTTGGAGTAACATATTCCAAACTCTGAAAGAAAACAACTTCCAGCCAAAAATTTCCTACCCAGCAAAACTTTCTATCAAATTAGAAGGAGAAATAAGAAGCTTCCATGACAAACAGAAACTGAAGGAATTTATGTCTTCAAAACCAGCGCTAGAGAAAATACTCAAAGAGATTAACTACAAAGAAGAAATAGGTAACACTCACCAGAACCAGAGAAACAAGAGTTTCCATCCAACAGACAACTAAGATTGGTTATCTGTGGAGATTCATTATTTATGTTAGTCTTTTGCCTATCTCTAAGTTGTATTGTTTGCCTTTATTGTTGTTAATTTTTAAGATTTCTAGTTGGAATATTAATATACCTTCAGATATAGCATTTGGAAATATTTTATCCAATTCTATTAGTAACTTTTAACTCTGTTTACATTGTCTTTGGATATACAATATTTTCTTTTATTTTTTAGGGAGTTTGTATATTCTTCTGTTGCCTGTGCCATTGAAATCATATCCAAGAAATCACTGCCAATTTCAATGTTGTGAGGTTTTATGACCCAGATTTTCTCCTAAAAGTTTATAGTCTTAAGATTTATATTTAGGTCTTTTATCTATTTTGAGTTAATACTTGTATATGAGATTAGGTAAAGGTCCAATTTTATTCTTTTCCATGTAATTATTATTTTTCAACAATATTTAGTTAAAAGATTATTATTTCCACCACCAAATGTTCGTGGAAACCTTGTCAAAAATAACTTGACAATATAGGGAAGAATTTAGCTCTAGGCTTGTATTTAACTCCAATGGTCTATATATCTGCCTTTGGAACAGTACTACACTGTTTCAATTGTTGTAGCTTTATATGGTTTGAAGTCGGAAGATATATATCTGCTAGCTTTGTTCTTTTTCAAGATCGTTTTGGGTATCTAGAATTCATGTTCCATATTAGGATAGATTTTTTTCTGAAAAATAAATATATAAATATATGATAGTTTCACCTAAAAAAACAGAAAAAAATATGCTCTAGTAAGAAAGAAAGCAAAAAGAAATATTGAAATGCTATCTTTAAATCATCAAACACTTGGTATCAGACAAATGAAACTGTTATGTGAGATTATCATTTTTAATTTTGGATAAATTGCTATAATACTAGATGTCAACCACTAAGCCAAGCATGGGAAGGAGGGATGGGGAGAGAATGGGGTGGGGATCGGGTGGGGCTGACTGGGCGATGTGTGCATGTATGTCTACAAAAGTTTGTATCCCACTATGATGTATGAATACAGTGCACTAATAAAATAAAATAAAATAAAATAAAATAAAAAATAAAAAATAAAAAAAATTAAAAAAAATTAAAAATAAATTAAAAATAAAATAGGACTGGTGTGTGACTTGGAGGTAGAATGCCTCTGGGTTCGATTCCTAGTACCAAAAAACAAAACACATATGGAGAGAGTATAACTATCTGCATTTTCTCCCTGTGGAAGAAGAGTGGGGGACAGGTGGGGGAAGAGTCAGAGGAGAAAAGAGGAAGGAGGGCTGGACAGCATGGGCAGGCGGGCCAGCCGGGAAGCTCGTCCAGAGTCCCAGCTACCTCTTCCTGGGCCCCCTCCCCACCAGGTGGTGCCCATCTCCCCTTGGCCAGGTGTCTGCTGTCCCCCTTCCCAACAAAACCTGCTCCAGGAGGGCCTCCCATAGAGAGCTGGGCAGATGCCTAATAGCTGCCCAGGCTCCCTTCCTCCTGGATGACTAACCCCAGAGGATCAAGGCCTAGAGCCAGAGAGGAGACACTCATGAGATGTCAGACATCAGACTCCTGGAGAGGAGAGAACAGGGGAGCATCAGAGCCACCTGGGGCAGAAGAGGCCCGAGAGCACCTGCTCGCTCGCCAGGTCGTGGCTGGCTCTGCCCATACACATAGCTGTGGGCACGAGAGAGAGAGAGAGAGAGAGAGAGAGAGAGAGAGAGAGAGAGAGAGAGAGAGAGAGAGAGAGAGAGAGAAAGAAAGAGATGCGTCTCCAGGACCTGTGCCCTGAAATGCTTTCCTCTCCATCCTTCAAGACAGCTCAGACTCCACCTCCCCTGACTTCTCCCCCTCTGCAAACAGTGGTTTCCCCTCGGGGCCCTGATGACCTTGTGCTCCATCTAAGGCACCCGGCCTTTTCTAGACCGGTCACTTTGCTTTTTATTACCTCTAGTCCCTCAAGGGCCGGGAGAATGTTTGATTTTCCTGTGTTTCTCTTGCAGCTCCTCACACAGGGCTCTGCAGTCAGAATTCAATATCGACTGAATGGGTCTGATCAGCAGTAGCACACAGCACACATTCTCCCACACAGGGATAAGGATTAAGACAGAGATGACAGGGAACTGGAGGCAGGCATCCCCACTGAGCCCTCAACAGAAGCCTTGTGGCTTCCCATACCACCCTTCGTTAGTGCTTTGCACTAGGTATCATCATGGCAGAGCTGGGGAGGCAGCCACCCCTCTCAAGAGCAGTCAAACCACTGCCCTGAACGACAGCTGATGTGTGACCTGCCCCAGGCTGCTCCTCTGATAGGAAACCGGCTTTGGGGTTAGGGCTAACCCAGGCTCTCTGTGTTCTCGTAGGACCCCTTGCTTCCGAGATAAGTGGAACATTTGTCCCCCAGTCCAAGGGGAGTTATAATTATTTTTTCAATATATTAGAGGCCTGACAATTCCCATGTGTTCCGTTGGAGCTCAAGTAAAGGTCTTTAGATCTTAAAAGCACTTGTAAATTGGGTGTGGTGGTACATGCTTGTAATCCCAGTACTTGGGAGGCTGAAACAGGAGGATTCCAGGTTTGCAGCCAGCCTCAGCTACTTAGTGAGGCCCTCTGCAATTTAGGGAGACCCTGTTTCAAAATAAAAAAAAATTAAAAATAAGACTGGGGTATAGCTCAGAGGTAGAATGCCCCTGTGAGTTCATTCCCCAGTACCGCAAAAAAAAAAAAAAGATAATAATCTTTAAAAAGATCTGGGGGTGTAGTTTGGAGGTTCAGTCCCCCAGTACCACAAAAAATAAAAAATAAATTAAAAATAAAGGCACTTGACAGTCCAGGTGGTCATATTGTAGTCCTAAGCCCCCTTCCCGATTCCTTACTCTCTTCCTCCTCCAGCTCTATCCCAGTATTTCTCTGAGATGCCAGGAGGCAGGGAATGAGGCTCAGAGTTCCAGGGGCCCAGGTGCTGCAGTGGATTACGGTGCCAAATAAACATGGATGCCCCATCCACCCTGACAACATAATTCATTTACTGCAAAGGGATGTAATAAAGTCTGTTTATTACAGCAATTAACAGAGCATGCTTTTCAGTGGCGACCAGAAAAGTGCTTACTCCAGGTGCATAGATTTGGGAAACCATGCGACTTGAGCCAAAATGAAACCAATTAGAGGTTTAGTAAATGGGTCTCAGCCACCCCACGAAAATGAACCATCCAAGAGTCAGTTCAGCAGAGGTAGAGCCTCAGTGCAGGGGTTAATAGGATATAGCTTGATACTGTGCAGGGCTCAGAGCCAAACCTGTTTCTAGGGGCATGGTCTTGGGGACATAGAATCCACCCCCCACCCCAGCCACCCCATGTGCTGTGTTCAAACCTCACTGACTTATATGGGAGTGTATAGGTGGGAAACGTTAGCACCATTGACTCTCATGGGTCCGCTGCCTGCTGCAGTAGAGGTAAGGGCATAGGAGGAAGACCAAGGACTAAGGAGAGACAAAGAACAGCTCTAAGGAATACTTTCATTGTCAGCAAGACTTGAAGCTCAGGCAGGGGATGACTCAGTGGTAAAGTGCTTGCCTGGTGTGCATGAGGCCCTGGGTTTGATCCCTGGCACCACATTAAAAGCAAAAACTTCAAGCTCTGGGCCAGGGATTTCTGACCTTGCCTAGCACGTGCAAGGCCTTGGGTTTGATCCCCAGCACCAGGAGGTGGGGGAAAGACCATAAGCTCCTTAAGGGAACATGGCTGTCTAGGTTAGGAGTTTCCTTTCCAGCCTGTCTTGCTTTGGGCAGAGACTAGACAAAGACCACTTGAAGCCACTCGTCCTATTTATTTGGTGAAGAAACAGGAGAAAGGGAAGTATTGGTTTAGATTCCCCAACAATGTCAAGTGTGTCTGACTGTGAATTAACCCAAGTTAGTTCCCCATCTCCTTGCAAGAGGCCTGGGGTTGGCTTATACCAACAGGACATTCCTCAGAACCAGGTTTGGTTTTCCCAAGGGCAGCACCTCAGGTGCCAGGTCTTCCTAGTTTCCCTGCAGTGGCCTCCCAGGGTGACCAGGGGAAGTTTAGATTTGCCCAGAAAACGTAAAACTGGGTGTTCAACCCGGGTAGCAAATCAGACTCAAAAGTACAGAAGTAGACCCCTGTCAAACAGACCCCCTTGAGGGTTGAGGGTGACTGTGGGTTCCCTCAGCACTCCTCTCCCTCCTTGTGCCTTTGGGAGAAGGTGCTAGGTTGAGGGATGAGGGCAGAGGCAGCCTGGCCTCTCTGGAACAGAGAAAGTCAGAGCTTTGAGCATCATGAAGGAAGAGATAAAAATAGCCGCGTTACCATGGCAACCGAGGCTGGGAGAGTCCTGAGGATCTGTCTGGGTCCTGCCATCACCCCCCTCCCACCTTCTCCCGCCCCTCAGATGAAACACAGGAATGAGCTGAGGGAGGTCTGCCCCACAGGGGAAGAGACAGACTAGATCGGCAGCAGCTAGGAAGGGAAAACCCTTGAATTCCAGACCCTGGGGGTTTCTGCCAGAGCCCAGGCTGCCTAGGTTTGGGTTCTTCCTCAACACAAGGAGCTCCCCCAGAGATGCACTGAGCAGCCCCCTGCTATGATAAGGTGTCTGTTTCCTCCTCAGGATCTGTGGTTCTGACCCCAAAGGAATTTTAGAGGAGGCCCAGCCAAGACAGACCATGACCACCCTGGCACAGCGAGCACTGACCATCCCAGCAATGGCCTGGGGAGCCGGAAGATTCACTGTGACAAACCAGACCCCGTGGCCATAGACTGTTTAGCAGCATGGACTTGGGGAGCTGTCTGTACTAGAAACAGGGTACAGGTTAATGACCATCTCACTCTTGCAGGTGGCAGAAGGAAAAGTGTCAATTCCTTGGAAACAGATTCTGGTCTTTGTGAAGTTGTTAGTCCAATCGGTTTCTGGACACCGCAGCCACCTTCAGGATGAACACCAGCCTTCCTAGACCAGCCTGCCAGAAGCCCATTGAACATAGCCATCTGGAGATTCTGTTCTCTGATGAGGGCCCATCTTCGTGGTTATAAAACAAGTATCTTCAAGGAGCTAGGACGTAGCTCAGTGGCAAAGCGCCTGCTTTGCAGGTGCGGCACTCTGGGTTCGATCCCCGGTTCCAAAAAGACAAGACCCCTTCAGAACAAGTATCTTCAAAAGCTCAAGTCATATCTAGACACAGCTGATGTGTGCCTTCCTATGAGGTAGGGAGGGTGGGAACCACGGCCACCTTTTGCAGAGGCTGGGAGGGAGGAAGCAATTTGCTGTGGATGGGAGCCAGCCATGGAGGAACACCGGGGAGCTGGGAACTGAGGCCCTCCACCCACCCAGAGCCACCAGCACGTCCCCTAGTGCACGGGGCAGATTCCAGCTGGAGGCACCTCCCCTTGCAGAAGGCAAGTGACACAGCAAGTGCTTCCTTCCGTCATTTTGGGCATACTGCAAAGGGAATCTCAAGGGCTCCATAATGGGACAGGATGCTGGCCCTAAAGATCCCTTCTAAACCTGAGCATCTGCAGATGGTAGTGGCGAGAGGGAGGGAGGGAAGGGCTCAGAAGGAGCACCTGTGGTGCCTAGACAGGGCTCAGTCACAGCTCAGGCCCCAGACTCACTCCCTCGGGAGAAGTCCTGGCGCTTCCTTGGGGACCATTCTAGCCAAAGCTCGGGGTGACTTGGCGGACCCTCTCACTCCCCACCATTTCTCAGATCTTCATATCATGTCCACCCACTTTGCACAAAGCATGTCTGCTGGGAGTGCGAGACCCTGGCACCCCTTTCCTTCCCCATTCCAGAGTCTACAGAGCTCGGGACTCCAAAGGGGACGTAGAGGTCACAGGATCATTACCGTCCTATAGAGCGGGAACCCAGGAGACCCGGCTCCCGCTCGGACCTCTCTATAGTCCACTCTTTGGCTCATGCAAACTTCAGCTAGTTAAATTATTGCTTTTTTCCCCTAAAAACCACAATCTCCCTATATATTTCTTTCTTTCTCTTTTTTTGCAATACTGAGATGATGGAAACTAGGGACATTCTACCTCTAAGCCACACCCCCAGCCCTATTTTTTATTCTTTATTTTGAAACAGGGTCTTACTGAGTTGCAAAGGGCCCACTAAGTAATTTATTTTCCTTTTTTCCCCCTATATACTTCTATGGACCCATGTGCTACATTCAGAAAGCCCTTCCTTGGGAGTAGAGTAGGGAATGACATTCTAATAAAATGCTTCAACCTGAGATAAGAAGCCCCTTAGGACTCATGGGCAGGTCCCGGAACTCTCAGGTCACAAGGACCATTCACGTGCCTTTTTCCTGAATTTAACAGCCCACAGCCCAAAAGGGGAATGAACATAAGAATTTCCCCCGATACAGGTAGGGAGCACTAAGACCCTCCCCCACTTCTTCACAAAGGACTCAGTACCATGCAGCAAGGAGGGGAGGCCTGAGCCGCTCCAAAGAATCATCTCCCTGTGCACCCCTACCTCACCCCAAGAGCACACAGACCCCACCTTGAGTGAAGTCTCTGGGAAAGGACCATGGGGTGGTCTTTACTTGGGCAGGAAGTGGAGGGAATCTGAAATAGAAAAGGCAAAATTATCCCACCAAACCTCTGAGAAAGACTGAGAGTCAGGGCGGGGCAGGAAACATGGCAGCTAGGCCCAGAGTGGAAGGTCCTAGGCAGAGGCCCCTGGGCTAGGAGGCAGAGAGGCCTGGGGCTGGCGGACGCCGAGGCTGTGTTGGCTTTTTGGAATCACACCTGTCCTGGTCTCACCCAAGGGCTTGGAGGTGGGAACAGATTTCCAGGCTGCTTCCCTAGATGCCGAGAAGAGCAAAGTTCCCATCTCCCTGGGAAGAAAACAGGGACAAAACACTGTGGGGCATGTCTGCCAGAAGCTGCTGCAGGCAGCCTTCCTTTCACCATCTCTGCTACAGTGGTGACCCCAGCTTCAGCCCTGGATGAGGAAGGGGCCACCAGCTTAGAGACCAAGGGCAGCTGCCTGCAGGCACCAGCTGGGCCTACTCTCAGGCTGCCATGACCTTGGGACCCCACCCCATTCACACAGCAGGGGGCCCAGATAGTCAGTGTCCCTCCCTGGCCAAGAGAGTTATCCTGGGGGAAGCAGCTCTCCAGGCAAGCGGGCGGGCTCCCTGCCAACCTTCCACAGCTGCGGTCACTGCCAAGGCCTGAGAGGTGCAGGCGGGGAGAGCTGTCCTTCGCCCCCCTCCCCAGGGCCGGTGTTCTCCACTCTCCTGACCTTTCCTCTGGGTGAGCCCATGTGGTCAGGACATAACACCCAACACCTCTTGGTCTCGGGGATATGATTTCGGCTATGATAGCGACTTCTCCAGGACTGCAGCCTGGAGGGCCCCTGCCAGGGACACATGTCCTCAGGCAGGCTCTGGCTTCGATAACAAGGTGCCCCCCATCCCCTCCACCTCTTTGCCTCACTCACCCAAAGCCTCTTCTGTCCCCGAGGACAAAGAAGCAGGGAGGTTTTGTCCCTTGTGGCCTCAATGGCCTTTATTGCTGAATCTTGCTGTTACCTTGAGGGAAGGACTTCTGTTTATAATTCTTTGGATATAAAAGGAAATAACAGATTGTCGGAGGCTGGGGCTGGGAGGCAGGGGCAAAGGAGGGGGTTGGATGATGGAGGAGAGAACTCTTAAGCTGTGTTTGGGCTTCATGGAGACAATCTTCATTCCACCAAATCTGCCCAAGCCCAGGAAACGCCCCGAGTGTGGCATGGGCCGGGCAGGCGAAGGCTGCCACGTTCTGCAGAGCAGCAGAGGCAGCCTCTGCCTTCCCTTCTCGCCCTGAGAGGCCTCCAGTGCCAGGAAAAGGGATCAGATCTTCCTGTCCTGGGGGCCCTGACTTCCTCTGCCAGCCCACCCGTTTGGTTTCTGTCAGGCTGGCCTTTCTGTCGCTGGCTGCTGGTGGGGATGTGACCAGTCCTGCGCGGAACTGTCCTTTATGAGGAAAGAGTGGGCTTCTGAGTGACAGAATCTGCCTAAAGGGTCTTTGGCATTCCTGTCCATGGGCCCCTGCAGCACCCAAGAGGTCCAGGCCAATGACAAAGTGGGATGAGAAGAGGGAGGGAGGGAGGGAAATGTTTTTTCTTTTGCTTCTATCTCCTAGAAATGGTGGGGTTGGGAGCCGCCAAGTCTGAAGCCAGAAGGTTGGCCAGGTGGGGAGACCAGAGGGAAAGTCAAGAGGCCCCTGACCCCAGAAGTTTCCCCTAAAGGCACCACATGCAAGCACAGCCTCACTTTGGCTTCTGAGAAGGGACAGAATTGGCAAGGGCGAGGCAGGGAGGCAGGAGGATAAGGGAGGACACAGCTTAGTCCAGGAAAGGGGTCTTGTACTCTGGCCCCGGGCAGATAGTCCCTGAGGAGGGGGATCAGTGCCTGGGGGACAGGCCTCCCCACACCTGTGCCACTGCCGACAAGACCCAGGCAACAAGACCCAGGCATCACGGAAGCAGGTGAGTCGGGCCAGGGCTGGGGAAAGACCACCCTGTATTCTGTGGGGAGTGGAGCGGCCTGCTTCCTGGCTGCTCAGTGTCCAACGCCAGGGCCTGGGGCTCCTGCAGAAACTTCATCCTGAACATGGAGATTGTCACTGCCAACCTGCAACCTACCAGGCAGCCGGAGGTCGCCCCCAGGCTCAGAGCTGCCCAGTGGCTCTCTGCTACAGTGGCCCATGTCCTACTTGGCAACAGCTCACCTCATCCAAGGCAGAGTGTCCCTCGTAGGGTTCCCTGAGAAAAGTCCTCAGGGCCCCGCTCATTGTCCCCCCTCCAGGGAGGGCTGAGTCTGGAAGCTAAGGGGTGTGGGCCTGAAGAGGCCTGAGAGGCACCCAGGGGACCCATGCCCTTGGGTTGGTCGGCTGAGCTGAGTCGAGCACCCGCTAATGAAGATGGAAGACGCACACAAGGCTTCCTGCTCTGGGCCTTGGCAGGAGCGGGAGGCCTCAAGCCCGGGCCGTGCTGAGGGCTGACAAAGGGCCCTGGGTCCGCTCACACCGCCGTCTCCCGCTCTCTGTGAACTTCTTCCTTCTTCCTCTTCATCTTGCAGAAGCCGTGGAGGCCACAGAAGCAGGCGAAAGTGAACTGGGGCATGCCCTGGGCCAGGCTGGGGGATGCTCACCAGAGAAGATCTGTAGGGAAAGGCAGGGGAGGAAAAGGGGCGGGAGAAAGGTGGGAAAAGAGAAGCAAGGTGGGGTCAATGTTCCCACAACCCTCCGGGCTCCAAGGCCGCCCCGTCCTGATGCCTCTCACACCAGCTGGGGGAGGAGTGACATCACCAAATACTGGCCTCTTGGAAACCTTGCTCTTTCCCGATCTGTGTGGAGATGATGTCATCCAAGAGAATGCCCAGTTGCCGGCTTTGGGCCCCGCCCTCTGCCTGGGCTCATCACCACACACCTGTGGTTGGGGAACAGGAAGCAGGCTGGCTCAAAGTAAGCTCGAGCTTGTGCCACCTGACATAAGTTCAAGTATGAGGGTCCTTCGCTGCTGCAAGGTGACACATCCTCGAAGAAATGCCTTCATTCAACACAGATTCTACCTTCTTTGATGCCTGGAACTGAGTCATGGACACTTCCCTTCCTTAACAACCCCAAGTTTTCTGACACCCTTAGGGAAATCCATAGAAAACGTGTGTCCTTTGACTGCCAAGAGTAACACACATCCTGTCCTCATCGTGCAGAGAACAGACAGCAAAGAGTTATTTTAGCCAACAGGCTATTTTATTGAGTACCTATGCTAAGCAAAGGAGTGAGGAGGCAGATGCAAAAAGGATCATTACTTCCCTAGCACAGAAGTCAGACCGAAGTGGAGGCTGAGGCTGGATTTGCCCCAGCTAGGCACATTGGGCTCCACCCCTGGCTGACCCGGTGCTCAGCCCAGGAGCTGCTGCAGGGTGGCTGGGGATGGAAGACTGGCTCAGTCTTTTGGAGTAGCCCTTTCTCCAGACATGCATTAGGTTTCCCTAGTCGTGGCCACCCTCCGATTCCTCCAGTTCACCTCTCAGCCTGAGCCTGCTGTGGAAAGAGCAGAAGCCTTTGAGTCAGCTCAGGTAGGGCAGCTAGGAACAGAGGAAGAAGGGCACCCTGCATGGAGGTCAGGCCTGCCTTCCGGGCCTGGTAGGAACCACTCCTATTTCTCTAGAAAGAAAGCTGGGAGAAAGCAGGTGAGCGGAGCCCCATGTGGAGGAGGAGGGGGTGGGGTGGGGTTATGTCAGAGGGGTTTGGAACAGGAAGCAAGAAGCAGCCCCCTCATTGGGGTTGCATCCCCATGCAAGGCCCACCTGAAAAGTGGCTCTGCTGTCTCCAAGAACCTGAGCTATCCCAGCAGTGGCTCTCTGGACTGTCCCCCAGGCCTGGCCAACCTTACTCCTTAGGCCAAACTTCCTTTATGCTTATTCAGGCAGAGCAGGGGCCCTCACCAAGCACAGTGCATGCCGTGGAGCTGGGGCCTGTCAGGATTCTCCCCCTCCTCCCTCGTCCCTCCCTTCCCCTCTCAGCATCCTGGTAATACATCTAATAGCTGTAATTAATAGGTGCAATGCATTTCCAATGGCCAGCTGGGTGGGCAGGAGGCCCAGCTTGAGTCAGCACGGGTAGGTAGGCTGTTATTTAATAACCTGCTTTCCAGCACCATTTACACACCCACTCTGACGGAGTATATATAGTGAGCAGAGAGCAATCTCTAGGATATATATAGACAGAGCCGAGACACAACTACAATATTTCTAGATCCATCTATTGCAGCTATCTCTGGATCCCTCCCGTGACAAACCTGGAGACAGGGAGCCAAGCCGGGGCTCAGGTGCCCTATGTTCTATTCTTGGCTCTGAGCTGGCATGCTGTGTCACCCTGAACAAGTGACTATATATCTCTGGGCCTTCGTTTCCTCATTTCAGTGTAACCCGGAGGTTAGTCAAGGTTTAATATTTAGACTCCAAACCTAAGGGACTAGAGCTTTGGGAATCCTAGCCTGATCAGGAGGGAGCAGGCGGGCTCCCTCTAATGAGTAATTGCATTGCATTTACTTTATGCTGGAAGTGTATGTCAACAAACCATTTCCAATATTAAAGAAAATATACGAAAAGAAATCAAGAGGCACAGCATAGCTGACCTGGGGAACTCCCAACTAAAGCCAGGCGAGCAGTGTTGACCATCGCAGCCCCACCCAGGTCTAGCTGCAGCGCAGGGTCTCAGGTCCCAGTATGCATAGATCCTCTTCCCTCCTCACCCTCTCTTCCCCTCCAGTGCCTTGAAGACAGAAAAATAGAGCTCCTTAAGTGACTGTTTTCTCGGGAGTCCTTCGTGGAGGATGAAAACCTTGAGTATTTTGCTCAGCACACCCCTATAAGGAAGGCTGGGGTAGGAAAAGGAGGCACCAGGACCACATGTACCCAAGAGCTGGGGTTGGGGATGCAAACTAGTTGCCCCCGTGGGATTGCCAGCCCTTGTTTGCAAAGGCAGTGCCACACAGAGGGGCTGGTCAGATCCTGGCTCTGGAGCCTGGCTGCCCTCCCACTTCTCCACCAGCCCCACAGCGTCCACACGTGCCCACTGACACCTTGGAAGTTCTCTTGGTGGCACAAAGGTCACACCACAGAAGTGGGGGACCCATGGGGCAGAAAACCCCATCCCTTATCAGTTCCCTGCCTATGTACCCCCTTCTCCCTCAGGACTCCACTAGCAGGCACCTGGGGACCCCTTTGCCCAGGCAGGGGTCTCCGAGCCTCTCTCTGCTTTGCCTCGAAGGAGTCCCATGGCTCCTTTCTCTGCCTTCCTCCCTCACACCTGGCAGGTGCTCCAGCAGCAGCTGGAGGCTCCCTGGAGAAGTCAAGTCCCAATGGCCCTCTTTTTCAGCCCCTGGAACACTTCCTGCACATCTGTGCTCCCCAGGGGAACTCCCCTTCCACCTCCCACCCTCCAAGTGCAGAGTCCAGGAGGGGATATGGGATGGAAAAGTAGCCCCTAGAAACCCAGGACTAGAAGGGGATGGACACTGGGCCAACCTCCCACCGCCTCACACTGGCTCAGCTGGCTGCAAGCTGTAGGTCCTGGCTGCATCCCCATCCTCCTCTCTGGCTCTTCCTCAGCTCCAGGCCACAATGGCCTGGGGTCTGGGGGCACTGATGCTCCTCTGCTCAGCCAGCTTCATGGACACTAAACAGCAGGGATGCCAAGCCCTAGAGAACCCACCCTTCCCAGTGCTGGTGGCTCCCCAGCCTCCCTGCCCACCCCTTCATTGGCCCCGACCCTACATCTCCTTTTGCCACACCCCCAGGGGTCCTATGCCTTATATCACTTCAGGCAAAAATGGGGTAGTGGGTTGGAGACGGCTTGAATGTGTGGAAGAACCAAGAAGATACCCCACAAAATGGGAAAAAAAAGCTGGGGTTCCAGGCTTGCAGACCTCCAACTAATCAGTGTCTCAAATCTTGGCAATGTCCTCTATCGAAGTGGGTGGCAGTGAGTGGGAGTGGAAGGGTAGCAAGATATTCACAAGTGTTGGGACATGCCAGGAATTCTCTGCGAAGCAAGAGGGAAATGCTCCCCCAATCCCCTCATCTCCTCAAGTAAGAGCAGAGGGGCTTCCATCAACAGCCCCTCAGTCCCCCCACTCCCCACCCCAGGTAAAGGGCAGAAGTGACCCAGTGAGGAGGGGCGCCCGCAGCCTCCAGAACAATGCTGAGCCCTCCGCCCCCTCCCCTGCGCCCTCAGCACCGCGCCTCAGTAATTAAAATATGAATTCACCTTCCCTCCCTGAGCCATTCATCACTGCGAAGGGAAGCAGCTGCGGCTTAGGAGACCGGATTTGGGGGATTAGCTCGGGCGGTGGAGCAGACACACCAGAAGAAAGAATTAAAAAGGAAGGGGGTGAATTGGGTTTTCTCTCCCCACCTCCTCCCTCTCCCTCTCCTACCATCCCGATCCTCACACCCCACCCCTTCCCCCAAAGCCTCGCCTCTGCAGGTTTCTGGGAACTGTAGTCTACCAGACTGTGTTGATAAACAGGCAGGCCAGGGGTGGGTGGTGGCACAAACTACAGATCCCAGGACTTCTTCCCAGAGTTGGCAGAGCAAGGCTGGGCATAGGCCTCCAGTCTGGGAGAAGCCAGAGTCCTCCTTGGAGGTTAACTCCTTCTTGGCCTGCTGAAGGCTGAGTGCCCTGGGATCAGGAGCCAAGCCCTCTGCCTTGCGTGGCCTTCAGAGGGGCTCTGTAGCTTGCCAAGGCCAGACCCCCCCTTGAAGAAAGCCCATCCAAGACTACAAGGGCAACCCAGCCTTTATCAGTGGTTTCCAGGTACTTGGGGGCAGCCATCACAGTGGGATAGGAACAGCAGGAGTCTTGAAATGTCCCAGTGCCCTGCATCCAGGGTTTGGCAGTCTGTCCTCAGAGTCCCCACAAGTATGACAAGAAAGGGGGCATCCAACACAATAAAGCAGCAGCTTAGGAATTTGGTAGCCCAGACTACCAAGGCCAGGAGAGACCCACCAGAGGTCAAACTTTAGTGTGGCTCCCTTCTAAAGATGGAGACAGAGATCTTTTCAATAGGCTTAGAAAGGAGTAGGGCTTAGCAGTCAAACTCCATTTCCACTAAAAAAAAAAAAAAAAATGGGACAAATATCACTAGTGAGATTCGCCTGAATCTCAGCGTGGTTAAACATGGGCCCGCTCTCCCAAGGGAGGCCTGACGCTGGCTCTATCAGAGGACTTAGGTTGCTCAGAATATTTTCGGTTTCAGCTGTGTGTGGGCAGGGGACAGGACAGGCACAGCCCTCTGATCAGTGAATCCTCAGGGAGAGAGGGCACGAGGCCAGCTTGCCTATTCAGGACAGTTCAACAATTATGTGAAATATATAACTGCATACCTTCCCCGGCTCTGCCCCACTGGTGGGAGCCACGAGACAAAGAATGGAAAGGAGGTCCAACTGGGGGACTCCAGAAATACTCAGGCCCTGCCCCAGCAAAGGTGGGCCTGCTCTTGTCCTTGTTTATGTCAATTGACCTTTTTACCCCACCTGCCATTTTTCCCAGTTCAGGATTCCTTCCACTAATATTTACTTGTAATCTCTACTGAGTGCTGTGATTTGTTGAAGCTTTACTGAGGTATAATCTTTGAAATGGCTCACCTATCCCCTTAGAACTGGGGCCCCTGGGATTCTCTGGAAGAGCCCAGAACAAGGGACACCATCCAATTACAAGATTGGGAGATAAACAAAGCCCATGAGAAGGTATGCTTTTTTTTTTTTTTTTTTTGGTGGTACTGGGGTTCCTGGAAGCCTTCTACCTCCGGCCTACACTCCCACACCTATTTTATATGTTTTTTAAATTTGGAAACAGGGTCTCTTAAGCCAGCAAGGCTGGCTCCAAATCAGCGCCATCCTCCTGTCTCTGCCTCCCAAGTACGGGGATTACAAGCGTGTGCCACCAGGCCCGGCATCAGAAGGTATTCTGAGCAGAGTAGGAAATAAGGCTCATGTGGAGCCTGGGGCAATAGGACGAGAGGAAGGTGGGGACTGGGGCTAGTCATCACCAATCTCTGGGCAAAATAATCCAAAGGGAGGGCCGAACATGGCAGCACATGCTTGTAACCCTAGCAGTTGGGAGGCTAAGACAAGAGGGTCACAGGTTTTCCAAATAAGAAATAAAAATTGCCCTGGGAGTATAGAATGCCTTGGGTTTGATCCCCAGTGCGCGCGTGCGCGTGCGCGTGCGCACACACACACACACACACACACACACACAATCTAAAGAGAAAGAGAAAAACGCTAGTTCCTTCCACCATCTAAGCTGGGGAAGGAGGGGGTTAGCCTGGATCAGCTCCAGCTCCAGCCAAACCCCCACTGGCTTGGGCTTTCTCTTGGCTTCTTCTATTGCTGATTCCCCCCCCCCATACTGTTACTGCTAGAAAAGGAAAACCAGTGATGGACAGAGGGTAACTGGAACTGGGCAGTGGGGCCAGGTTTGCAAGTGCTTACCCATGCATGGGTGTTGGCTCTCCAGGCATCCAGCCCGACATGGTGAGGGCATGGGTTCCAGCACCAGACAATCTAGGTTCAAATCCCAGCTCTGCCCCTCACGAGCCAAATGCACTTGAGTCACTTTGCCAGCTTCCCTGTGCCTCAGATTTCCCATAAGTAAAATGAACTAATAATAGATAGGGTTGTCTTAGGGATGAGATGAGTCGGTATAGGTAGGATGGTCAGAATCATGGTACTTTGTGGGCACTTGGTAAATGTTGACTGGGGGAATTAAGGGCTCCAAGATATTATAAGTAACTTGCTTTCTGATTCTTAATGCCAAATATAGTACTCTATGATTCTTCAGTGGTTTGTTTTAGACAGACTGGGGCTGGAACAGCGGGGTTGGGGGGTGCAAGAGGCGGGGGTGACTCCCCTGCCACTCCATCCAGACTGCCTGCTTTATTTCCATCTGTTGGAGTCTCCCAGGATGGCAGGGATGGAGTCAGGCAGATTTTAATGGGGTGGGAGTCGAAATAGGCATGGGGAGGGACCGAGATTGGCAAGAGGTGAGCCCAGTGGACAGGTACCATCCACACACTCAGCAGGAGGTACTGGCTGGGTAGGGACCCAGGGTCCTTCCTGCTGCCCCAGGGAGCTGCTGCCTCCTCAGTTTCTTCCCACCCTGCAGCTGGTCTGAACACTCTCATTTCTGCCACCAAGGAACCCAAAAGTCTCCTGGGACAGAAGAATGCTGAGGACTCTGAGCTGACCAGAGGAAAGAGAAATAAATGGAGTGAGGCCGAGAGGCGGAGGCTGCCTGGAGACACCAAGGGAAAGGCTCAAACTCTTATGGCTCCGTGCCTGACTCCAACCCCCAAGTCTCTGGGCCTCAGCCAGGCCTGTTACGTGGCCAGCAGCAAAACCAACACCTTAGCAAGATCTCAGCATGCCCCCATGTCTCCTTCCTCTCCCTTTGAAATCACCCGTCCTGCCTCTTCATTTTAGAGGGGCCAGGTACAGAGAGGAGAAGTGGCTGGACCAAAGTCATACAGCCTAGCCCCAGACCCAGGTTACTAGAGCCCCAGCAGGCCCTTCCCCAGGCAGACCTCCCTCTGGTGCCCCCGCAGTGGCTGGTCCTGTGGGGAGACTTGTTGCTGCAGGAGAAGCTCGCCCCTCACTGTAGCCCATGGCTTTTAGCCCTACATGAGTTTGGAACAGCAATCACATAGGAATGAAAAGCCATAGGCCACAGCAGAGCTGAGGGGTCCAGTGGCAGGAATCTCAAAAGGAAGCAGGAAGCTGGGGGCACCTGAGGAGCCCCGCCAACCTCATTCCCACCCTCCCGCATCAAGGACTCACCCTCACCACCTCCCTCGAAGCCCGGGGCCCCCCAGGTTACTTTCTCCCACCATCCCCCACCCACCTGCCCTGGGCCCCAAGAAACACTAAAGCCATCCCGGTAATGAGCTTCCAGTTCTTGCCCTCCAAAGGCCCCACACAATGGTCCTCGCTCTGGGTATAAGGAGGGGTGGCTTCCTGGCCATAAAAGACCTCCTCAAATTCCCTTAATTAGCTCCCAGCCCCCTCCCAGGGTCCCTAACCACCCCCCCTCCCTGGCAAACAAGGCTAGATCTTTTCAAGGCCGGCCCTTGCTGGTGCCTGAGAGGCCCCATAGTAGGCTCCCACTTTATAGGGCTTAACCCTTTCCAGTCCAACACCAGAAGCAGAGGGCAAAGAAACCCAGGCAGAATGGCCTGCCTTTTCTCTAGAGGGGGAACACACATCCTGAGCCCCCCTCCTAGGTCAGGGTAGCCCCTAGAGTGGTCACTAGTTACCAACCATTCTAGCATGGCTCAGGGGACAGTGAGACGTCGTCTCTAGACCTAGTTGGAGGCAGAAAAAGGGCCGAGGCTGAAATTCTCAGAAGCTGAGGGCAGCCAGCTTTGAGGCCCCCATGGGCAAAGCTGGGAGGGGCGCTCTGCTCCCTGCCACCCTAGTTAGCAGGAGACAGTGGTTGGCACAGGCATCTCTAGGACGGGGTAAAGAGCTTAGTATAGGGGGCACTGAGGTGCCTGGATCTTGGAAAAGGTACGTCCTAAACACAAGTTCCCTTTCCTCTTCTCCCCTCTCCCTCGATGGGTCAGCTTTGGGCCTGGCTTTGGGGGAGTGGAGCCTGCTGGCCAGGTTTAGGAAAGCCCCAGGGCCTTAAGCCTCCAGGCACCCCCAACAGTATGGAAAGAAGCCTCAGGCCCAGATCAGAACCTTCCTCAGCCAGGAAGTTGCTGCCACCCCCCCCCCCACTGCAGTCCTACCCCCAACCTGGGGGCAGGAGACTGCTAGGGCAACTCTCCTTTCCTGGACTTCCCAGACTTCTCCTCAGAGCCCACCACACACACACACACACACACACACACACACACACGCACACACACACACACACACACACACACACACTTACCCAATCTTAAGACCCAGTTTATCCTCACCTGAACTCTGGGTCATCCGCAGGCCCAGCAGCCTCTAGACTCCTTCCCGTCCCCTCCTGGACCCCTAGCATCCCAGACCCACGGCCTGTGAACAAGCCTGAGCTCCTAGCAAGATGCCCTCAAGTCCCCTCCGCAGCGACTGGGATTCCAGGGGTTGCTCACCTGGGGAACCAGCAAGGTCCCCTCTCCCTGGAATCTCCCTCACCATCCCGCGGAGCCACTTCCTGCCTGCCGGGCGGCCACTCACTCCTCCACCCCCCCCCCAGCTCCACGCCCCAGCGAGGGCAGGCCTCCTCCCTCCTCCCTCCCGCCCACCGCTGGTCAGGCCCGGGCTGTGCCCAACTCAACTTGACTCACGGGTGACCCGCTCCTCTCCCAGCCGGCCGGGGACCGTGGGGGCGGGGCGCCGGCCGCGGGGGCGGTCAGGTATTCCTTCAACCCTGACTTGGGCCTGGGTAACAAAGGTCTCATTGAGCCTCCGGCTGTCTGGTCGGTGAAGCACAAACCTCTTGTATCTCTGCGCTTTTGATCTCACTCCCTCTGAACTAGCCGTGTCTTACTCTCGTCCCCCTGCCGGGCTATTGGTGTGGAGGGGCTGTTTGGTCCCCTCCCTCCTTCCCTCCCCATCTCCTTCCTCTTCCTTCCCATACCGCCCCCCTCCAGCTTTTTTATGGTTTAATTTTTGGCAGGAGACCTGAAGCGGCTCCCTGCAGACCCCCCTCTCCAGAGGAACCCCCCTGCCCTACCTCTGTAGCCCGGTCCTCTCCTCACCCACTCCCTATCTAGAAACCACAAGGTCAGCAGTGGTCTGTCCTTGAGCAGCCAAGTCTGACCCCTCCACCCACAACCCCCTGCCACCCCTCAAATTCTTGGCTGGGGGCGTAGCCAGTCTGTTCCGGCTTCCTGTCCCTGGGAACTTGAAAGCTCCTGCCTGCCAGACCCAGCCCACCTGACATGCCCCAAGTAAACTCTGGACAGGGAGTCTTTCAATGTTTTTGGGGGCTGGGGTAGAAGTGACAACCATTGAGCCCCAAGCCAGGGCCTGGCTGAACCTAACTGAAATGTGGAGGAAGCAGAGGCTGGTCAAATGGGTCTCACCTCCTTTCCCCAGGAAAACCCTACCTCCTCCAGTTCTGAGATGGTGCTTTCTGGGTCCCCTAGGCAGTAAAAGGGACTACTCAGGACACCAAGTGCCCCACCCTACTCATGCTGTATTCCTACCTCCTCAGTGGCCACCCCTAAACCTCCTGCACCTCTGGGAGCTGGGGCCCAGGCAGCCCAAGGGGCCTGAGTAGCATCCTCTAGGTAAAGGCTGCCTCGCAGGGACACTGAACCATTGCTGCCCCCAGAATCTCAACATCTGAGCACTCCCCAGAAATGCCAACAGATGCCCAGAACTCCCCTGGCAGCTGACTCCAGAGATCCCTGGCTGCTACCCCCATGTCTACCACCTGCAGCCAGGGAGTTTCCTCCACCACCACCACCACCACCACCACTACCCCGACCCTCAGGTGCTCCCAGGAAGCTGAACCCAGAATTTGGGAAACTTCTGCCCTGACAGAAGCCCCATCCTTCCTGCCACTGGCTCACGTTGTCCTTCATGGCTCATACATTCTTGGGCCCCTGGTGACAAGCAGAGGCAGTCACCAGCCCCTGCCCTGCCTGCAGCCTGGGCCCCAGGAAGGTGCGTGGGGCAGCCAGGAGGGAGGAGAAGGAGCGGGGAGGCACTGGGCCAGGCCAGAGCTGGGAGTGAGTGATGCTGAGGGAAACTGGGGAAGAAGGGGAAGGAGGTGACATATATCAGAGAAATATATCAGGGAAGGTGCAGAGGAAAAGGAGCTTGTATTTTTTTGAATGAAAACTCTCACGCAGTCATTCAGCGTCTATGAATTATAATCACTCGGTAAACATGACAACTATTCCCATTTGGCAGATGAGAACGCTGAGACTTACAAAAGCTATGACTTGCCTGGGTGGGCATTTTTGCCCTTAGGGGAGAGGGCAGCAAACACTTGAGAGAGAAAGGAAGGAGAGAGGCTAAAAGGCAGAAAGTGGAGGGCTTAAGAGGGAGGAGTGGGGAGCAGACGGATGCAGGATGGGGGAGTATAATAGGCCCAAGGCACCCCCCCCTCGAGCCTTCAGCCTAGCTGGTGGCAGGCACCCTAAGGACTGGTGGGTGAGCCCTTGCCTTTCTAGGAAGGAACCCCTTAACCCCAGCACCGGCTGGAGAACCTGTTTCACTGGAGAACGCTGGCTTTTTAGTGACCCCCTAGTCCTACAATTCCCTGCAAGGGTGCACAATCACTCTGACCTTCAGCCCACATCTGGGTCCTGTGTCTGGAAATGTTTCCAGCAGAGGGAGGTAAAGCAAGGGGGGAGAAGGGTGGGGAGGGGGCTAAAGAGCCATCATCTCTGCCTGGGAGAGAAGGGCACAGAGGGAAGGGCCCCGGAGGAAAACTGGAGAAGATGGAGCTCACACAGGAGCTGGGGGCTTCCTGCCCCAAGAGGTTGTCAACACAGGTACAAAACTTCCTTTCCTCAGACCCATCCAATACACATAGTAGGCACTCAATAAAATAGGATATTAGTGTAAACCAGTCATGGTGCCACATGCCTGTAATCCTAATATTAGGGAGGCTGAAACAGGAGGATCGTGGGTTCAAGACCAACCTCAGCAACATAGAGAAGACCCTGTTTCAAAATTAAAAAAAAAAGCCGGGTGTGGTGGCACACGCTTGTAATCCCAGAATTTGGGAGGCTGAGACCCGAGGATCGCGGTTCCCGGACAGCCTCAGCTACTTAGTGAGGCCCTCTGCAACTCAGTGAGACTCAGTTTCAAAATAAAGAATACAAAATAGGGCAGGGGGTGTAGCTCGGCGGTCAAATGACCCTGGATTCCATCCCCAGACCTGCAAAAAAAAAAAAAAGGTTTTTTTAACTAAAAGGGCCGGGAAAAGCTTGGAAGTAGAATGCCACTGGGTTCAATCCCCAGTATCCCCCCAAAAAAGAGAGAGAAAGAGTGGAAGAAAAGAAAAGAAAAGAAAAGAAAAGAAAAGAAAAGAAAAGAAAAGAAAAAAAGGATGATAGCTTAGAAGGAAGTCTCACATCTGGAAAAAAGTTAGGTCTATCAAACCTAAAGTCCCATGAAAATTCATGATTCTGCATTGGCAGTGACTTCTCTTAGAGCTTTCTGTAGACTTCGGTGCCTTTTGCAGGGACGTGTAGCCCAGCAGACCTGCCTCTGCCCAGGGTGGTGGGGAAATGAGCCATGAGAAGACACAACACACTCACTCAGCGCCCCACACACTCTCGTGCTGGGGAGACTTCGCTGGAAGCTTATGGCATTATTCCAAGGATGTTCAGTGAATGATACAGGTTCGGATTTGTGGGGGAGGCAGTGAGGGGGTGAATGAATGAATGGAAGATGAAGTTTGGAAGCAAGGCAAAAAGCTCCACATGCACCTGTATTTCATGCTTGGTGTGTGTTTCGAGCCCCCTAAGCTGTACCCTCAGGGAGGAGCCAGAACAAGCCCAGGGGAGCACAGTTTATTCAGAGGCGGCGAGCGTGGTGGCGCACACGTGTAATTCCAGTACTGGGGAGGCTGAGACAGGAGGATCGCAGATTCACAGCCAGGCCAGCCTCAGCTACTGAGCGAGGCCCTCTGCAACTTAGTGAGACCTTGTTTCAAAATAAAGAATAAAAAAAAAAAAATGGGGCTGGGTATGTAGCTCAGTGGTAGAATGCCCCTGGGTTCAATTCCCAGTACCACAGAAAATATAAAACAAAATAAAAGGAAGTTCAGAAGAGCCTCAGGGGTGTTGACTGTGCTGCCTCTGCTCCAAACAGGCCTCCAGATTTGGAGCTGTTTGGGATGGGTCCGTGGAAGAAGCCCCTGACCCAAAATGCACCCAGAAGGCTAGTTACAGAAGGACCTGGCAGGCTCCCATCCAGTCTTCTACCAGACCCGGAGCGTGTCTGCCATGGAGGACAGGATGACCCCCCTCTTTCAGGGTAGCCTTCCCACGACTCAAGTGCCCACTGCTCCCTGGCTCCAACTCTACTCCAAAGCAGGAACAGCTCAGGCGCCTTCTCGGTTAACAGCTTGCGAGCCCTCCTGCGGGAGGGGGAGGTGCTGCTCTACTGAGCAGGAAAGCACAGAGAGGTCAACCATGAATTTTCTTTTTCCCAAGGGCTTTCTCCAGCTGTCCCTGGAGCCCCCATTCTGAACCTTCCCAGGTAAACAGAGGGAGCTCCCAGCTTGAAAGGGTTCCTGGGGAGGGCAGAGGAGGGGCCTGGTGATGGCTTTAGGCAACAGAGAAAGAGAGAGAGAGAGAGAGAGAGAGAGAGAGAGAGAGAGAGAGAGAGAGAGAGAGAGAGAGAGAGAGGCAGACAGACAGACAGACAGAGACTCAGAGGAAGGACAACAAAGGCTGGGGGAGTGTCTCTTCAGCCAGCTCCTGCCTCTCATCTCAGCTAAGCCTGAAGGGTGGGTGGGCTGTGGGAAAGAAAAGGACACAGGAAAGTGTTTATGTCACCAGATCCAGTCTCCCTCAGCACAGGACCCAGGCCACCGTTTTGCCTCTCATTGATGCTGTTAAAGCAAAACATAATAACGGGTCATTGGCAAATTCACATGCATTTCAACCTGAGCAATTCATGAATATCAACACGTTACAGGGTCTGCCCAAGCCCTAGTCCTGCCCTTTCATCCGCATCTGCCTCAGCTGATACTGGGTGTGGTGGCACAGCCAAAAGAACTGTGGAGCGGGGCTTTCTCAAGCCCCTGCAGTACCTCACAGAGGATGCAGGCAGAGATGAAGGCTACAGAGAAAGTGCATATAAGGGGACGAGTCACTTAGCAAGCATCCCCTGAGCACATACATCGGGACAGCGTGCAAGGTGCCTGGACACAGCACTCCATAAGAGACACACACCCAGCAGACAGTCCAGTGGGGAGGCAGGGTCCTGTGCATGACTTGGGAGTCCTCCAAGCTGGTACAGTCTCCCCCACCACTCATCGTGCTTCTGAGGGTCAGACAGAACTTGGCCTTCCCTATCTGTGGGCTTCTCTTTCTGCCTTTAGGAGTGGCCCCTGGCTCTGAGGCCTCCTGGACAGTCTCCTTTTCCTGTGTGCAGGCGGTAGGAGGGGCTTGAGTCTCCCGGGGTGTCCAGTACCGCTCCAATAGGAGGAAGTGTTTTCTGGGGGTGGGAGGGAGTGAGAGATCTTCCTGTTTCTCCTGCCTCTGTGACAGCCCAGATGGAACTAAGTGACTTGGAAGGTAGAAACTGTCCAGTCCCGGGCCTCAGCTGAGACCTTCTGGATGGTAGAAGCCATCAAAACAGCCCCCGTGGGGGTTTCTTTAAATACAATCCTTTCCCCTAAACTTGGAGATCTGTAACCCTGGGTTTCCCATCCTAGCCTCCAAAGAGCGGATTCCCCAGCAGAGTTAGCCCTTCTTAATGCATCAGTTGAGCTAAGTTCACTGGCTGATAAAGGTACACTGAAAAATCACCAGGGAAGATTAAATCATACCAGACAGAGAATTTGCTAATGAGAGTCCAGGCGAAAAGAACAGCATACTAGTGCTTCCAAACAGAGGCAGTGGAATGTTGCTCAGAAAAAAAGGGCTCTTCTCTGGGCCCCCAGGCGCCCTCTCCTGACCAGCTCTGTAGAGGCAGGGGCTGGCCAGCCCTCGGTCCCTGGGGGCACCCTGTCACAGATCCTTCTCAGGAAAGACAGCAGCTACCCTCTCCCTAGCTGCCTCCCTGACCCCACCCCTCCAGGGCTCCTCCTCCTGAGGGGCCCCAACCCTTAGGTGTACAAGGTTGAGGAGTAGGTGGGAGGCTCTGGGCCAAGAGGTCCCGCCAGACCCCACAGGCACGATGACAGGAAAACTCTAGTGTGCGTTTGATGGGGAGGAGTATCTGGTGTCCCCCAAGCCCGGGGACCATGTTTGCTTCTGCATTCCCTGAAGTTGCATGGTTTTATCCACAGATATGGCTTCTCCCAGCATCCTAAGCAAGGGGTCCTGAACACCTCTGCCTTTCCCTTCTTAGTGCCAGACAAATGCACAGGTGTCACAGAGTCCTACACCGGTCACAGCCCCTTCCTCTTCCCACTCCAGACCAAGAAGCAAAGGAAGGGGGGTGCTCAGAGTCGAGTTCACTCGGCCGGGAGGAGACCCGGCCACCTCTCGGCGGGGCCGAGCCCCCTCACGCTCCCCCAGAATCCCACCAGCTGCAAGAGCCTTTAAAAGGAACAAAGGCAGTGGGGGCGGGGTGGGGGCTTCCTCCGGGCCTGACCTAGGGCGGCGGTTGCCGCAGCCCGCAGCTCAGCTCGGGTTTTCCAGGTGAGCCCGCATCCTGGAGTCCACCCGCGCCACAGGGGCCCCTCATCTAACCGAACCCCGGCGGAGACCCGAGCCCTGCTCAGCCGCTCCGGGGCCCACGCCGGCCGAGGGGTCGCAGACTCGCAGCACTTTCTATTTGTTTTCCGCTCAGTACTCACAGTTCTGATGCTAAGCCGGCTCCTCTCTCGCACTCACCTCCTTTGTCTCCCTCCCTCTCTCCCTCTCTCTCCAGTCTCTCTTCCCTCCTTGTCTGATTCTCTGCTGTAGCTTCCAGTGGAGAAAAATAATTATTCTTCTCAATGGGTTCGCACGGGGCGCACGCACACACGCGCGCGCGCGCTCACACTCACACACACACACACACACACACACACACACACACACACCACCGTGGCACCCAATCAATGCACAAATCTTCGGGGTCCCTTTAACCTCTGCAGATGACTCCGGGAGTTAATTATGAAGCCTATTTCGGCGCGGCATAAATATGCATTAAGGTATAAAATGACAACCGATGCACTGAACTTCAGGGAATTGGCATTTAGACAGACTTGTCTCCCCCAGCCACCCACTCCCCCCCCCACGGTCCCGCGAGCCACCTCCACAGCCCCACGCCTTCTCCGGGCTCGAGGTGGCCATCGCTGGCTCCTACCCGGGTTTCAGGGGACCCGTGTCGCCGCGTAGGCTCAGCGCTGGTGCGGACAGGCCCCCTCGCGCGCCCCCTGCGGCCGGGGCAGACCTCGGCGGGCGATTCCTCCCTCCACCCCCAGCGGTGCAGGCTGCGGCCAGGCTTCGACGCCCGGGGTGAGGTTTCTATCTGCGTCCAACTCCCAGCTAGGTCCTCGAAGGAGCTGGGGAGAGCGGGACCGCTCCCTCCCCGCACGCCTGAGTTCTGGGCAGACCAGCCCGACCGCGACGCCGTTCAACTCGGTTTCCTGCCAAGCCGCCTAGCGCCTTTGGGTCCCGCCGCCTTGGGCGGGCCCCGACCCGCACACACACGCTCGCCTTTGCACGCGCGAGCGCGCACACACAGGCACGCACAACGCACACATGCACACACAGATGCACACCCCGGCGCGCACAGACACTCCCGCGCGCGCTCACGGCCGTATACCACACTCAGGGTTGTAACAAAGAAAGAGGGGCCAGCGCTGCCTTACTTTTCCTCGGCTTCTCCTGTCTTTGGCAGCCCCCCAGCCCCGGAGCCGGCGCGCCCAGCCCACCCCGCCCTCCGCGCCCCCCGACGGCTGCGGGCGCGGCATTCCGGAGCAGCGCGGCGGAGCGGCAACTTCGCGCCCGGGCGCCCGCGCCCCGCAGCCCGGCGGGCGGGAGACAAAAGCTGCGGCGCCGCCGGAGGCCGTGCGGCCAAGGTGTGCTCGCTAATTGTCAGGAAATGTGTGTGTGCGCGGCCGGGAGCCCGCCGGGCGGGGGAGGGGGCGGCCGGCGGGCGCGGGAGAGAGGGAGCGGAGACCCACCCCGCCCCCAGCCCCCGCCACTCGCCAGCGCCGGGCGCCCGAACCCGGATTAGAGAATAAATTATCTGCTCTCTTCTCATTGGGCTGCGGCTGAGGACGCCGTCGGCGGCGCGGGGCTGGGAGCTCGCCCTGTTCTTTGCATTCGCCGCACAGCGCCGGCTCTTCTCGCTTCGCGGGGGCCGACAGCCCGGCCGCGGCTCCAGACACCAGAGGACACCGGCCAGCTGGCCGTGCTCCCCCCTCCCCCCACCGCTAGGCCAGGCGCCCCTCCCGCCCCCTCCGGATTCGGGCTGGTGTCTTGGGGACTGACCGAAGAGACCCCAGAGATCGAGTCTCTGCGTCTCCACCCCCTGCCACACCCCCTTCCCCAAAGGAGAAAGTCGGGGGCAGCTGGAGGCCCCCGCACCTGAGCCATGGCCGCCTCAGTCAGAAGGGCTCCGAGGGAATCCACCTCTTCAGTGACCAAGGCTCCAAGCTTGGGGCCGTGCCCTGCTCGCCACACCTCAACAATGACAAAGAGAAGGTGCCAAGCAGCTGTGCTTTTCTCCGCTCCCCAGCCTGCTCAGCTGCACCCGATGTGCATTTGTTTTAGGCACGGTGGGGAACCCAGGGCTCGATGCCCCATCCTAGGCTGACGCCCTGCCTCCGAGCCACACCCCCAGCCCTCCAGCCCATTCCCGGCCCTATCTCCTGGGCTTGCCTTTGGCCCAACTGGAAAGACAGTCCTTAATTGTCTGTACAGGAACTGCCCTCTACATCTCCCTGCCAAGAATCCATTCGTTCAGCAAGCAGTATCGGAGCCACCCTGTGAGGTGACACAGGCCTGGCACCAGGAATACTAAAGGAAAAGGTTGAGATGAGGCCGTCCAGCAGAACAAACCCTCAGCTCTGCGAGAGGCGCTGCACCAACCAGGCACGGCGGCTTTAACCCGGCAGCAGGCATGACTACGGCCATGCATGTGATCAGTCATCTAGTGTGTCCCGTGTGCCAGGCTCTGTGCTGGGTGTTGGGGATACACAGGTGAACCGGTGGGTGTGGTGTCCGATCCCCTGGGGCACACTGGCTGATGGACAGGATTGGTGTGAGATGAGCCAATCAGGAGACATTTGAGGGGGTTACGATAATGGAAGCGCTTCATCTACTCTGAGAAGTCCAGAAAGACTTCTCTGAGGGAATGAGATCTAAAGGATGGAGTTAGTAAAGATAGGATGGGGAAGGGCAGGGAAGCGTTCTGGGCAGAAGGGACTTGTAGAATGGCTCTGAGCTGGTGGTGACTGGGTCTTTAGAAGGCAACTAAATGAAGCAGAACATGGTGGCGTGCAGTACTTGGGAGGCTGAGGCAGAAGGACCACGGGTTAGAAGCCAGCCTCAGCAACTTAGCAAGGCTCTCCAACTTAGTGAGACCCTGTTTCTTAAAAAAAAAAAAAAAAAAAAATAGCACTGGGGATGTAGCTCAAAGGTAGAATGTCCCTGGGTTCAATCTCTAGTACCACAAACATAAGATAAAATGGGCGAGAAGTGTAGCTCAGAGGTAGAATGCCTTTAGGTTCAATCCCCAGTACCACCAAAAATGAAAAGCAAAATAAAGCAACTAAATGTCCACCTTGCAGGAGCCAGGTATGGTGGCACACGCTTGTAATCCCAGTATTTGGGAGGCTGAGATAGGAGGATCCTGGTTTGGCAGACAGCCTCAGCTACTTAGTGAGGCCCTTTGCAACTCAGTGAGACCCTTTTTCAAAATAAAGAATAAAAAATAGGGCTGGGGTGTAGCTCGGAGGTTGAATGCCCCTGGGTTCCATCCCCAGTAATGCAAAAACAAAACAAAAAAAAATATCTACCTTGCAGAGTGTGGGGGGAAAGGCCTGGAGGAACTAGGAGGTTGCTCAGGACAGTATTGACAGGTTTAATGCAGGCAGTTTTCTTCAGGGGCTGCAGACTATATTTCGGTAGAAGCTCACCTGTGTGCTGCCAACTCTCTGGCCAACCCCACTCCCTACCCCTATTTTACTTCTAGTTGCTGTCTCCTGCAACTGGGCTGATTCTGTGCCTGCTAAAACAACCCCAAAATAAAGGACATAGATGATGACGCCTCCCCCACCCCCCAGGTTTATCAGGTCCCAGTAGCCCTCAGCACGTTGTTAATGTCAGCATTCTGTAACCCTGGGCCTTCACACTTCACACATGTGCCCAGGCCAATGTCCCAGGAACGGAGAATGAGAAAACCAACCGAACTTGGAAGATTAGTTTATTTAACCATAGAATAAAAACAGACAAGCCAGGCTGGGGACACAGTCCTATATTCAGTCCAGAGTTGAGACCCCGAGCTAAACTTACGAGGGGTTTTTAAAGGGGAAAGCCAAGCACAGGTGGCTGAGAGTAGGGGGAGGAACAGCCAATAAAATTCTAACAAAATTGCAACTTTGACAAAAGTCCAACATTTTGGAGTGGGGCTCAGTGTGCCAGGATGTAAGCAGGATGTTGGCCTATGCTTGCTACATTTAATACCCTCTACTGATGCTAGTGGGGCTTAGTGTTCCAGGATGTTGACTACAGGGTAAGCAGGATGCTGGTCTATGCTTATTACATTTACTCTCCATTGATGTTACTCTAACCCTCTGAAAAACTCCAGAGGAGCCTTAACAAAAGGTTCAAACTACTAAATAATTTTGGCTTGGCTCTCGTTAGGGCCTTCCAACACCCTTCCCTGTGCTGGGATTGTATACTTCACCAACTCTTCTACCTTTATTATCCCTAGAAGCTCACAATAGACCTGGGAATTAAGTTTATCTCCATTAAACAGTTAGAGAAAATTCTGTGGCCATACAGATTATGTGGCTCCCCTGCCTTCTGTCCACTAGACTTCAGGTGTTTGCTGGCCTGTGCAGCTCATCAGTGAGCCTGGTGAAGGAAGGGGCTCAGAGATGCCCTGCCTCTGCCAGGGCCTTCAGCACCTGGGACAGGGCTCTGCTCACCCAGGCTCTGAGGCCAGACCCGCTGATGCTGAGGAGTGAGAGCTCCCGTGAGTGGCTGTACTAGAGGGGAAGAAGATGATTAAAGGGAAGACTTGAGAACATTCGATGGCCAAGGCTGGAGGAGCTCTGGACTTACACACAGCTAGCCTGGAATCGTCACTGCTACCAACGTGCTCTACCCTTAGCCTTTCTGAGCCACAGTCCCTCACCAAACGGGATTCACAACATCCATCTGAGAAGGCTGTTATCAAGAATGAGGTTATATGTGCATGGAATAGCTATGGGAAAATATCCAAGACATTGGTAACAGTAGTTGCTTCTGGGAAAGGGGGCTAGGTAGACATGGACCTACTTTTCATGTTTGCCATGTTTGTACTATATTATCTATCCAAAATGATTAACAATTTTTTTTTTTTGGTACTGGAGGTTGAACCCAAAGACATTTTACCTCCAAGCCACATCCCGAGCATGATTTTGTTTATGTGGAAACACAGTCTAACTGGGTTGCTGAGAGCCTCGCTAAATTGCCGAGACTGGCTTTGAATCTGTGATCCTCCCGTCTCAGCCTCCCCAAGTACTGGGATTACAACTGTGTGGCACCATGCCTGGCCTACGAAATATTTTATTGTGGTACTGGGAATTGAACCCAGAGGCATTCAACCTCTGAAGTATACTCTCAGACCGATTTTTTTTTTAAATCTTATTTGGAAACAGGGTCTTACTACATTTCTGAAAGCCCCACTAAATTGCTGAGGCTGTCCTCGAACCAGTGATTGTCCCATCTCAGCCCCCCAGGTGGTGCACAGATTAAAACCGTGCACTACCCTGCCCAGCCCTACAAAAAAAATTTTGTGTGTGTGTGGTACTGGGGTTCCTGGAAGCCTTTCTACCTTCAGGCTACACTCCCAGACCTATTTTTTATACTTTTTTATTTGGAAACAGGGTCTCTTAAGCCAGCAAGGCTGGCTTCGAACCTGCGTGATCCTCCTGTCTCTGCCTCCCAAGCTTGGGGATTACAAGCATGCGCCACCACGCCCGGCCCTACAAAATATTTTAATGAGATAATAAAGCATGTAACGACAGTACTACAATACTAAAATAAGCACTCTGGGCATCTTTGTTGAATGGGATGGAGTTTTTGTAGTTTGACACACTAGGATGTGTCACTGAGTAAAATCAAAGAGTCTTCAGAAAGTGACTGACTTGAGGGTTTACACACGGCCCTGTCTGCATACTCGGGAGTAGGCAGCTAACCAGGGGAGAGATTTTGCCAGCCTAGAAATTCTGCAGTTCAAACACTCAGTCACAGAGGGAAAGAGCATCCCAGCAGGCTCGCTCCTCTATCGAGAGACCCAAGTCCCTGCAGGTAATGGGAGATGAGGCGAGGGGAGGGAGGCCGAGGAGAGCAAGGCCGTGATTTGTGCAGCCCCTCAGCAGGCCCCTTGGTGTTCAGGGCAGGGAAGGACTCCTGATCTGCTCCTCTAGCGCTGCCCTTCTAAGGCTTAGTGACTGAGCTACCTGCCTGTTCCCTGTGGGCCCCAGGAAAGCTGAGCGCAGCAGGCACAGAGCCTAAGGAGGGGAGGGGGCTTTCTCCTGTTACCCTGCAGGTATTGAGGTCCCTGGACGGACAGGGCAGCCATTCATCAGCCAGCACAAAGAGATACTCTCTCAGCCACATGGAGACCAGGCCAGGTCGACTCAGACACTGGGGCATGACATCAGTGGGAACTTTAGAGGCCTTAAAAAAAAGACTTTGGACTCTCACATCTAGAGGTATTGGGGGAGGGGCTGGGACAGGGAGGAATCATTTTGTAGGAGATTCTAGGGGGGAAAGGTGCATAGAGGCCTCAGTTTTAATAAAACAAGGAGGAGAGTAGATACTACCAGAAACACTAGAAAAACAGGAACTCAAAGAAATGGAGTAGCTGGGTATGGTGGCACACACCTGTAATCCCAGCACTTGGGAGGCTGAGACAGGAGGATCACAGGCTGGAGGACAGCCTCAGCAACTTAGAGAGACCCTCTGCAGCTTAGCATGACCCTGTTTCAAAATAAAATATAAAATAGGGTTGGAGGTGTGGCTCAGAAGTAGAGTGTCCTTGGGTTTAATCTGCAGTAACATACACACACACACACACACACACACACACACACACACACACACCACTAGAAGTAGAATAATTTATTCTGGAGAAGTAGCAGCTAAAGGAGAAAGGAAGAGAATTCAAAGGCCCAGGGCTGAGACGGCCATCTTCCAGTCTAAGCAGAGATGCGCCTGCTATGTTTTCTGCTGAGATTTTGGAGGAGGGTCTGGTGAGGCTGTGTCGTTCTGGTCTTAGGCAGGGGCTCAGAGGCAGGAAGATCGTGCAGCTCCAACAATGAACAGGTCACCTTCCTGAACTACGCCTTTGCCTCCTATCCTCCACTTCCACGTTAAGGAAAAAACAAACTTGCGATCTAGTCTCTAGTCTTGGAAACAGGAATGACTTTCATGGATGAGACAAAGTGCAAACTATTTTCATATTAAGCAGTCAGAGCTACTAAGGGATTGTTATCACCCACAGGATTCTTTTCTTTTTGGGGGAGGGATTTGAACTTAGGGGCATTTTACCTCCAAGCTACACCCCCAGTCCCCCCCCCCTTTTTTTTTGCAGTACTGGGGATAGAACCCAGGGTCCTTCTACTTCCTAACTACACTCCCTGCCCTATTTTTTATTCTTTATTTTGAAACAGGGCCTCACTGAGTTGCAAAGGGCCTCACTAAGTAGCTAAGGCTGTCCACGAACTGCGATCCTCCTGTCTCAGCCTCCCAAATGCTGGGATTACAAGCGTGCGCCACCACGCTCGGCTCTTCATTCATCCTTTTGACTAGTAGAATCCTCACACTTGCCAGCTAAATACTTTGGACTGTGTGCAGCAGTTTTGACAGTGTTGGACATGGAACCCAGGGCCTTATCGTACAGCCTAGGCAAGCTTCTTGCCTCGGAGACACATCCTGGGCCCTCGTACGTAGCTTAAACTGACCATACACTTTCCTCGCTGATAGTAACAGGACGAGTCCCCCACGCCTGGTGTTGCGAATCCTAGCTTCCCACAGTATTGATAATTCCATAGACCAGAATCACCAATCCACTCTGTGTAACTACTAGTTGAATCCCATCTCCCGTCTCTTCCTGCCCTCTCAGCTCTTTCTTCTACGTCCCCTGGAATTAATGTCCAATGTCCCTCTATCCTTCAATCCTTCCCTGATCAGTCCTTCTTGCTCTGCAGATCCCTGGCTGACCCCTGAAGACACTGCCTTTTGCCCCCAGACAGCGCTGAAGTGGGAAGGAAACAGAGAAGCTGCCTGGAGGGGCTTCCAGACACTTTCTCTTGCAGAAATGCTCGCATCTCCCACAGGGGCGTCCAGACCCCATCGCCTAGTGCTTTGCTTCTATCTCCTCCTTTAGTTCCCAGAAGCGGCCCCACACTGATCGTGTCCACACCCTGCTGCACCTCCAGCAACCTCATCTTCGGGCCTCTGTCACAGATGCCTTCTGTCCTGCCAGTTAACTTCCTTTGAGCCCCTCCCTCCAACTATTCTCTGATCTCACGGGGACCTAACCATGTCCTGCACGTGATCACTTCTCCGGACCCATCTTAGTTTCCAGGGTTCTTACTGTTCCTTTTTTTCCCTTACCTCTCTTTTTCTCCATTGTACTTACTGGACAAAACCCCAATCTTAGCTAAACCCAGCTAGTCACCTACCCTTCACCTGAGCAGCTGGACATCACTTAAAAAAATCACACACCGGTGCTGATTGAATGGGACACCTCTAACCCTATTTTTTATTCTTTATTTTGAAACAGGGTCTCACTGAGTTGCAAAGGGCTTCACTAAGTAGCTGAGGCTGCCCATGAACTGCGGTCCTCCTGTCCCAGCCTCCCAAATGCTGGGATTACAAGTGTGAGCCACCACACTCGGCTTAGTTTTTATTTTGAAACAGGAGCTCACTAAGTTGCAGAGGGCCTCGCTAAGTAGCTGAGGCTGGCCTTGAACCTGTGATCCTCCTGTCTCAGCCTCCCAAGTACTGGGATTATAAGCGTGCGTACCACCACGCCTGGCTTACTAGGTATTTCAGACTTAAAATTCCATAATAGAATTCTTGGTTGCTATACATCTTGCCCTGACCTTGTTCCTTCCCTTATCCATCCTTCCATCTCATTTGCTAACACAATGGGCTCTGTCCAAAACCCTGGAGAACATACTGGTTCCCCTCTTTTCCTAGCCCTCCACAGCTAACCTATCAGCAAGACTCACTGACCAGGCACATCCCCCACCCACCTCCCTGGGCCCCTGGGGTCTGGTAAGCCCCTCTCCTGGCCCTCTACTGCAGCCCCCACCTCCACTCGTCCCACCACACCCCACTTTCCTCTTAAAAGCCAGAGTGAGTGTTTTAAAGCATAAATCAGATCACATCCCTCCCACTGCTTAATACCTTCCAAAGACTTCTTATTGGAATTAGAATAAAATCCAAGCTTCTTAACTTGGCTTATGAGGTTTTACATGGTCTAGCCCCCCTTCTCTCATTTCCTCCAACTGGCTCCCACCCTCACCTCCTCTCCAGCTGTCAGCCCTCCTCTGGCTCCTTTGAACTCTCCAAGATTGTTTCTGCCACAGGGCTGTGCACTTGCTGCTCCTTTTGCCGGGAGCATCCTTTCTCCATCCTGGATGGATGACTTCTTCATCATCCCAGTCTGCCTCCAGTGTTACCTGCTGAGAAAAGCGCTCCCCCGCCCCCCGCAGGCGCAGCATTCCCATGACAGTATCTTGTTTTATTCATATCTTTATTGCTATCTGAGATTGTTTCACTGGTTGATTCTTTGTTTACCATCCCATTCTCCTATTAGAATATAAGGGTTTAAGGTGACGTAGTGGTCACACTTGCTTAGGAGGCTGAGACAGGAGGATCTTAGTTTCAAGGACAGCCTCAGCAAGTAGTGAGATTCTCAGCAACCTAGCAAGACTCTTTTTCAAACAAACAAGAAAGGGCTGGGTTTAATCCCCAGTAGCGGGCACACACACACACACACACACACACACACACACACACACACACACAGCATAAAAGTTTATTCTGCCTTTACCACTGCTAGATCCCCTGCACCCATAACACAGCCAGGACATAGTAAGCACTCCTAATATTTATTAAGTAAGTCAGTGCACTCCTCTGTGCCAGGCACTATAGGAGGGTCTAGGAATTCAGCAATTAGCAAAAACAAACACTGTTTCTTCTCCATAAGCAAGACAGTGACTTTCCTCCCAAGTCAAGTCATGTTACAAAGAAAACCAGCTGTGGAACAATTCTTAGCAACACTGTTTCCAACAATGGTGAGTCCCTGTCCTGAAGTCACAGAAGCTCCTCTAAACCTGTCCCTCTCCTGACACCCACTGATTCCTCAGTTCAGAGAAGATCTCCCTTTCTACTTCACAGAAGAAACTGAGGCCTGGACCAGCGACTCTTGCTCCAAACACCTGTTCCCTTCCTCTTTTCTGCCCGCCCTACTAGAAAGACCTTGGGCTTTGCGCTCAGGTGGCGGTGGTGCCAACCCTGAGGTGGATGACCTTGGAAGTTTGGGTCTCTGGGTCACAGTTTCCTCCTCTGTAAAAGGGTCCTGATAACACCTACTTCATTAGGCCATCCTAAAAATGGAATAAGCTAGGTGTGGTGGCTCACGCTTGAATCCCAGTACTTGGGAGGCTGAGACAAGAGGATCTAGGTTCATAGACAGCCTCCGCTACTTAGTGAGGCCCTCTGCAACTTAGTGAGACCCTGTTTTAAAAAAAAAAAAAAAAAAAAAAAAGAATAAAAAATCAGGCCAGGCATGGTGGCGCACGCTTGTACTCCCTGCGCTTAGGAGGCAGAGACAGGACGATAGAGCTGGTTCGAAGCCAGTCTCACTGGCTTAAGAGACCCTGTTTCCAAATAAAAATATCAAAATAGGTCTGGGAGTGTAGCCCAGAGGTAGAAGGGCTTCCAGGAACCCCAATACCACCAAAAAAAGCAGTCTGGGGGTGTAGCTCAGAGGTAGAATGCCCCTGGGTTCAATCCCCAACACCACACACACTAAATAAACAAATAAACAAACATAAATAAATAAATAAATAAATAAATATGGAATAAAACACCCTATATCACATACCTATCTTTTCTAGATGACTAATAAATGTTTTCTCCCTTCCCCTGCCCCTCTCCCCCCCCACATACACACATCCTATGAGATCACTCTTATTATACCTGTTTGACTGAAGGAAAAACAGGGAAAAAGGCTACTGGCGTTCAAGGCTATTGGTTACCTTCCCTGGAGTCACACCCAGCTCAGGCAGAACTGAATCCCAGGTCTCAGACTCCAGGCCCACAGCTCACATCCCTGCTGCGAGAAGCAGACAGGATGACGATCTAGGGATGTTTTAAGAAAGCCAAATTAATTCAATTTAAAGAATTGTCCTTTATCTGACATTTTGTCTATTTTTGCCTGTGTTTGTTGTGTGCTAGAATGTCATTTATCTTAAGTAATTGTTGCACTATTTTTTCCTTATTTGGAAAGAAAGCTGGCTTCACAACATCCATCCCCACTATTATAAAACTAACTAATATCCTAGACAGAGCTGGATACTTGTAATTCCAGCTACTAAGGAGGCTGAGGCAAGAGGACTGCAAGTTCAAGGCCATCCTGGGCAACTTACCAAGACCATGTCATAAATAAATAAATCAGTAGAGGATAGAAATTGGGAGGCTGAGATAGGATCTCAGGTTCAAGATCAGATTTATTTTTAATAAAAATAAAATAGGGCTGGGCATGGCGGCACATGCCGTAATCCCAGTACTTGGAAGGCTGAGACAGGAGGATCACAGTTCAGCTACTTAGTGAGGCCCTCTGCAATTTAGTGAGACTTTGTTTCAAAATAAAGAATAAAAAAAAAATAGGGCTGGGAGTATAACTCAAAGGTAGAATGCCCCTGAGTTCCCCACTACAGCAAAAAAATAAGTAAGTAAAGAAATAAAAATAGGGCTGGCTATGTAGCTCAGAAGTAGAATGCCCCTGGGTTTAATTCCCAATAACACACACACACACACACACACACACACACACAGGCTAGAGATATAGCTCAGTTTTAGAGCACCCCTGAATTCAATTCCAAATTTAAAAAAAAAACCACAAAAATAAAACACAAAATCCTAGATAAGCTGTTTCTCATTCCCCTCTGGCAGAGGGCTGTCCCTCCCAGGATTTCTGTAGTAGAAGAGGGTTAAAGATGGTCATATAACTGTTAACTGTTAACCTTGGTTTGAGGGACTAATGGAGCATGCAGAGGAGCCAGAGCCCCTGCCCCTGCCACTCATCACAGTGGGCTGGCACTCGGGCACAGTCTCTTGGGAGAAGAAACACCAGCGATGTGCTGCACCCTCCTGGCGGTCCCCTTCCCAGCTGGCTGGAGAATGTCTCTGCCTTTCTCTTCTGGATCACTCCCTGACGGCCCCAGGGGAAAATTTTTGGATTCCAGTGGAGCACACATAAAAATGTGGTCAGCATATTGGCCCTGGTTTTTTATTTTCTTTTTTCTATGCAACTGGCCCCAGGATGTAGCTGACAAGTTGGGCCAAGTGCACTGAAAGCCCTGTCCCATCTGGCTCATAACTCTTGAGCTGCACAGACCCCCAGGGAGCACCAAGCCAGCAGAGAACCATAAATCCAGCAACTGGAGGCTGGGCACTCCCTGTCTGCCCGGGGGAAAGGGTGGCTGATTTTCCTGCTGTGTGAGCTGGGGAGAGAAAAGGGATCACATCGTAACTTTGGGACCAAAGGAGGCAATAGAGGGACAGCAGGCAGGACCAGGGTCTTTTCACCTGGATGGCAAGGGGCTGCTTTTAGGATGTATCTGAGGCTCTTTCTTCATGGAAATCCTGAGCCCCACTTTAACTAAGGTGAAGCATGATCAGGCACATGTAGGAGGATACCAGGGCCAGGAAGCCAGACTGGGGGCCCAGAGGAAGCCCTGTACTCAATCACTGGCACACTTCATCTTCATTTGTGTGTGTGTATGTGGTATTAGAGATTGAACTCAGGGGCGTTCTCTCTCCAAGCTATACCCCCAGAGCCCCTCTTTTTTTTTGAAACAAGGTCTTGGCTAGGTTGTTGAAAATTTCCCTACATTGCTGAGGTGATTGCCCTCAAATCTGCAATCTTCCTGTCTCAGCCTCCCAAGTACTGGGATTACAAATGTGTGCCACCATACCTGGCTATGCTTATTCCTCAAAGTAACAAGAAAGCCAGGCGTGGTGGCACACGCTAGTAATCCCCGCGCTTGGGAGATGGAAACAGGAGGATGGCGCAGGTTCGAAGCCAGGCTTGCTGGCTTAAGAGACCCTGTTTCCAAATAAAAGTTTAAAATAGGTCTGAGAGTGTAGTCTCGAGGTAGAAGGGTTTCCAGGAACCCCAGTACCACCAATAAATAAATAAATAAATAAATAAATAAATAAATAAATAAATAAATAAATAAATCCAAGAAAAATAGATATTATTATCCCAAATTTACAGAGAAAAACACTGCGGCATAGAAAGTAAATGGATTTCCCAAAGTCACAGAGCTACGTACTCAGACTGGGATTCCAATCCAGGCAGTCTGACCTGGAGCCTGCACTGCACTGTTGGTCATGAAGCTATCCTGCCTTAGTATACCTGTGACTGGAACAGCCCTGGAAGATGCATGCACAACAGCCTCTGTTTCTCCCAGTGTGTGTGTGTGTGTGTGTGTGTGTGTGTCTGTCTGTCTGTCTGTCTGTCTGTCTGTGCAGGCTATAGGAGATATGACACACAGATCCAAGAAGCACATAGGTGATAATACTTAATAGAAACACATGTGAACTCCCATGTCTGGGCACAGAATCCCCATTACATAAGAATACAATGGTGGGGAGACTAAAAGCATTAATTTAGAAGCTTCACCTGAAAGCAAGCCTAGATTGAGTCACCAGTGTAGGGAGGCTTCCAGAAAGCCCCCAACAGGGCTACAACCAAAGGGAAGTATCTGGAGCCAGGACAGAGTCCCTGAAGCATGAGCGCTGGGTTGCCTTCCAGGATCCCTGCTGCCAGAGAGGCAGGGACCGGGATAGGCTGGAGACAGAGAAGAGAGCCAGGGGCTGCAGTGGGCACTGTGGAAGAGGTAAGACACAGGTGACCTTGTGCAAGAGAGAGTAAACAACACAAGCAAGTGCCTCCGGGCCCACAGTAACTACAGTAGCTGTCATTACACGCTGAGCGTGCTCACCTCTGACACGGGGCCTCACAGATGTGGCTGGAGGGCTGAGGACAGGGGTCTCTGCGGCATCAGTCCAGAGCCACCAGCTCTATGGAGCGCCATCCTCCACTGGTCTTGCAAACCCCGAGAGACGATTCTTCTTGGTGGCCTAGGAAGCCTCCTTGGAGGTTCAAGCAGAGAGATGTCCATCTAACAACGCTTTGTCCTTCCCTGGAAGCCTGTTTGGATGGGCAGCGGAAGGGCATGGGGCCAGCCCAGTGGCCCTGAGTGACCACCAAGGTCCAACTACCTCCTGCTCGCCAATTCAGACCCTTAGCCCTATCTCTCCCCTCCCCAGCCCACCGCCCATCTGCCTTCCCTGCTTTCTTACTGGGAGTCAGGACAGTGATGTTAATCTCCTCTTTGGCTCTTTCTTTTTCTTTATTTTCTTTTTAGGTTCTGGAGATTGAACTCAGAGGTGTTCTACCTCTGAACTAGATCTCCAGCTCTATTTTATTTTTTTTATTTTGAAACAAGGTCTTGATAAATTGCTGAGGCTGGCCTCAAACCTGTGACCCTACTATCTCAGCCTCCCAAGTACTGGGATTACAAGCTTGAGCTACAACATTCATCCCTGGGAGTCTCATTTGTCACCGGTTTAGGTGAGTGACAGCCCAGGCCAGTGGTCTGGGTGGACACTTTAAGAAACATTGTTCTGATTCCTGACCCTTTCCATATTCTGCTTATGTACCTACTGCGTGCCCCATGAGGATCTTTGGGTTCACAGAATGCTCTGCCCTCAAACTGTTCCTAGTGCAGCTGGAAAAGAAAAAAAAAAGACATCCACAGAGGTGGTGAGTGCTGAGGCCCCGACTGTTGGCCTGCCCTGGGAGCTTGGAGGCCAGAGCCCACTCAAAGGCTCTGGAAAGAGACAAGCTTTGAACAGAGCTGGGATAACCAGGCACAGTTTTCTTCCCCACACAGCTAAGACACGCTTTTTAATGGAGGTGCTCAGTTAGCCACGCTCATGAATTCTGCATGTCTAACTGGCTTTTGCTCGCCTCCCCCCTCCCTTCAATAGAGCCCTCTGCGCCCTGGGACATAATTACAATATCTGGCCCGTTTTAATGAAGGCAAAAACATTCAGTATTTGTTTGTGGCTTCTGCCGTGTTAGAGAGAGCTGGAGGGGGGAGGGCGGGGTGACGATGCTTGGGGAGATGAGAGCAGCAACCCATCTCACACTTCGGTCAAGGGTCTCAGTTCTCAAAGCCTGTTCACAGATATTTTCTTATTGAATCTACCACCCCGTCCAGTTACCTGGTGTCTCGGGCCGTTTGTGCTCACAAGGTGTGCCTACATGGTGTTTACAATGATGTTGACACTATCTCAGCTCAAGTAAATCAGTATTTCCATCTCAACCAACTCGTTTAGTTGGGTGTTTGTTCACAGACCAGGAGACAGGTTAACTTCCATAGTCCCACCATCAAAAGTGCTTTATTAGAAACTGGCGTGGTGGGACGCTCCTAGAATCCCAGTACTTGGGAGCTGAGACAGGAGAATCTCGTGTTCAAAGCCAGCCTCAGCAACTTAGCAAGACCCTGATTTCGCTGCTGGGTTTAGTTTGGTTGTGTGGTACTGGGGATGGAACTCTGGGGCATTCTTCACCTGAGCCACACCCACAGCCTGATTTTTTTTTTTTTTAGGTTTTTTTTTTTAATTTATTTATTTTTATTGGTGCACTGTATTCATACATCATAGTAGGATACATACTTTTGTAGACATACATGCACACTTTTCCCAGTCAGCCCCCACCCAATCCCCACCCCATTCTCTCCCTATCCCTCCCTCCCATGCTTGGCTTAGTAGTTGACATCTAGTATTATGGCAATTTATCTAAAATGAAAAATGATAATCTCACATAACAGTTTCATTTGTCTGATACCAAGCTTTTGATGACTTAAAGATAACATTTCAATATTTCTTTTTGCTTTCTTTCTTACCAGAGAATATTTTTTTTCTATTTTTTAGGTGAAACTATCATATATTTATATATTTATTTTTCAGAAAAAAATCTATCCTAATATGGAATATGGACTCTAGGTACCCAAAACGATCTTGAAAAAGAACAAAGCTAGGAGATATATATTTTCTGATTTCAAACCATATAAAGCTACAATAATTGAAACAGTGTAGTACTATTCTAAAGGCAGATATATAAGCCATGGAAGTTAAATAAAAGCCTAGAGCTAAATTCTTCCCTATATTGTCAAGTTATTGTTGACAAGGTTTCCACGAACATTTGGTGGTGGAAATATTAATCTTTTAACTAAATATTGTTAAAAATAATAATTACATGGAAAAGAATAAAATTGGACCCTTACCTAATCCCATATACAAATATTAACTCAAAATAGATAATAGACCTAAATATAAATCTTAAGACTATAAACTTTTAGGAGAAAATCTGGGTCATAAAACCTCACAACATTGAAATTGGCAGTGATTTCTTGGTTATGATTTCAAAGGCACAGGCAACAGAGGAGTATACAAACTCCCTAAAAAAAAAATTGTATATCCAAAGACAATGTACACAGAGTTAACAGTTACTAATAGAATGGGATAAAATATTTCCAAATGCTATATCTGAAGGTGTATTAATATTCCAACTAGGAATCCTAAAAATTAACAACAATAAAGGCAAACAATACCCTTTAGAGATAGGTAAAAGACTAACATAAATAATGAATCTCCACAGATAACCAATCTTAGTTGTTTGTTGGATGGAAAATCTTGTTTCTCTAGTTCTGGAGTGTGTTACCTATTTCTTCTTTGTAGTTAATCTCTTTGAGTATTTTCTCTAGCACTGGTTTTGAAGACATAAATTCCTTCAGTTTCTGTTTGTCATGGAAGCTTCTTATTTCTCCTTCTAATTTGATAGAAAGTTTTGCTGAGTAGGAAATTTTTGGCTGGAAGTTGTTTTCTTTCAGAGTTTGGAATATGTTACTCCAAGCCCTTCTGGCTCTCATAACTTGGTTTGGGAAGTCTGGAGTGATTCTAATTGGTTTGTCTCTGAATGTCACTTGGCCCTTTGCTTTTGTTGCCTTTAAGATTCTCTGCTTGGCTTCCACATTGGTCATTTTGACAATTATGTGGCGTGGGGATCCTCTTCTCCGATCCTGTCTAAAGGGAGTTCTATAAGTTTCCTGGACCTGTGTATCGACCTCTTGCTCTATGTCTGGAAAATTTTCTGCTATTACTTCCTTGAAGAGATTGTTGATCCCTTTGGTTTCACTTTCTTTTCCCTCCTCTATTCCAATTATTCTTAGGTTAGCTCTCTTAAAATGGGCCCATATTTCTTCAATATCAGATTCCTGCTGTCGGATATTTTTTTCTAGATTAGAAACTATGCATTCATTTTTGGATTGCTCATCTTCTAAGAGCGAGATTCTGTTCTCCATGTGGTCTAATCGGTTGTTTGTGCTTTGAATTGAGGCCTTTACTTCATTAATTGCATCCTTTATCTCTTTTTGGCTCTCTCTGAGTTCTTTTCGAAGCACCTCTATTATTTCTACAGTTATTTTCCTGATTTGATCTTCTAGAAATCTCTGATTTTCAGTTTTATCGGGTTCTGATGTTGTGGGGTTGTGGGCATTTATTGCTCCAGTATTATTCCTCTTTCCCATGATTTCGGATGTTTGTGCCTTCTCTGGGTTCTTCCCTTGGGTCACTATGACTTCACTTAAGGTGCTCTGGATCTCGAGTCAGTAGTATCTCAGACCCCACTACACCTTTACTAGGTTGTATCACAGAGTCTCCGACCCAGAGAGTCGATAGAGGCTGCTTTAGACTGTGGGGGGTGCCAGGTTGCATGTTCTCCTATGGTGTGATATCTCTGCCACCGCCCCTCCCCCACTGGGTCAAGTCCCAGGGAGTACAGTACTGGGATTTCTCCTCTGTGGCCCGCAATTTGACTCACTGTTCTTGAGTACGCAGATGTAGCTGTACTGAACTCGTTGAATTCTCTGCTGCTGTCGCCGGTGGCAATATGGCGCCGCTGCTACGCCCTCGGCTGTGGGGCTGGTGTTTTTCTTCTTGGTTTTGGTTTCCACTCTGAATCCCTGCAGCGTGTGCTGAGTTCGGCCACTGGGAACTTTAGATGCTCTCTGCGCGGAGAAATCCCGCCTGGCTGTTCCGCAGTGGCTCACCTCGGCTTGCTGTAGCCGCCCGTGAATTCGCCGGCAGTATGGCGCTGCTGCCGCCGCGTCTGCCGCGTCCTCGGGCGTGAGGCCGGTTATCTCCTCTGTGGCTCTGTTCTCAGTCCGCTTTCTCTCTGGAGCCTGGTGATTTTTTGTTTCACTGGTGATGGTGTTTTCTGGCTATGAAAGGCGTTGATTTTGTGTTAATGGAGGTTTGTTGTTAGCGGGGCTCTTAAGCCCCGCTTTTCTCGGTCGCCATCTTCCCGGAAGTCCCACAGCCTGATTTTTTATTTTGCGTTTTGAAACAGCTAAGTTGCTGAGACTGGCGTTGAACATGCGATCCTTCTGTCTCAGCCCCTGTGAGATGCATGCCAGTTTTGAAGATATTAATTAGAAAAATAATGGATGTTAAAATTGGTAAAATTATGTCGATGCCAGAGAAAACAACAGCAGATATTAGTCCAACTGACTCTGGCATATGAATCTCTCTATTGAACATTGATCTCAAATTCAATAGCACATGAGAAGGGAGTGCAGAAAGAGAGATGAGAGGCAATTTCAATTTTACCAAACTGAGGGCCACAGATCATTCTTCTTCGTGCTCTAAAAGAGCACTGAGGATTTAAAAATGTAAAGTTCCAGCTGGGCGTGGTGACACACACCTGTAATTCCAGTATTTGGAAGACTAAGACAGGAGGATTGCAGGTTTGCGCCTAGCCTTAGCAACTTAGCGAGACCCTGTTTCAAACTAAAAAATAAAACAGGGCTGTGGGTGTAGCTTAGAGGAAGAATGCCCCTGAATTTCATCCCCTGTACCACAATATTAATTAATTAATTAAAATGTAGTTCCATTTTAGGGGTGGAATTGTCAGGGCTCAAAGGCCGACACGTCTGCTCAAGGCCATATAGGTAGAATCGAGACTCAACACCTGGGCTTCTGTTCAAAATCGACTGCCCTAAACAGCCCAAGTGACCATCAACTGATGGATGGACAGGTGAACGCACACGGCGTGGCCCTGAAGTGGAATGTTTTTCAGCTCAAACAAACCACATGAAGCACCAACAGATGCTACAGTGTGGTCATAGTACTTGGGAGACTGAGACAGCAGGGTTGCGAGTTCAAGGACAGCCTCAGCAACTAGTGAGACTCTCATCAACCTTAGCAAGGTAGGTTGTTCCTGGGCTCAATCAATACCCAGTACAAAAAAAAAGTCATAAGTATGATTCTGTTTATCTGTAATGGCCAGAATAGGCAAGTCCATAGACCCAGGAAGCAGAACAGGCTTTCCAGAAGTGAGAGGCAGGGAAGATGAGAAGGAGCGGTACTGGATATGGGGTTTCTTTTTGGGCTGATGAAACATTCTGGAGCTACATGGTGGTGATAGTGTGCAAGACCGCTGTGTCAGCTTTTCATCTACTATAACAAATGCCAGCGTTCATCAGTCTATAAGGAGGAAAGGGCTGTTCTGGCTCACGGTGTTGGAGGTTTCAGTCCACGTCCAGTTGGCTTCTTGCTTTGGGCCCCTGGTGAAGCAGCGCAGCATGGAGGGAGATTGCGACAGGGCAAAGCTGCTCATCCCATGGTGCCAGCAAACAAAAGAGAAAGAGGAAAAGACAGAGCCCCACTACACCCTTCAAGGTCACGCCCCAGTTGATCTAAGACCTCCCATGAGGCTCTACCTCTCAACAGTGCCACCCTGGGGACCAAGCCCTCAACACACCAGGCTTTGGGGGCCAATCAAGATTCAAACTATGGCAATCATGAACGTACTAAGTGCCACTGCTGGTAAATTTTATGTTATATGTATTTTACCCCACTTAAAAGAGAGAAAAGGCAGCCGGGCGTGGTGGCGGACGCTTGTAATCCCTGCGCTTGGGAGGCTGAGATAGGAGGATCGCACAGGTTCGAAGCCAGCCTCAGGTACTTAGTGAGGCTCTCAGCAACTTAGTGAGACCCTGTTTCAAAATTAAAAGCAAAATAAAGCTGGGGGTGCAGCTCAAAGGTAGAATGCCCCTGGGTTCAATCCCTAGTATCTTAAAAAAAAAAAAGTAAGTGTTGATAGCTGAGTGTGCTGGCCCATGCTTGTAATCCCAGTACTTAGGAGGCTGAGGCCAAAGGATCACAAGTTCAAGACCAGCTTCAGCAACTTAGGCCCTATTTCAAAATAAAAAAATTAAAAAGGGTTGGGAGTGTGGCTTGGAAGTAAAATGCCCATGAGCTAAATCCCCAGTAACAAAAATAAATAAGTCAATAGGAGTGGGAGATTTGGCTCAGTGGCAGAGAGCTTGCCTAGCACGCGCAAAGCTCTGGATTCCATCCTTGGCCCTGTAAAAGAACAAAACAAAAAAAAAAAAAAGGAAAAAGTATTTAAAAAATCAAAGTAGAAAATCCCCCCCAAATCTGAGGAAAAAGAATAAAAGAAAAAAAGAAAGGAAGGAAGGAAGGAAGGAAAGGAAAGAAAAGAAAAGAAAAGGCTGTGCTGTTTTGGAGGTTGTCAGGAGGCTGGGTGGGGGCAGAGGGAAATGAGGCGAGCTGCAGACCAAAGGGTGAAGGGCAGAAACAGGAAGGAGAGAAGGAAGAAGAGCTCAAGTGGAAAAGAGAAGGGGCCCTAGCACCAGAGAACACGCAGGGCAGCGTGGGAGGCAGGATCACCTGGGGTAGCTGGAGAGCAGAGATGCCAGAGGACAGGGCACGCCAGACGCTTGGCGAGCCCCCGCCTGCCCTGCCCTGCCCCGGCGTGACTCTCCCCCTCCAGCAGGAAGATGAACAGAGCTGGCCTGGGATCATCTGTCTTCATTACACCATCCCCACCAGCTCCGTCACTTCTTGCCAGAAAACTCATCAATATTCCCTTGTGGCTTGGCAGACCCAGCCCCCTTCCTCCCTGCCCCCACCCAGCACCTGCTCATGCCCTCCTCCTCCTCCTCCCCCCAGGCTAGGAGCACACCAACCTCCACTCTGGGGTCTCTGCTCTCCTCTGTGGGGAGATCCAGACACACCCTCCCTCTAGAGAGGAAAAGGACTCTTTCCCTGGAAGTGGGGTGAAGGCTTCCCAGGAAAACCAGGCTGGAAGGCATGCACCCTTCGTCTGAAATTTCAAAGCACCCCCAGGCCTCTGTATCCCTTGTAGCTACTTTATTTTCTTTCTTTCTCTCCTCCTCCTCCTCTTCCTCCTCCTCCTCCTTCTCCTCTTCCTCCTCCTCCTCCTCCTCTTCCTCCTCCTCCTCCTCCTTCTCCTTCTTTTTCTTCTTGTGGTACTAGGGATTGAACCCAGGGGCATTCCACCTCCAAGCTACACCCTCAGACCTTTTTAATTTTTATCTTGAAACAGGGTCTTACTGGGCCCGAGAATGTCACTAAATTGTTGCGGTTGATCTTGAACCTGAGATCTCAGGCATGCACCACCACCCCCAGCCTGCTTCATGCTCCCTGAGTCTAAAGCCTCCTCACTTCTCAGATGGCTCTGCAGTGCATTTTTCCATTCTTCACACAGCTCCTTCTGTGAGAATGCTCCCTGAGGATGGGGCTCGCCAGGTGTGTGTGCTGCTACAGTCCAGTGCCTGGGGAGTAATTACCGGAATGAATGAATGTTGGGGGTCAGGGCGTGCACTCAGTAGTAAACTGTTGGCATATTCTGGGGCTCTCATAGGCTCACTAAGGTTGTGGTGGGCCAGGCTCTATTGCACACCTGTAATCCAGTACTTGGAAGGCTGAGACAGGAGGACTGCTGCTTTGAGGCCAGCCTCAGCAACTAACAAGACCCTCAGCAACTTAGCAAGACTGCTTCAAATTTAAAAAAGGCTGGGGGTATATATCAGAGGTAAAGCACTCTTGGGTTCAATCCCCAGTACTGTAAGTAAGTAAGTAAGTAAGTAAGTAAGTAAGTAAGTAAGTAAATATTGAAATGGAGAGTTCTAGTACTTTTAAAATCCTGTAGCCGGAAATTAAAACATAAACTAGATGGGAATTCCTTGCTCTCACATGCTAGGAGGCCTCTGTTGCCTTTAGAACAAAGTTCAAACCATTTTTCAGGTGGAGTGGCACACCCCTATAATCCTGGTACTTGGGAGGCTGAGGCAAGTTTGAGGCCAGCCTCAACAATTTTTTTGGTGTGTGTGTGTGGGGGGGGTACGGGTGGGGGTGGAACCCAGGGCCTTTCTACCTCCAGGCTATACCCTCAGCCCTATTTTATAATTTAATTGGAAACAGGGTCTCACTACGTTGCTGAGAGCCTAAGTAGCTGAGGCTGGCTTCGAACCTGTGTGATCCTCCTGTCTCAGCCTCCCAAGCGTGGGGATTACAAGCGTGCGCCACCACGCCCGCCAGCCTCAACAATTTAACAGCTCACTAAGTTGTGGAGGGCCTTGACAGTTTAGTGAGACTCTGTTTCAAAATGCAAAAATAAAAGAGGGCAGGGGGTCTAGCTCAGAGGTGGAATACTGCTGGGTTCAACCCCAAGTACCACCAAAAATAAACTAATTCAATCAAGCCATTCCCCAGCAGCCTGGCCCAACTTGATGAGGTCGTCCGAGGTTGTCTCCTAGGTTGTCCTAGGAGGTTCTGGTCCCTTTGCTCTTGTGGGGCCAAAGCACTAAGGTTCCTGGATGTCTTGGCTCTTGGAGGTGCCACAGCCCAGCCCTCGTGCAGCGGGGCCGCAGACCTCTGGCTCCCGGCAGCCTCTTGCTCCTGTCCTTGATCCCAGCTGCAATCTGGAACCAGGCACTCCATCCCCTCTTCCTGCTTTATTTTCCCGGGCGCTACCTGACTGTAGCTATGTTTGGAGCGCTCGGTGGAGTGTATGCGCTGTGCGGGTCCGAAAGCCCCCTCCGCCCCAGCCTCAGGTGCTGTGCGCGCCGCTCGCCTGGGCGCTAACCAGCAGCGCAGGGCTGAACTCCTGCCAGCGTCTGCCTCTCTCTGCCAGACAGCTGTCTTCGGCTGTGCACATTTGCTCTCCTTTGCATCAAGCAAAAGAGAATTAACAGGAAATTAACGCACACATCCAAGAAGCTCTCAATGGCCATTAGGAGTTGGTGACGGAGTGCCCACGCGCGCCCCCTAGCTCCTCACGTGGGAATCCCAAGTGCAAGTTCTGAGCTGACTGGGAATTTCCCGGGGACCTGAGGATTCTGTGATTCTCAGTTGTACCTGATAACGATCTTTTATTGGCAGCCTTCCCTTCTACTTCTCCCTTCCTACTCCTCTGCTGGCGATACTGGGATCACTTCCTAAATAAAATTCTACAATTAAAAACTTATTTTAGGCTAGGGGCATAACTCCATGCCAAAGTGTTGTCTAGCATGTGCACGGTCCTGAATTCAACCCCCAGCAGCAAAACAAAACAAAACAAAACAAAAAAATCTCAAATCAGAATGGCTCCTACATTGCAGGTGGGGATCTAGAACGATGCAGATGTTCTGATAGGTAGTTTGGCAGTTTCTCAAAATGTTAAACATGGAGTTAGCATATGACCCAGCACTTCTACTCTTAGGTACATACCCAAAAGAACTGAAGACATAGGTTCAAATAAGCAAGTGTACACAAATGTTCATCACAGCAGAATCCATAATAACCAAAAAGTGAAGACAACCCAAATGTCCATCAACTGATGAGTGGATAAACAACTGTGGTATATCCATACAGTGGAATATTACTCAGCCATAAAAAGAAATGAAATACTGAAATGCTACAACACGAATGAGCCTTAAAAGCGTGCTTAGTGAAAGAAGTAAGCCAACTGAGGCCAAACATTGTCTGATTCTATAATTTTAAAAATGTCCAAAGTTGATAAATTTATAAACAGTAGATTTATGGTTACTCGCAAACAGGGGTAGGAGAGACTAAGATGACTGCTGATGAGAATGTGTTTCTTTATGGGGTGAGGAAAATAAACCAAAACCTACCAAAGTATATACCTTAAAGGGGTGAACTGTATAATATGTCAATTATATCTCAAGCTTTTTAATTTTTAAAAACCTTTATTTTGCCGGGCACAGTGGTGCACACCTGTAATTCCAGTGCTTGGGAGGCTGCCACAGAAGGATCACTTGTTTGAGCACAGCCTCAGCAAGTAGTGAGATTCTTATCAACCTAGTGAGACCCTGTTTCAAAACAAAAATAAGCTAAGGCTGGGGTGTAGCAGAAGGTAGACTGCCCTGGGTTCAATCCCCAGTACCACACAACAATACATAAATAAATCTCAACGGATGTGGTGGCACATGCCTATAATCCTAGTACTTGGGAGGCTGAGAGAGGAGGATTACAAGTTCAAGGCCAGCCTCAGCAACTTAGTGAAACCCTCAGCAACTGAAATGAGACCCTGTATCAAAATAAAAACTAAGCCAGGCGTGGTGGCGCACGCTTGTAATCCCCGCGCTTGGGAGGCAGAGACAGGAGGATCGTGCAGGTTCGAAGCCAGCCGCGCGCGCTGGCTTAGGAGACCCTGTTTCCAAATAAAAATGTAAAAATAGGTCTGGGAGTGTAGCCCGGAGGTAGAAGGGCTTCCAGGAACCCCAGTACCACAAAAAAAAAAAAAAAAAAAAAAAAAACTAAAATAGGGCTAGGGGTGTAGCTTGGAGGTAGAACGCCCCGTGGGTTTAATCCCAAGTACCATAAAAAATAAAAACTGGCATCTCCATCCCCGGATGGTCCTCAGTCACCGCCCTGCTCCCCACTGGGAGGGAATCCAAACTTGTACAGGTGTGTCTGCTTGGGATTGTCTTACCTTGTAAAGGGGGTAGAGGGTGTGTGTGTGTGTGTGTGTGTGTGTGTGTGTGTGTGTGTGTGTTTGAGAGTGAGTGTGGGGAGGGGCGTGTGTGTGCATGGGTGTGTGAGTGTGCGCGCATGTGCTGGAGTAGGAGGATGGGAACAACCTAGCGACAGCATTCTCAGTGGCCCTGAGCGTCTTGGAGCCACAGGAGGGCACCTCCCGATACTGTGGAGTCTGCAAGTCCCCTTGGCCACTCTGGGGGCCATTTCACCCGCGGGGCCCCTCCTCCTGGAGTCTCAGCTCACTGAGGGCCCAGCAGCAGGTCACTGTCCCTCTACAGATGTTATCACCTGCGGATGTGGCCGGCGTTCTCAGCTGCTCATTGTACGGTGTTCTGTCTGTCTGTCTGTCTATCTAGCTAGCTATCTGTCATCTATCTATTGAGAGAAAAGGGGACCCAGCTCTGAACAGGTGTCGAGTGAAGGTGGCCTTGGCCACAACCCAACATTCCAGACTCCTTTTTTTTAATATTGAAGATTCAACCCAGGGACACTGTTCCTCTGAGCTTCACTTTCAGCCCTTTTATTAATTTTTTGGGTAGTACTGGGAATTGAACTGAAAGGTGTTTTATACCTGATCTATATCCCCTATCTTTTTGTTTGTTTGGTTGTTTTTTTGAAACTAGGTTTTCATTAAGTTGATGAGGGCCTCATTAAGTCGCCTGACTGCGATCCTCCTATCTCAGCTTCCCAAGTACTTGGATTACAGGCATGTGCCACTGTGCCCAGCTTATATTTTTTAATTGAAACGGAGTCTTGCTAAGTTGCTAAGGCTGGTTTGGAACCTACGATCTTCCTCTCAGCCTCCCAAGTACTGGGGATTACAGGCATGGTTCATTAGCAAGAAAATAATTATTTTTTTTGCGGGTCTAGAGATGGAACCCAGGGGTATTTGACCTCCAAGCTGCACCTCCTTCCCTATTTTTTATTCTTTATCTTGAAACAGGGTCTCACTAAGTTGCAGAGGGCCTCACTAAGTAGCTGAGGCTGTCCGAGAACCGCAATCCTCTGGTCTCAGCCTCCCAAATGCTGGGATTACAAGCGTGCGCCACCACACCCAGCTAAGAAAATAATTTCTTTCTCTTTTGTGTGTGTGGTTTATATGTGTACGTGAATCAAATCCAGGGCCTGCTGAACAAGTGCTCTACCACTGTGCTACAAAGAAAACACTCTCTCTCTCTCTCTCTCTCTCTCCCTCTCTCTCTCTCTCTCTCTCTCCCCCTTTGCGGTGCTGGGGATGGAACCTGGTGGCATTCTTCCTCCGAGCTACACCCCCAGCCCTATTTTTTATTCTTTATTTTGAAACAGGGTCTCACTGAGTTGCAAAGGACCTCACTAAGTAGCTGAGGCTGGCTGTGAACCGCGATCCTCCTGTCTCAGCCTCCCCAATGCTGGGATTATAAGTGTGCGTTGAAACCCATCTCTTCATTGACTTATGATCACCATTAGGATGTGCTTCATGATCGTCTCCACCACCCCTCCTGAATGTGCCCCTGCCCACTCACCCAGGGGACCCCTGCCGACTCACCCAGGGGACCCCTGCCGACTCACCCAGGGGACCCCTGTCCACTCACCCAGGACTCTGCAAAGCTCCAGGGCTAAGACCCATAGGCCAGAAGCTTTGCTCTTGTGCTGTGGTAGAGACTGTGTGAGTGCTGGAACCTGAGCAGCCCCTCCCGCCCCCACCCCTCTCCTCACACCCTGAAGAGGCTCTGGGCTGGGCTCTGCTGACCTCGGTGGCCCATCCTACGTGGGACAGCCCTGTCACCCTTTCCTATCAGGACCACCCTCTCTTTCTTCCAACCCCTGAGTTCAGGGCGCCCCCTGCCCCTGAGGGGCCATGGGGCTTCTCCCTCACTCAGTCCCTGGTCCAGGAGCTTGGTGGAAGAGGATGAATCCTCCAGCTGGCTCTGGAGTCCAGCTCCCTGCGCACCTGCATCAGAGGCCTGCCTGTCCTTCCTTCCCCGCAGATGGCTGCTGTGCTCGGGATCTAGGAGCAGGAGAAGACTGGCACCAGGGCCAGGCGCCCCCAACCAACCTCCCGTGGCCCCGCCATCTTCTCTGAGATCCCTGCCCAAGCCCAGGGCGGCATTGACTGTCTGCCCATCTGGTCAGTTGTCACTCAACCAGTGATTTTGACTGCCGTGCTCTGAGCCAGGTAGCATGCCAGGCCCTGGGGATACCAAGGAGAACAAGGAGGTCGGAGGTCACGGCTCTCAGAGACTTGGGAGGAACAGGATGTGCTAAGACCAAGGACAGTGCTGGGGACCCAGCGCCCCACATGCAGGCACAGTTGGAAGCACTTTAACAGAAGCCAAGTGAGGCTATCGTTAAAATACATAGACGCTGAGGCCCAGAGGGGTTGGGCAGCTTGTTCAAGGTCACACAGCTACTAAAGGGTTGAGGTGGGATTCAAACCTAGCTCCAGAGCCAAGCTTATAATTTTAAATTTTTCATTATATTTTATTTAGCACTAGTGGGCCTTGTACACTCTGAGCCAGTGCTCCACCCCTGGGCAACACCCCCAGCCCTTTTTATTTTATACTGAAATAGATTCTAAGTTGCCCAGGCCGGCCTCAATCTTGGGATCCTACTGCCTCGATCTCCTGAGTGGTGGGAATTCCAGGTGTATGTCACCTCGCCTCGCGAAGAGCCAAGCTTCAAAGCCACATTTAATTGCTTCTGGATGAATACAGGGGAGAGGGGCACAGAGCAGGGCATCCCAGCTGCCTGGAAGGACAGCGGGATTGCCCATCAGTTGGTCTTCTCTTCTCAGACACCTTGAACCAACCCAAACAGGGCAGGGGCCTCGGAGCCTCGGGATATCAGGCCCCTGATACTTCACAGCCCTGCAGGCATGGGAGGGCAGCGACGCTGGTGCTTGGAGAGGGAGGGCCGAGAGGGTGAGGGTCACGGTGCCAACAACCTGTGTCCACAAGATGTAATGATTTGGGCCTGGGTATCACCACATGAGCAGGGGCGGCCATCCCCCACTAATTCATCCACACTGATTACACTCTATACTTTCTCTACTATTAATCATCTTGCTTCAACTTCATTGTCTCATTGTCTGTCTAAGAGTCTTCTGAGTCCACGGGAGCAGGGGCTGCATGCGTGTTAACCAAGGCCGTGCCCCCTGCAAGGAGCGCCGTGCCCGGCATGGGAGAGGATCATTAAATAAAGGTATTGAGCAGATGGATGGGGTGGTGAAGAAGGATGAGTAGGTCCTGGGCATGGTGACGCATCCTGGGATCCCAGCCCTTGGGTGGCTGGGACAGAAGGACTGCAGGTTCAAGGCCAGCCTTAGCAATGTAATGAGACTCCCAGCAGTCTAGCAAGACCCTGTTTCAAAACAAAAAATAAAAAGGGATGGGGGTGTAGCTCAGAGGTGGAATGCCTCTAGGTTCAATCCCCAGAACAACAACTACTACTACTACTACTACTACTACTACTACTACTACTACTATACACACACACACACACACACACACACACACACACAGACACACAGACTGGTGAGCAGGTAGCAGGTGAATTTGAGGCCTACGATCACTGACAGGAGGTGGGTTTTAAAGTTCTTTTTCTTTTTCTTTTTTTCTTTCTGCGGAACTGGGGGTGGAACCCAGGGACATTCTACCTCCCAGCTACACCCCCAGCCCTATTTTTTATTTTGAAATAGGGTCTTGTGAAGTTGCAGAGGGCCTCACTAAGTTGCTGAGGCTGGCTGCAAACCTGTGATTCTCCTATCTCAGCCTCCCAAGTACTGGGATTACAAGCGTGCACCACCACACCTGACTGGGTTTTATGGTTCTTATAGACTCCTTGGGCCTGGTGGAGGGGTATAGCTGAGCTATGGAACCAAATCCCTCTTCTGATGCCAGCCTAGGGGATATTGTTGTGTCACTCTGGAGGCAGGTCCCCAGGGTCACAAAAACTCCTGAAGGCCCAGGGAAGGTTGGGAATGGCAGCCTTCTCATACCAGGTCCCTCTAGCAACAGGGGCGTGGAGGCAGAGTCCACAGCCCCGGGTACTGCAGTGCGTCCGAGCTCATCACTAGGTTTTAGTCAGCCACGTGGTGAAGTGGGCCTGGGCTCTGGGGAGGGACGCGAGTGTTCACTAGCCTCCCTGGGACCGTGGGGGCACCCATATCCCACCTGAGAAACCCTGCTGCAATGAACCCCAAACCCAGAACCCTGGGGGCTCACACCCGTTCACACGCTCAGTACATGGTTCTCCAGGGCCTCCTGTACATCAGGCAGAGATCCCGGTGCCAGGGACCCAGGGAGACAGAGGAGCCATGGGGCAGCCCCAGCATGGGGGCAAGCACCGTGGTGGGCAGAGCAGCACACTTGGGTCAGGTCTAAGGAGGCTTCCTCTTTTGGGGGTGGGGGTTACTGGGTTTGGACCCACAGCTGAGCTACACCCCAACTCTCTTGTTTTTTATTTTGAAATAGGGCCTCGCTAACTTGCTGAGCGTCTCAATAAATTGCTATGGCTGGCCTCGAACCTGTGCTCCTCCCATCTCAGCTTTCCGAGTCCTGGGATTACAAGCATGTGCCCACCTTAGCCTCTTTGAGGGGCTAGACATTGAGGTAAGAATCAGAAATATTTGCAGGGAGAAAATTAAAAGAACATCTGGACTTCTAGGTATTCATACTTGTAATCCCAGCTACTCTGGAGGCTGAGGCAGGAGGATGGCAATGTCAAGGCCAGTTTGGGCAACTTACTGAGACACTCTTAAAAAAAAAAAAAAGAAAAGGGCTGGGGGTGTAGCTCAGTGACTCAGTGGTAGTGTGCCCTGTGTTTGATCTCCAGTATTAAAAAAAGCCAGGCTTGGTGGCACACACTTGTAACCCCAGTACTTGGGAAGCTGAAACAGGAGGATCGCAGGTTTGCAAACAACCTCAGCAACTTAGTAGGGCCCTCCACAATTTAGCATGATTTCATTTCAAAATAAAAAAATAAGAGAGGTCTAGGGATGTAACTTGTAGGTAGAATGCCCCTGGGTTTGATCCCCAGTACCAAGAAGAAAGAAAGAAAGAAAGAAAGAAAGAAAGAAAGAAAGAAAGAAAGAAAGAAAGAAAGAAAGAAAGAAGGAAAGAACAGCTGGATAAAGAGGCAGGGAGAAGAGGACAGAAAGCCAGAGGTAGCAGGAGGAACAAACCCAGTTCTAGAAGAATTTTACACAGAAAAACTCATTTAATCCTCACAACAAGTCTACAAGGCTAATCCTGTTAAAGTTCTGATTTCACAGGTTAAAAAAAAAGGCAGCTCAGAGAGGTTTGGTCATTTGGCCTCAATCACACAGCTAAGAAGTAGCGGGTAGAATTTGAACCAGGAAGTCTGATTTCCAGCAAGTGTGTGTGTGTGTGTGTGTGTGTGTGTGTGTGTGTGTGTGTATGTGTCTGGGGATTGAACTCAGGGGTGTTCTGCCTGTGAGCTATATCTACAGCGCTTTTTATTTTTTACTTTGAAGCAGGGTCTGGCTAAGTTGCTGCCTCTAACCCTAAATTGCCTCCACCCCTGCCTCTGACCCCTAAGTTGCTGCTTCTAACTGCCTCAGCCAGCAGGAGTCACACCAGATCCTTCTGACCATGCTAAGGAGCCCGCGGGGACTGAGACAGAGGCCTGTCCATTTAAACCAGACAGAGCTGGTCAGGCTGGTCTGCAGGGGGCGAGGTGGGGGTGGAGGGGCTGCTAGGAAGCTGGTGCTGCCACCAGGAGAGAACAGGGCAAAGTGACCGCTGGGGAGCGGGGACGGGTGTGGGGGCAACTGAGAAAGGAATGCCATGCTGGGAGGAGGGGGCCAGGGCCCCTGGAGGAGAGGGTGCGCCACCAGCCACCAGCCACCAGCCACCAGCCACCAGCCACCAGCCACCAGCCAGGCTACAGAGCCCAGAAGAAAGGTTGCAGGGAGTGGCTGTGAGTTCGGGTTGGGACGCTGTTTTGGGACGTGCTGTCTCAGAGATGCCTGTGGGACACCCAGGTAGAGGCTGGGTGCTTCTGCCGGAGCCCAGGGGCCTGCCGTCCCTCCTGCCTCCCTCCTCAGCCTCAGCTCCCTCTGGAGGCCAGAAGCCCCAGGCCCTCTCCATCTCCCATCTGCCCAGGTCCTTGGATGCTAGAATGGAGCTTTGCCACTGTTTTCCCCTGGTAGCTGGGGACACAAGCTCCATCCTAAATAAAGCAGGCCGAGCAGGGCATGGTGGCGCATGCTTGTAATCCCAGCATTTGGGAGGTTGAGACAGGAGGATCGTGGTTTGCGGCCAGCCTCAGCTACTTAGTGAGGCCCTTTGCAACTCAGGGAGACCCTGTTTCAAAATAAAAAAGAAAAAAATAGGAGCTGGGCGTGGTAGCACATGCTTGTAATTCCAGTATTTGGGAGGCTGAGACAGGAGGATCGCGCAGGTTCAAAGCCAGCCTCAGCTACTTAGTGAGGCTCTCAGCAACTTAGTGAGACCCTGTTTCCAAACAAAATATAAACTAATCTAGTTCTGGGAGTTTAGACCAAAGGCAAAAGGCCCCCGGGTTCCACCCCCAGTACCAACAAAACAAAACAAAAACCAGGGCTGGGTGTGTAGCTTGGAGGTAGAATGCCCTGGGTTCCAACCCAGTATCACATACACAGAAAAGAAGCCGGCTCTATCCCAATCTGTACCCCAGAGCTGTGGGCCCACCCCCCAGGGGCCCTAGAGAGCAGCGCCCCTGCTCTGTGGTGGGGCAGGGGACAAGGTCCGGCAGTGCTTGGGATAGGACAGGCCTCTCCCCCAGGCCAGATAGCGTAGATGCTCCTTCTGGCCCGCCAACCTGCGCGTGACCTAGGCCCTGTACTCACCCCCCGGCTTAGGCTGAGGAACAGGCCCTTCCGGGGTACCTTGGGCTCCATTGCCAGCATCTCCCCTCTGGAAGGGCCGGAGTGGGGCAGGCTGCAGGGCTGTGAGTCGGGTCTCAGGGGAGGCACTTGGCAGACGTCTCCACGAGGTGTTTTAGCAACAAGCAGGGGCAATAAGGGCAGCTTAGCGCGGGAGCTTATTCTGCTTATTTCCTGTGTGCTGAGACTTGCCAGGGCTGGGTGTCTACATTTCGGTAAGCCTCTTGCTACAATAGCATTCTCGGCAGCCGCAGTCACTTAGACCACAATGGTAATCCGCTCCGGAAGGGCCTGGCCCCTGTCGCAGCCTGGGGGACGTGTTTGGGGCAGGGCACCCTCCCCAGCCCTGCAGCCCCATCTTCAGAGGCCCGCCAGCAAGGGAGTCGGAGGGAGGATGGAGGGTCCCTCTCAGTGGAAGGGAATGTAGTTAGACACTAGGAAAAACTGTCCCAGTGTTGGGGTGGTAAGGAAGAATGTCGTGTCTTTTTGCCTAGAGTCTTTCAAATACAAGAGATGTTCTCATCCAAAGTAGAAGTTGGGTGAGGGGGGTTTGGCATGGGGGCAGGGAGGTGGCCATTGAGCCTTTGGAGTTTTCTGGAAGAGCTGGGAGGCTACATGGGTGAGGAAGACCCTGCAGGAATAGCTCCCAAGGACTCAGCCCCCATATCCTGGCTTGAGATACGGGTTTGGGACTGTGAGTCCCAAGTCTGGGCTGGAGGGGCTGCCTGGTTCTAGAAACCTTTCTGACCCACAGGCTACACAGTGTTTGGAGCAGAACATCTCTGGCGGACATTCTTGGCATTCAGTACTATTCACCCTTGTTTTGTTTTGTTTTGTTTTTTCTTGGTACTAGTGATTGAACCCAGGGGCATTCTACCTCTGAGCTATACCCCCAACCCTGTTTATATTTTTTATTTCAATACAGTGTCTCTCCAAGTTGTTAAAGGTCTCACTAAGTTGCTGAGGCTCAAACCTGCAACCCTCCTGCCTCGGCCTCCCAAGCACTGGGCTTACAGGTGTGCTCCACAGTGCCCAGCGCCTCCCTTTGTTGTGAAATGTCCTCTCCTAATCACCACCAGCCAAGTTCTAGCCTAGAAATCATCTGTGTGCGGGGAAACAGGAAAACTACCTAACTGGCTGAAACAATAAAGGACATTTGTTCTTTTACAAACAATGGTGGGAACTAATGGAGCACCCCCGAGGTGTCACCCAGGGCCGGGCTTCTCTCCTGCCCCTGTCTTCGTTGGCTGGTGCCCCTCAGGCTGGCTCCCCGGCAGCCTCTACACAGCTCACCTGCGCTGGGCTCTGCCAGCCTCTGTTCACGTTCCCTTGGGAAGAGCTTCCCTGTCCCAAGCCGCCCACCGAAAGTCTGCGCCGGGCGTGGTGGCACATGCCTGTAATCCCAGTGCTTGGGAGGCTGAGACAGGAGGATCGCAGGTTTGCGGCCAGCCTCAGCAACTTACTGAGGCACTCTGCAACTTAGTGAGACCCTGTTTCAAAATAAAAAATAAAACAGGGCTGGAGGGTAGCTCAGTGCCAATAAATAAATGAAGAAATCTTCCTACACACACACACACACACACACACACACACACACTTCCTGACTCTCCAGTTACTCTCTTCATGGGCTGGCCCTTCTGTGCCACCTCCCCACAGCACACGAGGCATGACACCCCAGCAGTCCTAGCACCCCTGACCATACCCTCCCTCCCCAAAAGGTCTCCGGTCACCTTTCTTCTGAACCACAGAAATATCCGTGTCGGCTCCTCTCCCCACGCACCCATCCTCACCCCATCTTTATATCAGCCTTCCAGAAACACCTCTGCTTCTGTTCCCTTCTCCCCCAAACCTTCTGTATCTCCCCACTGCCCACATGACCAACTGTACCCCCACTCAGGCTCTCTGCAAATCAGCCTCCTCCAGCATCATGGGCTACTGTTTTGACCTCCGCTCAGCTATGACCTGCCCCTGTCTGGTCCACTGAGCATTCCTTCCTCTTCAGTCCCCGCAGCTTTCAGGCCTCCCCACTACAGGCAGCTGTCCCCCACCACATTACCTCCACTCTCCCTGTCTGACCCTTGGGTGCTGCGCCCAGCCTTACATTTGTGTGTGGAAGGGCCCATCTGCCTTTGTGCCCCCAGCTGCACTCAAAGCCCTTCAGCGTGTGGAAGCACCTGTCCCTTAGAAGGGGCGGCTTCTTTTACCAGCAAGGAGGTCAGGAGCAGGAATGCTTAGAGAAGCCAGATGTGTTGTGCACACTTGCAATCCCAGTACTCGGGAGGCTGAGACGGGAGGATTGGAGGTTTGCAGCCAACCCCAGCAATTTAATGAGGCCCTTATCAACTTAGTAAAATCCTCTTTCAAAAAAAAAAGACAGGCATAGAGTGGTGCATGCTTGTAATCCTAGTACTTGGGAGCCTGAGACAGGAGAATCACAGATTCCTGCCAGCCTCAGCTACTTAGTGAGGCCCTCCGCAACTTAGTAAGACTCTGTTCCAAAATGAAGAATAAAAAATAGGGCTGGGGGTGTAGGTTGGAGGTAGAATGCCTCTGGATTCAATCCCCAGTACCACAAAAAAATAAAATAAAATAAAAATAAAATCAGGCTGGGGTATAACTCAAAGGTAGAACACCCCTGGGTTCAATTCCCAGTTTAAAAAAAAAAAAAAAAAAAAAAGAGCCAGGCGTGGTGGCGCACACTTGTAATCCCTGCTCTTGGGAGGCTGAGACGGGAGGATCGCGCAGGTTCGAAGCCAGCCTCAGCTACTGAGTGAGGCTCTCAGCAACTTAGTGAGACCCTGTTTCCAAATAAAATATAAAATGAGTCTGGGAGTATAGCCCAGAGGTAGAAAGCCTCTGGGTTCCACCCCTAGTGCCACCAAAAAAAAAAAAAAAAAAAAAAAAGAATGCTCAGAGAAGCTGCAGAAGGTGGAGCCTCCTCCAAGAAAGAGTGGTCATGAAGCACAGTCACTGTAGAGGAGAGAGCCATAATCTTGCAGGAGAAAACAGCAGCCCCAACCCGACCCTTCTATGCACCAGCTGTGGGGTCTTAGGCCAGTCGCTTACCCTCTCTGTGCTTCAGTCTCCTCACCTGGATTAGAGGGCATCATGCCACCTGCTCTGCCTGCATCTCAGGGTAATTAGGGGATTACATGAGATGCTTTGCAAGAAAGGGCTTTGTCAAAATGTGTAAACAGGCCGACTGGCCGAGGCATGTTTACCCAGGGACGGGGCCTCAATCACTACCCTTGGGAAAGGGAGAAAGGTCAAGTCAGAAGCCTGGCCCAACCCCAGAGAGGCAGGAAGCTCTGCTCCAGGCCGGCCCTCCGCAGGCTGCGGGGAGAACAGGAGCTGATCAAAGGGCACAGTTGTGAGCAGCAGGGGAGGGCACCTCTCCCCCAGCTGGGCAACCCACAGACAACTCCATCTGACACCTCCAGCGGGGCCGCCTTCCCTCTAGTGGACACAGGTGGGAGGTGCATCCACTTCCGCACAGCGCTACCTCTTAGAGGCAAGGTGGGGGAAGCAGAACACCTCTGGCACCAGCTGCGGCATGAACCTTGCTGCTGTACAGGATTCTCAGCAAATCTTCAGGGTGTACATCTTTAGCTCCCTCATACAGGTGGAGACCGTAAGGCGTTAAAGTGTAGATGGCTCAAGGCCTCAGTTCGTAACAGCAGAGCTGGGTTTCCTCTCTGTGGAGCCAGGGGCTGGGAAGATACAGGTTCATTGTTTGGGAAAGTCTTGTCCTGGCGTAATCAGGGCAGTTTGTCCAGGTACAGTGATGCACACCTTGTAACCCCAGCTACTCCAGAGGTTGAGGCAGGAGGATTGCAAGTTTGAGGCCAGCCTGGGCAAATTAGTGAGACTCTATCTCAAAATAAAAAGGGCTTGAGGATATCTGAAAATAAAAAGGGCTCAGTGGTAGAGTGTATACCTAACATGCGCAAAGCCCTGGGTTCCATTTCTAGCACTGGAAAAAAAATAAGTAAATAAAAGCAGGGCAGCTGGCCTGGCAAAGGCCTCTGGAGAGAGCCCGCCCTCCTTCTGTCCTTGGCTGCCCCTGAGTCTGAAGGTCACTCCCGGGGATGACCCACCTTCCAACATAAGGCTCAGCCTGTGGCTCGTGACCCTTTTCCTCTAAGAAGGGGGTGACAGACTTTTCTGTAAAGGGTCAGAGAGTAAATGTTTTAAGTTTTGTGAGCCCTATGGTCTCTGTGGCAACTATCCACCCTGGCCTGTGGATCAAGCAGCCCAGAAACAACCCTTTCATGAATGTGTGTGGCTGTGTTCCCACAAGACTTTATTTATAGACATTGAAATTTGAGTTTCATATCATTTTTATGTGTCATAGAAACAAAAAAAATTCAGCTGGGTGTGGTGGTACATGCCTGTAATCCTAGTACTTGGGAGGCTGAATCAGGAAGTTGCAGGCTCAAGGTCAGCTTCAGTGACCTAGTGAGACCTTCAGCGACTTAGTGAGACCCTGTTCAAAAATAAAATAAAATAAAATAAAATAAAATAGGGATGGGGATGTAGCTCAGAGGTCGAACCCCCCCTCAATTCAATGTCCAGTAATACCCCCCCCAAAAAAAGAAAAGAAAAGAAAAGAAAATTCCAACCATTTAAAAATTAAAAACCTTAACTAAGTGCAATGGCACATGCCTGTAATCTCAGCTACTTTGGAGACTGAAGCAGGAGGATTGCAAATTCAAGGTCGGCCTAAGGGAACTTAGCAAGTTCCTGTCTCAAAATTCAAAAAGAAAAAGAGATGTAGCTCAGTGGTTGAATGCTTGCCTAGCATGTACGAGGCCCTGGGTTCAATCCCCAGCACAGAATAAGGAAGGAAGGAAGGAAGGAAGGAAGGAAGGAAGGAAGGAAGGAAGGAACCTTCCTCAGCTACCGGGAGGCACAAACACAGGTGTGGGCTGTCATCCCCAGTCCCTGCTCTGGGATGTTGGAGTCTCCAGTGCCCAAACTGTGGCTCCTCCTGACGGCTCCTCTTTGTCCCTTTCCCTCATTCCATTTCTTCTTCCAGTCCCCTTGTGACGCCAGAACCCACGTCCTTCCCTCTCCGTCCTCCCTCCCGTGGGACTCCTCTGTTGCTGCTTCCGTAGTCTGGCGGGTGGCGGGGGTCTCAGCACGCCCCTCCTGCCGCTCCTCAGCCACAGCCTTGTTCCCGCCACCCGCGCTGCTCTAGGACCCTGTGGCTTGCAGCACTTCACACCTATTTCCCTCCTCCAAGCGCTGAGCAGCGTGGCAGGTTAGAGAAAGCTACTGGTTTTGCCACTTTGATCTGGGTCTAAACCTTGGCTCTGCCCCCAGCCTCATGCGATCTTTATCTTCCCCTCTCAATCCACTTGCTGTGCCCATGTCTCCTGCTGCGTTGCTGTGCGGAGAGACAGAGTGAGCAGCCAGGAGACCTGGGCCCGGCTCCTGCCCTGCCCTGCCCTGCCCTTGGGAGCCCTCTAACTTGGGGGAGGCCGTGGAGTGCCGGGGGGGCTACAGTCATTGCATCGGGTTCCAAACCCCTGGATGTCAGGAGAGAGGGTTTGGGAGTTAAGAGCATCTAGATGATTCCATGGCCACGGCTGAGGATGACAACACTCAGAGAGGAAACGGGAAAAATCCTGACAACACCCACAGGACCAGTCTTAACCTGCTGTGGCCAAGAGGGGGCAGCACAGGCCATCACAGGGTGTTCCTAGAGCAGCTGGTCTACCAAACTTCAGATTTACCTGGGCATGTGAACCAGAGGCCTGCAAGGGGAGAGGCTGAATCAGAGGGAGGTGGTACACGGAGCTTTTTCCCACTGAAAATTCACTGGATTAGCTCAAACAGGTGTTATATGGAGGATTATTCATCTGAACAAAAGTGCAGGAGGAAGGAGGATGGACTACCCACTCTCAGGCTGCCAAGGTTCAAATCCCAGCTCTACTGTTTACTAGCTGTGTGGTCTTGGGCACAGTACCTGTCTGTATTTCTCTCTCTCTCTCTCTCTCTCTCTCTCTCTTGAACCCAAGGGCATTCTACCTCTGAGTTATACCTTCAGCTCTATTGTTTGTTTGTTTGCTTGTTTTGTGATCCTGGGGATAGACCCCAGAAGCATTCTACCTCCAGCCCGATTTTTTATTCTTTATTTTGCAACCGTCTCATTGGGTTGCAAAGGGCCTCACTAATGAGTAGCAGAGGCTGTTTAGGAACCACGATCCCCCTGTCTCAGCCTCCCAAATGCTGGGATTTCAAGTGTGCACCACCATGCCTGGCTTTTTTTTTTAAACAGGGTCTCTCTAAGTTGCTGAGGATAGCCTCAAACTTGTGGTCCTCCTGTCTTGACCTCCCAAGTATTAGGATTACAGGGGCCCGCCACCATGCCTGACTTGTTTTAGTCTCTTCAACTATAAAATAAGGACAATGATAGTATCTATGTCCATAGGGCTGTGTGAGTATTACATAATAAGACACAAACAGCTCTTAAAACAAGGCTTGAAACTTAGAAAGCGCTTAGGAACATTAGCAGGTGATATTACCTTTAAGGTCATCGCTAAGTGAGAATCTCCCTAGGTCCCTCCTTCCCAGAAAGAGGCCCCAGAGTCTAAGCCTGAGACCCAGAAAGGCAATAGCCATGTCTGATCAGCACTGAGAAAGGGTCCCAGCAAAAGTACACCATCATAAGCCAGGCAGGTGGTACATGCCTCTGATCCCAGTACTTGGGAGGCTGAAACAGGAGGATCTTACTTTTGAGACCAGCCTCAGCTAATTAACGACTCTTAGCAACCTAGCAAGACTGTTTCAAAATTAAGAGAAAGAAAGAAAGAAAGAAAGAAAGAAAGAAAGAAAGACAGACAGGCAGGCTGAGGCTGAGGGTGTAGCTCAGAGGTAGAATACTCTGGGTTCAATTTCCAGTACCAAAAAAAAAAAAAAAAAAAAGTACACCATCATGCCACACCCAGAGCCTCAAATTTCAGAGGCCATGCCAATGGATGAGGTCAGGGGCCATATCTTCATTATCTTGATGTCGTTTTTACCTGACTGGGGTCTGGCATCTCCCTTTCACCAGTGTCCAGGATTGATTCCGGAGGAGGATGCTGGGGGTGGGGAGAGAAGACTGTCTCTCCTCCCTCCCACCCAGCTTGTCTCTGACCCAGAAGTCCGTCCAGTGGGGAAGTGGACAGAACCTTGGCCCAGGCATTAGGTGATCCAGCCCTGGCTCTTTCTGGGCCACTTCCTTTTTCTCTGTGAAGTCAGTTTTTCCCAAGTTCTAGCTCTGATGCTTCATGATCTCTTCTGAGTTGGCCTGTGACTCTTCTCCCCATGTCCTGCAGCTCTGCCCCAAGATCTCCTTTTTCCTATCTCCTCCCTCGGCCCCTCCACTCCTCTGTCCTCGTAAAAAGCTCCTAGATCTAGAAATGAGTTCAGTCTGGGAGGGGCAGTCCCCACTTCCCCTGCTGCACCACTTCTCAGGGGTCAGTGGGAGGGCCCAGCCTGCCAATTTAGCAACTGCCTGGGCCCCTGGAAACAGGAGTCTAAAAACAACCAAGGGCAGCCCTGCCGAGGTCAGATGCTTCCGAGAAGGAGGCGGTGGGTTCAGCCCCAGCTCCTGGAGTGCCTGCCTTGGCTCACTGCTGAGCTTGCTGCTCAGGGCTCTGCCAAGGCCGGCGATGGACAGGGAGAAGACCACAATGCACTGCTGAGACCCCATGGGGAAGTGAGTCTCTGGGAACTGCATTTTCTGGGCCTGGGAGATCCTGCAGGGATGAAGTGGCAGCTTGCTTCAGAGCACAGGGAACAGCTAATCCTTTCTGGATTCAGGGAACGGAACCCAAAGCAATAACCAGGGTTGGCTAGATAATTTGTAAGAAGCAACGCAAAACGAAAAGGCACTTCTCGTTCCAAAGGATTTAGAATTTCAAAGAGACAGCAATGGAGAATCAACCAAGCATGGGCCTTTTTTTTTTTTTTTTTTTTTTTTTTTTTTTTTTGGTGGTACTGGGAGTGGAACCCAGAGGCTTTCTACCTCCGGGCTATGCTCCCAGACCTTTTTTATATTTTATTTGGAAACAGGGTCTCACTAAGTTGCTGAAAGCCTCACTAAATAGCTGAGGCTGGCTTCGAACCTGTGCGATCCTCCCGTCTCAGCCTCCCAAGCGTGGTGATTACAAGCGTGCGCCACCACGCCCGGCAGCATGGGCCTTTCTGAGTGGGCTCTGTGTCATCCCTGAAGCCAGCCCAGCTGAGAACTATCAGTTCTTCAGCACCTACCATGTGTTAGATGTCTTATATGTATTACCTCATTTAATTCTCAAACAACCTTAGGAAGTAGGCAAGATTGGATCTGCTCTCTCTCTCTTTCTCTTTTGAGATGCTGAGGATAGAATCCAGGGCCTTGAGCATGTTATGACTGAGTTATAATACCCCAGCCTATGATCGGGCGTTCTACCTCACAGCTACACTCCCAGCCCTATTTTATTATTTTGAAACAGGGTCTTGCTAAGTTGCTGAGGGTCCCACTCAGCTGCTGAGGCTGACCTTGAACCTACGAGCCTCCTGTCTCAGCCTCCCAAGTACTGGGATTATAGGTGTGCGCCACCACACTCAGCTTCAGGTTCTCTTTATGAATAAAAAGGTTTAGAGAAGTTCAGCCCCCAAGGTATCTGAACCAGACCTCCCAGGTCAGAGTCTAATCCTCTCTTGAGTGGCACTAGTGCTGACCTGCAGGGCCTTGGGGGTGGGCTGCTGGGAAGCATGGCACCTGAGGCATGGCAGAGACTCCCTCCTGGAGTTTGACCTGCCTCACACTGGGGGATGGTGTCTGGAGGAGACATGGAGACTTCGCTTCAGCACGGAGACAATACAAAAAACATTCGTGCTCTGGACAGATACACCTGGGTTTCTGTTCCCTTTGCGACTAAGAAAGTCACTTAAACTCTTTGATCCATGGTTTCATCATCTGTAAAATGGTATAATAGCTGCTGCGTGTTACCATGAGGATTAACCGTGATCCGGTCTATACAATGCCCAACACAGAATAGGCGCTGGGACCAGTCCAGTCTCCTCGGGCTGCCCCTCCCCCTCTCACCTGTCTGTCTACAGCATTCCAGCTCTCACCTGCTCTGGGGGGGTGGGGGGCTTGAAACAGCCCAGATTTCCTCTCTGTCTCTCCACAGTTCTCCTCCAGGCGGGGCTGGCGAGGGACGACTTCTCCTCGGCTGCCTCTCCCTTAAATAACCGGCAGCTTCCACTGGGTTTCAAGGCTTATTGATAATCCCGCCAGGGAGAAGTAAATGAAGATGCCAAGTACAGGAAAATCACACTTCTGGATTCTTACAGCGTCACCAGGCCCCGACTCCTTCCTGAGGGGCACCATCAGCCTGAGAGTGCCAGCTTCCATTCCTCAGAGAGGGTCTCACCCCACGCCCCCTCTTTCCTTCTCACACCCACTTCCTACAGGGAGCTCCCCTTCCCTGGAAGCCTCCACTGGGATCCCTGGGCAGGACCGGGTGCCTTTTTGGCTCAAAGGGCTGGTTTGGGTTTCTGGCAACCCTTGTCTGCTTGGTTTTAACCTATCTCAGGGATAGTTCCCTAGGGACAGAGCGTCCCCTTCCAGTCCCTCCCTGGCCTGTGCCAGGAAGAGGGGGAAGATGGATTGGTGAGAGGATACCTCAAGGCTGAAAAAAATCCCAGGTCCCCCAGAAAAGAGCAAATTCTCCCTTCCCCTCCCCCAGAACCCAGCCAACGGCAACCTTCAGGCAGCCTGGGATGCCGCCTGCCCCTTGCCCTCTCTCCAGCAAATATTGGATCAGGTTCAGTTGCCAGCTGTTTAATTAAGAGCAAAGTCAGTGAATAGCTGGGATCCTGGAGAAGAAACACTGGGAGTATCAATACCCTGGGGCCCTGCAGGCAAGCATGGGGCAAACAGTGCTGGGTCACAAACCCCGTCCTTCCCCTGGCTAGGTGAGGCCCCACCTGGAACCACCCACCTGTGAGGTTGGACTGAGCAGTGGGAAGGGGGAGCTGGTCCCTGGAATGGGTCTTTCTTGCCAGGCCATTTGGCACACTGATCTGGGGCAGCGTGGTATATTCTGGTATTTTACCTGGCCATACCTGGCCATCCATCTCGATTTCTACCTTTCCCTTGCCAGTCTGGCTTCCTTACCCGGCAGTAACAGTTACATTCAGATGTGCTTTGATTGGACGTGCCTGTTCATTGGGCTGTAAGATCCCAGAGCCTAGCTGATCATCCAGGTGTGTCCAGCCCAACAGGCCTGGTATCTACACCATCAGGTAGTCAGGTTGTGTCCCCGGGAGGCCCTGGGAACCCATGCCATTCTGGTCCCGAGCTCACCCCGAAGAAAAAGGGATTGTGAGGCTAACTCCCCCTTTCCCAGCCCTCTTGATGTGCTCGCCCGCCCTGCACCTGTCCACACTGTTCCGGGTTCCTGACCCTCTCCATCCCTCACTGTTCTGTCAGGACTCACTTCCACCCCTCGGGTCACACCTGGCTGCTCTGGGGACCCAGCCTCTCCCAGGCTGCAGGGAAAGGGGAAGCTGGTCTGAGAGGAAACTAGGGAAATCAGCTGTGTCTGCAGGGTTCACTGGTGTGGCAGAGGCTCCCCTCGTCCCAGCGACTATGGACTGGGGCTGTGGACTGGGTTCCTTCTGGCTGAGGTAGGGAGGGAGCAGCTGTTTTCCATCTGTGCTTGGCCTGAGCTTGGCCAAGGGCTGCCCAGGAGCTGGGATTTTCAGCAAAGGGTGAGAGGGGCATGGCCTGCCCAGACATTTCTCTGGGTTGTGCTAACCTCAGAGGACAACACTGTGAGTCACCACCACAAGGCTATCCTCACCTCTCCCTTCCCATATTGTGGGGGGGGGGCTGAAAATCACAGTGCTGCCCAGGGACCAATTAGAGCCAGAATACCCACCACCGGAGGCAGGCGTGGGGCTAGAGGATGTTCGGTGGGCAGTTTTCTGATTTCAACAAAGGCAGGTCGCTGGGCTCCAGCTGGATGCTGGCCACCATTCCAGTTGCTTAATTTAAATATAAAATGTCATGCAAATGTATGCTAAAGACATCTGTATTTTCTATGCATGCCCTCAAAGGTTTTAGAGGCTCTGGCCTCTGGGTCTCCCCTGGCTGCCTAGGGCGGCGGGCACCTTCTTGCTTATGCCTGGTGACTTTCTCTGTGGCACTGCCCTTCCCCATCAGGGTCCAGAGCTCATTCAGCTCAGGCCAGGGGACAGGGGAGCGCTGGGGAGGGATCAGGTAGAGTGCTCCCCACCCCAGGCCCCAGACAGCTGCCCTCCCTCCTCTCTCCCCCTGCCCCTGTCCTCACTCTGGGCAGTGGAGACTCAGTAGGAGTTAGAAGCCTGGGGTTTCCTCTCTGCCCTCTGTCTGGTGGTCACTGTTGGCCAGAGACACATGGGCCTCCAGGGCAGGCTAATCACTTGGCACCTCTTCAGGAGGACATCTTTTAAACATTTGTTTAGAATAGGTTTAGAAGGGAAGCTAAGGGTTTTGTGGGAGTGGGCAAAGGAGAGCCACTGGAGCCAGCCGTGCTCCCAGTCCAGTGTGAACCCCCCACTCAGCACCGCAAAACCTTGCTATTTAGCTGGCCCCGCCATCATGTCACTGGAGAAGTGTCAACAGTGAGGGGGGCTAACCTGCACTCTGAACACCTTGTGAAAGGGTTTCCCCCACCACACGTCTTGTCATGTGGCCAGGGGTGCTGTGTGCACTTGCAAGCAGCCCCTCTTACTCCAGTCCTGGCTGTGGGGAGGCGTCTTGTCTAGATCCTTGCAGGCCACTCATCTGTCTTTGTCAAGTTCCAAACCAATGGTCTGTGTGTGTGTGTGTGTGTGTGTGTGTGTGTGTGTGTGTAGCAGGTGGGTGGCAATGGTCACCTGTTCTCAGACAAACCTGGCTCCAGGATTCACAAACCTGGAGGGGTCGTAGGGCCTGGCTTCCTGAAGTCCAACCTCAGAATGACTTGGATTCAATGAGAGCCATTTGGGTCCAAGGCATTCAAGTAGAAAGAAGTGGGGCTCCCTTCTCTCCTTCAGTGCCTTACACTTCCTTTCCCCAAGACTCCCTAAGCCTGCTCCCAGGTCACGGGAGGGCCCTGGGGTTAGAAGCTCATAACTCACAGCCCTCGTTTCCCTTCCCCTGAGCAGGGCCCAGGGCACTGCCTCACCTTTGCTCTGGCCCTCTCCTTATCCTCCCAGGATGGGTGGGTGGGTGGGTGGGTGGGTGCCTCGATGAGGCTGGAATTTTGTGTGTAATTATGGAGCAGGAACTTGGCAATGAGGCGGCTCCCAGCAGGGTGGCAGAGCCTCGCGGCACCCTGGCTAATGAGATAGTGCCAGCCGGCTGACAGAGGCAGGCTCTGTAATTTACGGGTTCCTAATTGCGGTGGAGGCTATTGCTTTTAATGAGATCAAGAGCAAAGGCCTTTTTTATTTTTTTTCTAACCTGGACTGACGAGGGGAAATGAAGTTCTGGTCTCTCCTAACATGTTTCAACCTGGCACACTGCTCAGCGCAGAGGGGGTCGTTGATTCCAAGGGTTTTGACTTCTGAGCAGCTGTTTAGAGCAGGCGCCGGGGCCACTTGATGCTGGAGAGATGCAGAGAGGTCAAGGCTCTCCGGCTGCATGTGTCACAGAGAGCAGCCATGCTCAGCAACTGGGTTGGTCCCCCTACCGCACATCTAAGATGGTCTAGGACCATTTGAGGATCCCACAGAAGCTCCTCAAAGGACTCCTTGGGAACAGTGCTCACCTTTTCCCCATTCTACAGATCAGGTCATCCAGGTACAGAGGGGTGAATAAGTTGCCCCATCACACAGATAGGACATGAATGTAGCAGATGGGTTACACTTGAAAATGCTAATTTGTGGAGACTCTTTAGAAACATACTCTGTCTCTCACATAACGCACACTCACACACACACACACTTTCTCTCTCTCCCTCCCTCTCCCCCCCCTCCTCCTCCTCCTCCTCCTCCTCCTCCTCCTCCTCCTCCTTCTTCTCTCTCTCTCTCTCTCTCTCTCTCTCTCTCTCTCTCTCTCTCTCTCTCTCTCTCAGTTAATAACATTATGGGTGTAGACTCGTTGCAGCCCCGGGCTATAAAACTCCCCACATTTAGAATCTGATCTCAGACTGGGAGATGCCTGAGGACAGGGCCTATGGCTGGCACCGTGACCCACCACTGATTACGTGTTGACTGGAGGAGCTAGAGAGAGAGGCAGAAGCAGACGCAGCCCCAGCCTCAAGGAGTTTAGAATGGAAACCGTTGGATAATCTGTACAAAGTAAAATAGTTGTGTTTTTTGTTGCTGTTGTTATTTCCCAATACTTGGGAGGCTGAGACAAGAGGATCACAGGTTCAAGGACAGCCTCAGCAAGTAGTGAAACTCTCATCAACCTAGTGAGACCCTGTTTCAAATAAAAATAAAAATAGGGCTGGTGGTATAACCCAGAGGTAAGAATGCCTCTGGAGTCAGTCCCCAGTATCACACAATAAATAAAGAAATAAAGCAAGCTTTGCCCTGCTAGGAATAGAATCCAGGGCCTTGAACATGCTAGGCAAACGCTCTACCCCTGAGCTATATCCCCAGCCTCCAAAAGAGAACCTTTCTGTTTGCAGTACTAGGGATGGAATCCAGGGGCATTCTACCTCAGAGCTACACCCCAGCCCTAGTTTTTATTCTTTATTTTGAAACAGGGTCTCACTGAGTTGCAAAGGGCCCCACTAAATAGCTGAGGCTGGCCGCAAACCACGATCCTCCTGTCTCAGCCTCCCGAATGCTGCGATTACAAACGTGGGCCACCACGCCCGGCTGTTTGTTTGTTTTTTGGTACTGGAAGTTGAACTCAGAGGCATTTTACCTCTGAGCCACATCCCCAACCCTATTTTATTTTATTTATTTTGTGGTACTGGGGATGGAATCTAGAGAAATTCTACCTCCAAGCTATACTTCCAGTTCTTTTTACTTATTTTTTGTTTTGAAACAGGGTATCTCGAGGTTGTTGAGAGTCTTGCTAAGGTGCTGGAACTAGTCTTGAATCCGCAGTCCTCCTGTCTCAGCCTCCCATTACTGGGATTACAGACACACATATGTACCGCCCCACCTAGTTCATTTTTAATTTTGAAACAGAGTCTCACAAAGTTGCTGAGGGACCTCCCTAGGTTGCTGAGGCTGACCTTGAACCTGCAGTCCTCCCTGTCTCAGCCTCCCAAGTACTGGGATTACAGGTGTGTGCCACCACACTTGGCTGAGATCCTTTTATTTATTTATTTTTAAATATGCTTTTATCGATGCATTGAAGTCTTACATCATAATGTAGTTCGCAGTGATCGGGAAATACATGAACACAGCAGTTGATGGATGAGCTCCCCCCTTGTGAGATTCTTTTAAATAACAGTTCAAAAGCAGAGAAGAGCCGCCAGCAGTCCAAGCAGGAGCCATCATGCCAACTGGATAAAACACACAGATGCCGCTCCAGGACGTCCGAGGACACAGGGCTGCCGGTCCTGCGGGGATCAGGGGTGGTGGCAGGACACGTTGGGTGGCTGAGATAGCAGGCTTGGAGCCCTTCGGAAAGAAATCATTAGGTGCGTACGCCGTGTTCCTGACGTCTGTGGTTTTGTTTGCTTTCTCTCCGGGGCTGGGAGGCTGGCACGGTCCTCAGGCTCCTCCTCCTCTGCACAAACATTCGGGAGTCACCGGTGGCTGGTGTCCCTTCCTCTCTTTCCATTCACCTCCAGCCCCCACCACAGCCAGGCTTCTGCCCACTCCCACCTCTGGAACCCATCTAGGGTGACCAACCAGCTCTGTTCTTCCAGGGCTTTTGATACTAGAATTGGAAGAGACCTAGGTAAATGGGGGCAGGTGATCGCCCTTCCAGTAGCCTCCTAGAGGCCAAATCCAACGGCACCTATCATTAACCATCTTGACCTCCAAGCTCTACCTGACTCTTCTTTCCTCAATACCCTCTCTTCCCCGGCACCTGTCCTAACTCTCCTCTGCTCCTTTTTTCTTCCTCCTCCTCCTCTTCCTCCTCCGCCTCCTCCTCCTCCTCCTCCTCCTCCTCCTCCTCCTCCTCCTCCTCCTTCTTCTGTAATTTTGTGGTACTGGGGGTAGAACCCAGGGGCCTTCTACCTTTGGGCTACACCTCCGGCTCTGTTTTTAAATTTTTATTTGGAAACAGAGTCTTGATAAATTGCTGAGGCTGGCTTTGAACCTCAAGCCTCCTATCTCAGCTTCCCATATACTAAGATTATAGGTGTGGGCCATGATGCCTGGCTTTTTTTTTTCCTTTAATTTCTTTCTTTTCAATCTCCTCCTCCTCCTCCTCTTCCTCTTTTTCTTTGTGGTACTGGGGATTGAGCCCAGGGGTGTTCTATCTTTGAACTATACCTCCAAACCTATTTTATTTTGAAATAAGATCTCATTAAGTTGTTAAGGGCTTCACTAAATTGCTGAGGCTGGCCTCGAACCTGTAATCCTCTTGCCTTCGCCTCCTAAGTATTGGGATTTCAGAGAGCCTCTGCGCCCGGCCTCCTTCTCCTCCTCCTTTGACAGCCCCACTTCCTCTGCCCATTCAGTCCTGCCATTGTGGCTCTCCAGGCCCTGGCGAATACCTGCTGTGTGCTGGGTACTGGGGTACGAAGACTGATCTCTGGCCTCTGTAAGCACACAGTCCACTAAAGGAGACAGACATGAAGCCCCTGTGCCTTGTGAGACAAATGGGAGGAGAATGTAGCACCAAAGTGTTCCAGACTCGGGAGTAATCAAGTATCAAGGACCATGTGCTTGCAGGAGGTGGTGACTCCTTAGCTGGGTTATGAAGAATGAATAGGAGCTTACTAGGTAAAAACTGAAGACAAACAGCCTCTCCAATTGGTGGGAATACGTGCAAAGGCACGAGGCAGTGAAACAGTGGTGGTGCAAAAGAAGTACATGCAATTTGATGTGGCTGGACATGTACCCCGAGAGTTAGAAGGTCAAGACAAGCTGATGAGGGAGGCAGGCCAGGTCACCAGGGACCCCATAGGGCATGCCTCCATAGGGAGCCGCCAAATGAGCTCGAAGAGGCCCACGGCTCCTGAAAATGAGCAGAAAAGCTGGTGCACACATGCTTTCCATTTGCCTCTCGCTGGATTCTGAAGGCAAGCTCGGGAACCTGCCCGCTGTTGAGAGCTGTGCAGAGCCGCAGGGCAGAGGCGCTGTTGTCAGGTCTTTGTCTTCAGGTCCTTCTGGAGGCTGACAGGAGGGCTGTGAGGGGTGGGCGCTGGAGGCCAGCTTCCAGTGGGGCCCACGGGGATGGGGCCTGAGCCAAGTCAAGGCCTCCTCCACAGGCTCCTGTCTGCTGGCCCATGCAACAGGCTTCCTGGGTACTTCCAAAAGTCTCCACCAGGGTGTTTGCTGACCTCTCGAAGTCTACACAGCCCAGCACAGACAGAGGAAATGTTTTCAACTGACTCGAGGCCCAACTCATGAGCTGGATTTTCGCTCTTTCTAGAGATTAGTCAATTCTCTTATACCCAGAAGCATCAGAATGCTTAGGATTTTGTTTTTGGTACTGGGGATTGAACTCAGAGGTGTTCTACTTCCAAGCTACATCCCAAGGCCTTTTTATATTTTATTTTGCAACAGGATTTCGCTAAGTTGCCGAGGCTGGCCTCAAACCTATGTGATCCTCCTGTCTCAGCCTCCCAGGTACTGGGATTATAGATTGATGCCACCACACTCAGATATGCTTAAGACTTTTTATGAAGAAAATCTATTGTTCCTATCCTCATTTCCTAGTTGCAAAGTAATTACAGGCTCTACGCCATACCACAGTAAATAGGAGAATAGGAGTCTTTGGCCCCATTCCATAGGCAAGCAAACCAAGGCCCAGCACTAAAAGAACAGGCTCAGGAAGCCCAGGTGAGCCAGCTCTCCCCCTTCTCCACATTCTGCTGAGAGTTCCTCTCAGTGACCTGCCCCCACCTGTTTTGCCTGCGTCCTCACCCCAGTGACCGCCTCACTCTTACTGCTAAGGGACACTTTCCCACTTGCTCCAGCCCTGTGTGATTGTTTCGTTGCTATGGCAACACATCAGCCTGAAGTGTGTGTATGGGGGAGCTAGGTTTGGGAGGCACTGCTGGATGCAGGGGTGGAGTTCTAATTGGTTTGATGGTTGCTATGGTCAACAGGTTTATGATTGGCCGAGTCTGTTTATGTGGCCAATCTGTCCCAGAACCCTCTGGGGATGACGCAGCTGCTGCCCTACTCAAGTCTATGTGTGTGTGTGTGTGTGTGTGTGTGTGTGTGTGTGTGTGTACATATGCACAAGTGCACACATTCCTGTACACTGAATACCAACAGTGAAAAGAGGATGTGATACTTGGTACAGTGACAAAGTGGAAAGTCCTGGGCTCTCTGCTGGAATCAGGTAAATGACATTTTACTCTGAGGTACACCGGCTCCCTGTAAATTACTGGAAAACAATGACCTGAGTTTCACCAGAAGAGTAAGAATTGGCTCTGTCCAGCCAAGTCCCGCTGTCCCCACTGACTCACGACCAGTGGGTCGGTCCCTCTTCTGGTCTCTGCTGCCAATCTCTCTCCTCGCTGCCAAGGACATACCTGCCCTTGCAGTGAATTTCTCTGCTTTCACTTAGTTTCCCATTTCAAATGTCTTCACTTGACTTCTGGAATCCTCAGAAGAACCCTTTGGCCAGTGATAATGAACTCCTACCCCTGTGGATTGCCTCACTGTTTAGAAAGCACGGCTGGATTTGTTCCTTTTTAATTCCTCTATTCCCATTTTGCTAAAGAGGAAACTGAGGCTCTGAACAACAAAGTGCATCCTGCTTCTCAGGGGCAGGCCTGGGTCTTTAAGCCTCCGAGGGCCCTGAAGTGCTTAGCGTGGCTGGGTGGGGCTGGAGGAGAGCGGAGTGGAGGAGAGACTTCCTACAGAAAGGAGAGAGTCTGCTGGCCCAGCTCTGCCTGTCTAGAAGCGCAGACTTGGGTTTCCAGAAGCTGTTCAAATGTGCTGCCCACACGGTGTGTGGAGGAGAGCTGTTTCCAGTTCTCCCGCTCAGCCCTCAGGCACCCAGGGATGCAGGTCCTCTCTGAAGAGCACTGGTATGTCATTGACGGGCTGAGGAGAGATGGGATCAGAGCAGGAGTGGGCAGGGCTGCTGCTGGGGCCCATTGGCATGCAGCTCAGGCCCGCCAGCATCTAACTGCCTTAGCACAGGCGCCCAGGCCTCCCAGGGATGCTAGAGATCCAAGCTGGCAGAGGAAAAATAGGGGCTGCCGGGGCCCCCAGTGGAGGGACCTGAGGAGCCATGGAGCCAGGGGGAAGCACAGCCGGAGAGTCTTTTGTCTGGCCCTCTGCACAGAAGGGTTAATGGGCTGTGGAGAATGGAAAGAGCATTGATTGGCTGCCAAGTTTACATCTCATTGAAACCTCACCGTGGCCCCCTGGGAGAAAAACTGTTAGCCTCCCCGAGTTACAGACAGGAAACAGATCAGAGATGAGCTGCCCAAGGTCACACGGTCCATGCAGCCTTAAGGCCCAAGGTTTTGCATGGTGGGTGGCAGGCTGGAAGTCCCTCCTTCATGGGAGGGCCCGGGTGGTGTTACTTCTCCTGACCTGGGCTTGTTGAGAGACATCTGGAAGGAAGCTGGCATAGGAAGAGGAAGGGGACACCAAGAAGTTTGGAGGGGGGTTTTGGGAGGGCACAGACAGGGGGCAGAAGAATGAGGGTGGCCCACTGCCACACAGGAGGCACACTCCGCGCCAGCGGCAAGCCCCGCCCACGTGCAGGCCGTGCCTTATGTGGCTCCCCTTTCTCCCGGCCCACCCATTGGTGTCTTCTCCTTGGGCCACCAAATCCCCTTTTGCCATTCTTTGGGCTCCATAAAGATTTCCATCTGCTGCCCACCCTCCACCCCAAGGAGCAAGATGATGCCCTCAAAACAGACAGTTTTCAGAGACTCTGAACTGCAATTCCGTATCAGGGATGGGGAGGGGAGTGTAATGTGACAGTCTTAGGTTGTCACCTCTCCTCTGAAGAGTTGGCCCTAGGTCTCGGCCTCAGCCAATACTGCCATGATCTGTGACAGTTCCTCTGCGTATCTGTCTCCCAGTGGACAGTGAGTCACATGAGAAGAGGGAATCAGACTTTAAATCCTCCAAAGATCCCGTATAGTCCTTAGCACCTTATAGGAGCTCCATAAAGCATTTGTTGGATGCATACATTTGGTAATTATATCCACGGTTTATTAAGTCCTTATTATGAGCCAATCCCTATGCAATGCCCTGAGCATACATGATCTCTAATGTGCAGAACCACTCATGATTGATTCTAGTATCTTTGCCCTATAGATTGCAAAAATGGGCTCAGAAAAGTTAAGTGACTTGCCCAAAATCGCACAGCAATACAAGGGGTGCTAGGAATCCAGGCCACCCCAGAAGCTCCAAGGCCCTGCTCATCCTATCACGCTGGTGCTTCCAGCCTTGACTGTCTTCACTCCCTGACTTTCTAGAATCAAACGGGCACAAAGTTCTGTGACTCTGCCTCATAATTCTCAAGTCAGTTGCCTCTTCTTCTCCACAACATTACTGCTCTAGTCTAAGTCCACATCATCTCTCACTAGGATCAGCCTCTAAATTGTTGGGCTTTCCACCTCCAGATTTGCCTCCACCATCCACCAGCTGGGTGACCATCCAAACAAGCCACAGGCCTGGTGGTACCTCTTTCCTCTGAATGCTCAGTCCTGGCCCCTTAGCCACAGTGCACGTGGAAGGGTCTTCAGGCCCCAGCACCTGCCTCCAGCTAGTGTCGGCTGCACCCCAGACTCTGAACTCTGCCTCCTCCAACTGTGGTGCCATGTTATCACTCTCCTGCACTTTGTCCATGGTATTGGCCCTCCTAGAAGAGCAGAACAACCCCGCTCCCCTTCCTCGTTCTCTCTTCTCCTTAGCTCAAGCAGAACACAGCACTGCTCTCACGACAGGCCCAGCACTGCCCTCCTGCCTACAGGGATGCGATAGTTTGGGCCCAGAATGTCCCTGAAGGCCATGTTTTGTTAAAGGCTTGGTCTCCAGCGTGGCGCTATCGTCAGGTGGTAGGACATTTAAGAGATGGGGCCTGGCGGGAGGTCTTTAGATCATTGGGGGCTGCTGTCCAGGGAAGTAGTGGGACAACAGCCCCGTCCTCCTCTCTCTTTTGCTTCCTGGCCATGAGATGAGCAGCTCTGAGCTGCCACATGCTCCTTGCGTTGATGTAATCGTGCCTCTACATGCAAGAAAGCAATGGGGCCAATTGGACATGGACTGGAACCTCCCAAACTGTGAGCCCAAATGACCTCTTTTTCTTTATAAGGTATCTCAGGTATATGTTACAGTAACCAAAAACTGACTAACATCTTATTTACTTTTCTCCCCTGTTGGCTCATGAGCTCCAGGAGGGTAGGGACTGACTGGGTTTTATTCATCTTTTGTGCTGAGACTTGGCTGTTAGATGGCGTATAAAAGATTTTCAGAAAGTATGTGTTGTGATCTCTACCTCATCCCCCTGGTTCCTTGAAACTCTGCCCTTTGGCCCCACTCTCTCTAATCCTCTAGTAAACACAGCTCCTTAGCCACAGTCCTTCCCCCTCTCTGCCTGGCCCCTCCTTGCCTCTGTTTGGCCTCCCTGCTCCCCAGGATTCGCATTACATCCATGGATTACGGAGCCAGGCGGGTTTCTTCCTCTTTCCAGTCTTAGGGCTGTGGATCCAGCCACTCTGCAATCCCTCAACACTTGGCAGCTTTGTTTTCATAAAGGGCTCGTGCCAGGAAATCTGTGTGCCCTGGCAGAGAAAACACAGGGAGTAAAGAGTTGGGAGGCTCCTCGTGGGATGCCCCTGCCAGCCACCCGCAGGTCACTACCATGCGTAGGCACGCGTCTTCTCTCTCTCGTCTCCAGCTGAGGGTGGGACCTTGGGCTGATGCCTTCCCGGCAAAGGGTTCAGGCAGAAGTATATCCATACTCCATGGACCAAGCCTTCTTCAAGAGATCTTCCCTTACTATGAACTACATCATGATGTGAGACTATAATGTACCAACATACAGAGCATGGTGGCACCTGCTTATAATTCCAGGACTCGGGAGGCTGAGACAGGAGGATCGTAGGTTCACTGGCAGCCTCAGCAACTGTGAGGTCCCCAGTACCACAAAAATAGATAAATAAATAAGACAGAGAGAGAGAGAGAGAGAGAGAGAGAGAGAGAGAGAAGGAGAGGAGAGGAGAGGAGAGGAGAGGAGAGGAGAAGAGAAGAGAAGAGAAGAGAAGAGAAGAGAAGAGAAGAGAAGAGAAGAGAAGAGAAGATATCCCTGCCAGGGCCCCAGACTGTAAAGGCCATGTCCTCTGGCAGGGTAGAGGACACAGGCCTCCTTGATTCGGTCCCTTCAGAGCCTGGGAGCAATCCAGATGGGGACAAGGTGTCCTTCAGGCCAGCCTAGCTTTAAAAAAAATCTGAAATTAGAGGTGTAGGTAGAATGGCCGTTGACCCAGAGTTACACCTCCCATCCTTTATTTTTTATTTTGAGACAGGGTCTCACCTAAAGTGTCCAGGTTGGCCTTGAACTTGTCATCTTCCTGCTTCAGGCTCTGAAGTAGCTGTAGCTGGGAGTAGTAGCTAAGGTTACAGGCATAGAACCTCATGCCTGCCTTTTTTTTTTTTTTTCCTATATTGGGGACTGAACCCAGGGGCATTCATTCTACCTCTGAGCTATACCCAACCTTATTTAATTGACTGATTGATTGATTGATTGATTGATTTGTGGTACTGGGGATTCTACCTCTGAGCTACACCCCTATCCCTATTTTTTATTCTTTATTTTGAAACAGGGTCTCAATAAGTTGTGAAGGGCCTCACAAATTGCTGAGGCTGGCTGCAAATCTGAGATCCTCCTGTTTCAGCCTCCTAAGTACTAGGATTGTAAGCATGCACCACCATGCCGGGCTTACTTTCCATTTTGAAACAGGGCCTCACTAAGTTGCTGCGGCTAGCCTCAAACCTGAGATCTTCCTGTCTCAGTCTCTCGAGTGCTGGGATGACAGGCGTGCTCCACCACACCCAGCTATGACCTGGGTTCTAATTATAACTTGCCACTAACTCCTTGCGGGACTGAACTCCCCAGTTCAGTCTCCTTTCTGAGCTTCAGTTTCGCTTTCTGAAACTGCAGTCTGGACTAGCACTGGCTATTCTGTAAGCTTATTCTGTAAGGCTATTTTGTAGCCTGCACGGTTAATCGCCAAAGGGATTCCCGTCCTTCTGGGTGGGAAGTGGAAATGAATGGCACTGGTGGCAAGCGCTTCATGCAGGCCGTGAAGAGGAGGAGATGACCAGGTGAGAAGGCGGCCAGGAAGGTAAGCGACACGCCCAGAGCCCAGGGACTACTGTTGTCAAGAAAAGGGCAAACGGACTGTGCGCTCAAGTAGGTAGGTGGACGGGCCAGGAAGGTGGGAGGGCCACGGTGGGAGAGCTGCGCTCCGGAAAACTCCCCGGCGCCCTGCCCCTGTCCTGGGGTCACCTGTCCGGAGGGCCTCAGCCCCTAGTTCGGGTCCTCAAGGCCAGCCTTTCTGAGAAGCCTCAGTCATCCCTACGAAGGAAGCAGGAAGAGGTACTCGCACCCTGGTTCCCAGAGTGGGAGAAAGGGGTGGACACCCGGACAGAGGGCCCTGGGGATTGGCAGCGGCGGCGGGCAGGGCGGGAGGGGGAGGAGCCAACTTGTACGGAGAAAAACTCTGGCGGGGGCCGGGCTTTCTCTTCCTCCTCCTCCTTCTCTCCTCCTCTCCCTCCTCCTCCTCCTCCTCCACCTCCGCCCTCGTCCCCACCTTCCTCCACCCCCTTCCCCTCCCCTTCTCCTCTCCTCCTCCTTGAGCTCAGGTTGCAGCTCCTCCGGGGAGCCGCTCACCTTTCCCGAGCCCCGGAGGCGGCCCGGGCGGGGGCAGGGACCCCAGGAGGCGCGGGGCACTGGACGCGCCCAGCCCGCGGCGCCGGGTCGAGGCGGGCGGGAGGTGCGCGGCGGCCGGCAGCGCGGCGGGCGGGCGGTGCGGCGAGTGCGGCGGCGGCGGCGGCGGGAGCGACGAGGAGGGGGCGCCGCGCGGCGGGGCGAGCGGAGCAAAGGTGAGCCGCGCGGCCCTTAAAGGCGCCGCTCTGCCTTGCCCTGGGCGAGGGGTTGCAGGGGACGCGGGAGCCACCGGGGTGGGCGGCGATCGCCAGGCGCGCGCGAGTGTTGCGGGGGGAGAGATGCCCTGGAGAGGCCACTCCCAAGTTCCAGGTGCTTAGGAGCGAGGGCTGTTTTACAGTCGCAGGACCCGCGCCCTGCAGGGACTCTCTCCATCTGGGACTCTATTTGGCCCCTCGGCTCCTGTCGGAATCCTATAAAGCAAAGTTTTCCACCCAGTCTCCAGCCAGGCGCCTTCTAAGGGCCCTTCCTCTGGAAAGGGCAAGGGTCAGGAGTCCCGGGTGACCAAGAGCGTGGGGCCAGACCGCCGCTTTGAAGGGCTTTCTGGGCTCTGGTGAACTTTCCAGATCGGCAGCCTGGGGGCTCGGGAGGGGGGTGGGTGCTGGAATCCCGGGGAGAACGTGGAAGGACACGTGAAGCCCTGCAGGTCCCTGCGCAGGGCTCGTTTTGAGGAGCCGCCAGGGAATGTGCCGCTTCTCTCTCTGCCCACCCGGAAAGTCCGGAGGGGCAGTGACACCCCACCCCGCCCCGCATCAGCAGTGGACAAAGGGTTAAGGCGGTGAGGGTGGGTGGCCTGTTGGGCTAAGGAGGCGTGGTTTGAGATTCTGCTGTATTTGGGGGTAGGCATCAGAAATCGGAATGGGGTATGGACTGGAGGCCTCTATTTCTACCTGTGGGGGACGGTTCCCCAGCCTGCACAGGGCCTGTGGAGGGAGATGTGCCAGGAGACAGTGAAGGGTCTTCTGTGCTGTGGGGTCAGTACCCTCCTAGGCACCATCTGCCTCTTTATATTCTCTCTGAGCCCTTCCTGGCAGGGAGGATGGGAGATTTGGGGCCCCAGGAGTGGGGGTCAAGTCCCCAGAATCTCTGACTGTGGCTGCTGCTGTCTGCCCCTCCTCCAACCAAGCCCCAGGCAACCTTCCCCATCTTGCCCAGCTGTGGCCTGGGCCCTGTGACTCATAAATACCACCGGCTTGCCCCGACCCTGGCAGCACCCTGTGAGATTCGCCATGTGTGGCTGGCCCTCCCCACCCAGGCATGGGCACACAGCGCATTCCCAGACACTGACCGGAGGGAATAGAATTCTGGAGGGTGCCTGGACCGTCTGGCTGACTGGCATCTCCCCGGAGATCCCCCACCTCAGGAGGTGCCTGCAAAAATGTCACCTGGGGTTGGGAGAATGCAAGGCAGTGCTGGATAGAGGCTTGGGTTTGCATCCTGAAGGAGACTAGAGAGAGGTGGATAGAGGCTTGGGTTTGCATCCTGAAGGAGACCTAGAGAGAGGACCACACCTGTGCCAAGCCCCTTATGTGCTGCTGAGAGCTTGGAAGACTGACTTCACCCCTACCTCACAACCTGGGAGGGTCCCTGAACAAGGGATTACCTAGGACCCTCCCCCCTGCCTGCCTACAGGAGGGGTGACGAAGCTCTCCACTCATGCTTGGAGGAGCTCTTCCCAAACTCATTGGGGTTTCAGAACCAGAATAGACTTCAGAAAGCGATCTCTGATTTCCAAATGCCTTAGTGGCTGCCACTTATTGACAAGTGTGTCCCACCAGCCTTGTGGAGTAGGTATTGTTATTTCCATTTTACAGGACTGGAAACTGAGACCGAGACACACTTTTCCAAGGTCACACAGAGGTGGGATCTAGCCCACTTCATCTGTCCCCAGGCCCCTGCCCCATCACAAGCAGGTCCCAGCCCGCTATGGAGTCTTCTGGGGAAGGGCTGATGGGGGTGGTGCTGGAGTAATGAGGCGCTCTTTCTTCATGGGTGGGAGGAGAATGGGACCAGATCTGGAAAGCAAGTAGATTCTTTTTTTTTTTTTTTTTTTTTTTTAGAACTGGGGATTGAACCCAAGGGTATTCTACTTCCGAGCTATACCTCCAGTCCTATTTTTTCTTTATTTTGAAATAGGGTCTCACTAAGTTGCGGAGGGCCTCACTTAGTAGCTGAGGCTGGCTTTGAACCTACAGTTCTCCTGACTCTGCCTCCCAAGTACGGGATTACAAGTATGCACCACCAGGCTCAGCATGCAAGTAGATCCTTGGTCTGGGATCTCACGGAGAGACTTCCCCGGGGCCTAGAGAAGATGGCTGACTTTTGGACTGCAGTTCTTTACTGTACAGACCATCTGTCCTCTGCCTACTCTGGCCTTCCTGTGCCCCAGGGGACAGGCCCCGCGGCCTGGCTTGGCTCTTTCTAGCAACCTCCCCGCCCAACGGCTTCTTTCTGGGCTCACCTGTTTTGGACTTTTGTCCAGCATCTCTATGGGCCCCTCACTCCAGTTCTTTCTTTCCTTTGATAACAGAGCTTGGGACCCCAAGGGAATGGGAAACCTAGGGCCTTGCTGGAACCTGGCTCAGGCTTAAACTACCTGAGTCTCCTCTCCCCAGGCAACTCCTGAACTTCTCCCAGACCGTTCTTCCATGTGTGATGTGGGCTCATCACAGGGAGGATTAATGCCCATAGCAGAGGCTAAACACCTGGTTGCTGTGGTGGTGGCACATGGCTGGCCCTGGGGTCCAGGTCAGGCTTTCCTAACCCCATCAGCTGAGCCCTTAGAATCCTTCCTGCTTCTCCAGGTTGGGGAGCTGAGCTCTAGGTAGCAGAGGTGGGGATGGATAGGAGCCTGCCAGGAGGGATTGGGAACCTGTGCTGGGGCCACCCTCTAGTTTGCAGAGTGAGCGAGGTGGGCACGGGAGCCGCGGGCTATAGCCTCCCAGTCCCAGGCACCTTCGGCAGGGCCTCCTTTCCCTGGGATAAGAGGACCCTCTCCTGTACTTATTTTCAGTCCCTGGTCTGCTCTGTGGCCATGAGGAAGTGGCTGGTCTGGCTCCAGACCCACCTGATTAGCTTTACCCCTTTAAGAAAAAGTCACATTTCTTTGCTGTGGCTCTGTGTCCTGCCGTGACCTCTTCTGTCCTCTATCCTGGACCCTCTGCCTTTGCCCTTCAGGCATTTGCTGCTGAGTGGGCACTTTCCCATCTCAGGGGGTAGAACCAGACCAAAGTTAGTTTTGTCCTGGCCTTTAGAGCTGCATGAACACACACACACACAACACACACACACACCAGCTCTGAGATGGTCAGGGGGCCAGGATCACTGCAGAGTTGGTGGCTGGGTCTGGGGGGAACTGGCCGGTGACAGATTGGGCAGAGGGAAAGCCGTGGGTGTATCTCAGCCAGACTGCCCGTCTTCAGGAGAGCCCATCTGTTCCTGAAGTCTCCACAGCTCTGCCTGCAGAGGCGGAGGGACAGGGAGGCAAGTGTGAGGTTTGGCTTTGAACTGAAAGGGTCTTGAAGCTCCCTGACAGCTGTGTGATGCTGTCCTGATTCAGGACGCCCTGTCCTGGGGGACATTGGCCAAAATTGTTGTTGTTGTTGTTGTTGTTGTTGTTGTTTGTGGTGGTACTGGGGGGGAACCCAGAGGCTTTCTACCTCCAGGCTATATTCCCAGACCTTTTTTATATTTTATTTGGAAACAGGGTCTCACTAAGTTGCTGAAAGCCTCACTAAGTAGCTGAGGCTGGCTTTGAACCTGTGTGATCCTCCTGTCTCAGCCTCCCAAGCACAGGGATTACAAATGTGCGCCACCACGCCCGGCAAGGCCAAAAGTTTTGAAGGGACAGTGGTGAGTTCCTTATTATTCCTGTAACTCCTGTGTGTGTGTGTGTGTGTGTGTGTGTGTGTGTGTGTGTGTCTGTCTGTCTGTCTGTCTGTCTATTTGTTTGTCTGTGTGTGTGTGTAGTACTTGGGATTGAACCCAGGGGCATTCTACCTCTGAGCTACACCTCCAACCCTATTTTATTTTTTATTTTGAAACAGGGTCTCACTAAGTTGCGGAGGGCCTCACAAAGTTGCTGAGGCTTCCCTTGAACCTGTGATCCTCCTGTCTCAGCCTCCCAAGTATTGGGATTATAATCATGTACCACCATGCCCGGCTGTGGAATTTGATTACAGTCCTACCCTGTGCCCTCCTCCCCTCATTAGCTGAAGTCCTCCCTAGAAACAGAGGGGCGGGGGTAGATAAGATGACCCAATAATGGCTGGGTGATGTGTTCCTTCATTATTTATATGCTGTGTGTATGTATCCTGTCCACCATGGGTGGAGGCAGTGTAAGGACTTTGGGGTTAGTTTAAAGCCTGCCTCCGCCACTCAATAACTGATTGCCCTAGGGTAAGTAATTTGCTCACCCGAGTTATGGTTTCCTCACATTTACTTATTTATTTGTTTATTTATTGCTTCCAAGCTATATCCCCAGTCCCTATACTATTTTTTGTTTTAAAACAAGGTCTTTAGCCGGGCGTGGTGGCGCACGCTTGTAATTTCAGCATTTGGGAGGCTGAGACAGGAGGATCGAGGTTTGCAGACAGCCTCAACTACTTAGTGAGGTTCTCTACAACTCAGTGAGACCCAGTTTCAAAATAAAGAATGAAAAATAGGGCAGGAGGTGTAGCTCGGAGGTCGAATCCCCTTGGGTTCCCCCCCCCAGACCCACAATAAATAAATAAATAAATAAATAAAACAAGGTCTCTCTATGATACCGAGAGTCTTACCAAGTTGCTGAGGCTGTCCTCAAACTTGTGATTTTCCTGTCTTAGCCTCCCAAATACTGGTATTACAGACTTATGCCACTAAGATCGGCTGTTATTTATTATTTTGCAGTACTGGGGATTGAGACTTTTTTATTTTTCATTTGGAGACAAGGTCTTGCTAAGTTACCCAGGCTAGCCTCAAACCTGCAGTCCTGGCCAGCCTCCTGAATAGCCAGGATTACAGGCATGTGCTCCTGCACCCTCAGTTTTAAAATGGGGAGGATAATAGTCTTACCTCACATGGTTACAAGAATGCCAATGAGCTGATGTTCACTATACTTCTAGCTTTTGCCTGACCGAGTCTCAGTATTCAGTATTGAGGGTTGGTACACAGAGTGAGTGGGCCATCTTTGGCAGTTGTCAATACTTTTGACCTCTGATTTTCTTTCTTTCTTTCTGTTTTTTTTTTATTTTTATTTTTATTTTTGTGTGTGTGTGTGTGTGTGTGTGTGTGTGTGTGTGTGTGTGTGGTGGTAGTGCTAGGGATTGAACCCAGGGGTATTCTACTTCCAAGCTACACCTCTTGACCTTTTTATTTTATTTCTAACTTGGAAAAGGTCTTGCCAGGTTGCTGAGAACCTTTCTAAGTTGTTGAAGCAGTCCTTGAATCTCCTGTGATCCTCCTGTCTCAGCCTCCCAAGTACTGGGATTACAGGTGTGCACCACTATACCTGGCTCTTTTTTTTTTTGTACTGAAGATAGAACCCAGGGGCTTTCTACCTCCAAGCTATATTCCCAGCCCATTTCATTTACTTTGAAACAGGGTCTTGCTAAGTTGCTGAGGGCCTTGCAAAGTTGCTGAGGCTGGCTTTGAACCTGCAACCCTCCTGTCTCAACCTTACAGGTGTGTGCCACCGCACCCAATTCTAATTGATCTTCTTTCTAAAGTCAGGATCCCGAGCTGGGTATGGTGGCACACGCTTGTAATCCCAGCATTTGGGAGGCTGAGACAGGAGGATCATGGTTCAAAGACAGCCTCAGCTACTTAGTGAGACACTGTTTCAAAATAAAGAATAAAGCCAGGCATGGTGGCGCATGCTTGTAATCCTCGTGCTTGGGAGGCGGAGACAGGAGGATCGCACTGGTTCAGAGCCAGTCTCGCTGGCTTAAGAGACCCTGCTTCCAAATAAAAAAATATAAAATAGGTCTGGGAGTGTAGCCCGGAGGGAGAAGGGCTTCCAGGAACCCCAGTACCACCAAAAAAAAAAAAAAAAAAAAAAAAAAGAATAAAAATATAGGGCTGGGGATATAGCTCTGAGGTAGAATGCCCCTGGGTTCCATGTCCAGTACTGCAAAAATAAAAAAATAAAAAATAAAGTCAGGATCCCTGTAGCTACCAGGGCTCAGGCCCCAAATCAGGAAGGAGATTCTTTTTTTTTTTTTTATGTTTTATCTCTCACTCTGGACACCCTCTCAGAGAATTCTGACAAAGCTCCAGAGTGATTTCTGCCTGTGTATCTTGCTTCCCCAAAGAAACCTGTCCTTTTCTGCCAGGAGAGTCCCTTCAGGCACCAAACCTTTTTCTTCCCTCTGGGCCCAGTCACTCAACAAAAGAGACTAGGGGAATGGCCAGGCCCTGGAGGGTCATGGCTGGCCTTCCCATTCTCTGGCAGGATCCACTGCCTGGACTCAGGTGTATGGATATGTGCTGGGCCAGTGCACACATGACAGAGCAGCGCAGGGTCTCTGTCATGATGAGGCCAGGACGAGGTCACAGTATCCCTCCCTGATCTGACATGGGGCCCCGCTAACAGCATCCTCTGCCATGGCTGGGCTGGATACCACGTTCTTTGCTGATGCCAGACCATGGGAGGTGGCCCTTGAGTGGGCTGCTGACTTTCTTGGCTCGGTGCCCAGTAGCCCTGGGGAAGCAGAGAGGACATTGATTTCCAGTGCCACAGTCTCAGCTCTGCCCTGTCACTGAGAGTAGCCAGGGGCAGGCTACTGCCCTTTTCAAGTTTTGTCTTGGCTTAAAAAACAAGAGTACAGACAAGGGGATTTCTAAAGCCCCATCCCAGTTCTGTGGCTCCAACTTTTGCCAGTGAGCTGTGCTTTGAGGCCCCAGGAGGAACTCAGCCCAATGCTCTTCTAAACTCCCAAGGGCTTCCCTCCGCTGACACCTGGCTACCTGGTCCTTGCCATGGCTCAGATGGGCAAGGGAACCCTAGGAGGGCTCAGTCGTATTGGAGGAGGGCAGTACCTTGCAAAGAAGTGGATGCTGGATTCAGTTGCTACATAGGCACTGGATGCTCAAGGGTGGGGTTGACAAACTATGGCTCTTGGCCAAATCCTTCCTGATTTTGTACAGCCCATGAGCTAAGACATGAGCTAAGAATAGTTTTTGCATTTCTTAAATGGCTGGGGAAAGAAATCAAAAGGAGAAAATAATATTTTGTGACACTTAAAAATTATATACAATTCAGATTTTAATGCCCTTAAGTATAATTTTGCTGCTCATTCATTTACAAGGGTAGCATTGCATCCTTTTAGCACAGACTATGGCTAGCAAAGCCCCAAACACTGTCTGACCTTTTACAAAAAAGCGTACTGACCTCCTACTCAAGATAATCATAGTTCCCTCTAGGCCTTCCACTGAATCGTTCTGGAATCTCATGCTAAAAATACTTTCTTTTCATTTAAAAAGAAGTGTTGCCGTTTTCTTATTAGGTAAGTAATAAATGTTCATTGTGGAAATGTTAGACGATGCAGATAAGCAAAAAGGAGACATTCAAATCACCTGTAACTCTACCACCCAGAGATAACTGGTTTGGCCTTTTCACCTATGGCTTCCTGGGTTACACAGTGTGCTGGTGTGTGTGTGTGTGTGTGTGTGTGTGTGTGTGTGTGTGTGTGTGTGTAGCAGTGACACAGGCATGTATCTGGCACACATATAGCTTTCGAAGGTCAGGGGCACCTGCCCTCTTCACTGTAAAAATATCTCAAGCTGGACCTGTGGGGACCATGGAGACAGAGGGGCCAGCAGCAGCGCAGGGGCCTGGTGGGGCTGGAGCCGAGGATGTGGGAGCCTCAGCACGTGGGTGGTGGTTTCCACCATGGGACAGGATGAGGTCACCCAGGAAATGTGCTTAAGAGAGGAAGAGCAAAGGGCCAGAGAGGGAATGTGGGTGTGCCAGCCTTCAGGGACAGGTAGAGGAAGTGAGTCCACCAGGGTGGGAGGGGAAAGGAGGAGGAGGATGCCCAGGAGGTGGAGGTCTGGTGGAGGCCAGAGCAGCAGAAGGTTAGGTGCAGGGCCCGGGCAGTGCCTGGCGCTGAGCAGGTGCCTGTGAATGACTAGAAGAGACCCCATGAGGAGCCCGAGCCCTGGGTGGTGAGTGCCATTGACAGGGCACATTTGGAGAACTGTCAAACAACTGGGGTGCCTCTGAACAACTGGGGGCTGTTTAGAGGCTTCCCCCAAGGAGATTTGGAGGCAGGGAGGGGGTAGCTCAGGCCAGGGTGACCCCCTGGGCCCAGCCTGGTAGCAAGGAGGACAGGCAGCGTTTGAGGTGGAAGAGGAGGGGCGATTCAGAAGACCACAGGCTGGGGGCAGATCAGAGGAGGTTGGTGGGGGTGTCGGGGTGACCTGGAGCTGTTCCTATAGACCGGCCACTCAGATTGGAAAGAGGAAGGTTGGAGAAGACGGGCCAAGACCTCCTGCTGGAGTGTGGACATGGGGTGGTGTGGGGTGGAATATAAATAGGACTGTGGTTGAGAGATGCTGGGACATTTTCCCTTCCTGCTCCCTGCTCGCAAAGCTGAGGGCCCCAGGGACGCCAGGACTTGAAGGCCCCTGCTGCGCTGTTGCTAAAGCTGGACATAGAGAGAGGCCCAGAAATGTGAGCAGGATCTGTGACAGCCACCAAGAAAGCTGGCCTCTCGCATCTGGGTGAGGAGAGCCGAAGGGTGGCCGAACTCGAGGTTCGTTGCGTAGAAGGTGGTGGGTATCAGCATCTGCGCAGAAGCAGAGGGGGGAGCAATGGATGCGAGCTTGTCCCTTTAGGATTTAAGGAGTGCCTATAAAGAAGCTGCAGCGTGGGTTGTTTTATTTATTTATTTTTTTTATCGGTACATTGTGATTAAGTGCCGTGGGATTCATTGTATATTTGTAGGTGCACATGACTTTGGGTTTTTAACAAGTTTTTGTAAAGTTTTATTTTTAATTGCTTAATAATACTTATACACATTTAGGGTACAATGTGATTTTTGGTACATTTGGTAAAATGTGTACATTTTACAGTGACCAAAGTAGGATAATTAGTGTTTCTATCACCTCAAACACATCATTTCTCTTGACGAGAACACTCAAAATCCTCTCTTCTAGCCATTGTGAGATATACATCATTACTAACTACTCTCCCTACTATGCACTGGAAGTTATCCCTCCTGACCCTAACTCTGTCCCTGTCCGTAACATTCTCCCTTTGCTACCCCTGCTCTCCAGCCCCTGGTAACCACTCGACCTCATCAAACTCCGCTTCAGATTCAGCCTGGGAGCCCGTGCGGTATTTGCCAGCGTCTAGCTTATTTTACTTAACATAATTTCCTCTAGGTTCATCCGTGACACAAGTGATAGGGTTTCTTTCCTTTTTTATACCTGGGTAGTATTCTATTGTATATGTACACCACATTTTTTTTTTTTTTTGGTGGTACTGGGGTGGAACCCAGAGGCTTTCTACCTCCGGGCTATACTCCCAGACCTATTTTTTTTATACTTTATTTGGAAACAGGGTCTCACTAAGTTGCTGAGAGCCTCACTAAGTAGCTGAGGCTGGCTTTGAACCTGTGCGATCCTCCTGTCTCAGCCTCCCAAGCACGGGGATTACAAGCGTGAGCCACCACGCCCGGCCTTGTACACCACATTTTCAAAAATACATTCCTAAGTTGATGGATACTCAGGTTGTTTCTTCTCTTGGTCATTGTTAATAATGGCACAGTGAACATGGAAGAGAAATCTGTGGGATACTGATTTCAGCTCCTGAGGGTATTTGCCCAGGTGAGATTGCTGGGTCTCAGGTAAAGGGGGTGAGGGGGTGAAGGCCCTCCCTTGAGACTCTTTAAAGAGGGCCGCTAAAAGGAGCAGAGAGGCGTGGCTGGAAGGGGAGCGGGCTTTGGGAGCAGGAAGGCGTGGGAGGTGGAGGCTGTGCCTGCTCTGGCCCCTTGGTCCTGCCTGCACTGTGGTCATGCACACTTCCCTGGGGAAATGACATGTGAGTTGAATTTGGGAGTGGTTCTACCAAGGGAAAAATTGAGGAAGGGCAGCCAGGGCCAAATGGATAGCACATTCTGTATACCTGGGACCAGAGTTGACAGAGGGCACCTTGTTCCATCTTTTTTTTTTGGGGGGGGGGGTTCTGAGGATGGAACTCAGGGGCATTTGGCCTCCGAGCTACACCCCCTGCCCTATTTTTTTTTTAATTCTTTATTTTAAAACTGGGTCTTGCTGAGTTGCAAAGGGCCTCACTAAGTAGCTGAGGCTGTCCGAGATCCTCCAGTATCAGCCTCCCAAATGCTGGGATTACAAGCGTGTGCCACCATGTGCGGCATCTTGTCCCATCTTATCTCTTGGAAATCCAGATCCTCCTTAGAGATTGCAGACTAGCCTTAACTGGGTCCCCAGAAAAAGTCAAATGGAAAATACCAGAAAATGTACCTCTATTCCTTGAGCCTTAGGAAGCCAGAGAACAGCAGAGTAGATCTCAGTAGGACTGGTGTGGAGCCCACATGGGGTTGGAAGTTAGGTTGGGAGGGGTCAAGAGAGGCCATCAGTAGGGGTCAAGGCCAAGCCCTGAGTCTGGTTGGTGCATCTGTCCTCTGAAGCTCTGGGAATCTGCCCAGGAGTGGGGGAGAAACCAGGGCCCTGCCAGCCCCTCTCTACAAGCCCCAGAGGCCCCAGCTTCCCATCCCCCTCTGTTACCAGGGCACACTGAGGCTAGGGAGGAACTTGGAGCTACAGCTGAGGCCTTGAATCCAGATTTCATAGATCATTCATTATCAGTTGAGGGTTTGCTAGGGTCTGGGCCCCATGTCAGCTCTGGGGTGTGATGACACGGGAGACCCAGCCTCCCATGCTCACAGCCAATGAAGGGACTAGATAAGTAAACAGGTACCCGCAAGACCTCATGTGCTCTGCTTGGGAACACTGGCACGCTCCTGGGACACAGGAGGGACCCTAGCCTGGCTGGAGTCACATCTAACTCAAGTTCTGAGAACAGGTAGCACTTTGCTGGCCTTCCTAGACTCTACCCCATTGGCCTCTGGCACCAATTCCTGTGTTACCATTTCCTGAGACCCATGAGACCTGAGAAGAGAGTCTGGGTTGGTAGCCTGGACATCCTAGGCTTGCCCTGATGTGCCCAGAGAGAGGGCAGAGTCAGCTCTACCCCAGAGTGCCCAAGCCCTGACTTCTGGGACAAAAGAGGAGAGGATGAACCTAGAAATAGGCCCCTGGCCTGCCTGAATGTGGAAGGAGGGCACCCATGTTCATGGACACACCAGTGTGTCCTAGAGCTCAGCAGTGACTGATACAGTCTTTGCCCTGAAGGGGTCTAATGTTTGGGTATCTATAAGGAAAAAGGCTTTGAGCAGCCACAGTGTATGGCTTGGCCTCATTCGGTCACTTATTCATTCCTCAGACCGAGCGCCTGTTGGGGTAGCCAGGGTAGCAAGATAGTTAAGGCCCTGCTTTCATCCTGAAGGATATCACAGCCTAGTTCTGAGTGAGCACAGGCAGCCATCAAAGCCACAGGAGGAAGCACACATTTTACCTTGAGGAAGGAGGTGTGGTCATGCATGGCTTCCCAGGGGAGGCAGCTGAGTTGAATTTGGGAGTGGTTTTATACAGAGAAAAATTGAGGAAGGGCATACCAGGCCAAATGGATGGCATGTGCAAAGCCCGTGGGGGGCAGGGTGAGTGCCGAGTTTCTCTGGAGACATCAAGTACATTCAATCAAACTAGACCCTGTGGAGAAGGGTAAGAGCCAATACTCAAGAAGATGGGGATCCCCTCTTCAGGCCTGCTCCACTGAGCTCTGAAGTCTTGACCTTTCCTGAAGGCAGTGTTGGCTCTATAGGATTTATTTATTTGGTACTAGGGATTGAACCCAGAGACATTCTACCTCCAAGCTACACCCCCAGCCCTACTGTATTCCTTATTTGGAAACAGGGTCTCACTACACTGCTGAGAGCCTTGCTAAATTGCCCAGGCTGGCTTTGAACCTGTTATCCTCCTGTCTTCAATCTCTCAAGTACTAGGATTACAAGCATGCACTAGCGCACCTGGCTTCTGGAGGATTTTAAACATGGGAGGATGATACCAGAAAGCAGCTGAGGAAGTTAAGTCCAGCAGCCTCACAGCAGCTGAACTGGAGATTAGGTATTCTGCCCATCGAGCAGACAAGGAAACTGAGGGATGGGCTTCCTCCCAGGCCACTGTGCTAGTGAGTGGGATTTCTTCATGACACCAAACAGTTAAAACAAAAGTGCTGGGCTGGGGGTGTAACTCAGAGATTGAATGCCCCCCCTGGTTCAATCTCTATTACAGGAAAAAAATAAAATAAAACTAGCCCAGGATTTGAGAGAACAGGGCTGGGAGCGTGTGCCCACCCCCATAGGATGTTTTTGATAGGAAGATACTATACACACTCTCCTGCTGAGCCATACCCCCAGCAAACAAAGACACCCTGTAGGGCCCAGTGGTGCATTTGTCCAGAGCAGTGGTGACTCTGAGCCCAGAGCTTCACCTCCCAGTTTCTCTGGGGAGCCTTCCTTGTCTGCTTTCTACATTCCAAACGGAGGCTGTGGAAATGTTCTGAGTTCCTTCACCGTCCAGAGCATCTGTTCCTTGGCAGGGTTCTCGGTCCTCTCTCCAGCCCCCTTAGCCTGGCTTCCCGGAGGCTTGTCTAGCTGGGCAGCACAGGACTGGGTGGGAAGGTGAAGGAGATGGTATCCGTGGGCTCCCTGCGGGCACTGTTCACCCTGGGAGGCCCTCTGCAAACTTGGTCAGCTGTCGTGTCTAGTTCTTTGAAACTTGCCCAAGGCCTAGAGTGGCTGAGTGACCCAGATGGGGTCAGGGAGTGGCTGCAGAGAGTGTCATCAGGATCCTGGCCGGCCGTCCGTCTTTGGGACTGAGGGTAAGACCCTTGGGCTTCAGAAAGTTACATCTCTCATCCTTTGCCCCTGGGCCCACGGAGACCAAGATCTCAGACAAGGACTTGAGCAAGCATCTGACAGGTGCCCTGAACGCAGTAGATGCTCCATGTGTGCCTGCCACGTGTCAATAGCACGTGGCATAGAGACTGAAGAGTCCTGGTGAGGAGACGGGAAAGTCAGGCCCAGCAGAGGGTGAGTCTGGAGTCCCTGGGGTCAGCGAAGCTTCTGAAGACCCAAGTGACCTGAAAGGCATGCAGTGGGGTTGGAGGGGACTTGCCCGGAGCGAAGTCAGTGAGGTGGGAGTGGAGAGAGAAGAGGCCAGACATGAAGGGGTCCCACATCTTGAAAGGACAGGCTGGGTGACTGGAGCTGCTCTTGGGGGAGGGAACGGGGCAGCTGAGGGGTTTGCTGAGGGAGGATTTCAGGGTCCAGCCCCAGGGCAGGGACTAAGGTGGGGACAGCAGGCTGAGTATATGCACTGTGTGGACCATGGGCCTCTAGCTGGGGCTCTGAGGAGCTTTCTTCCTTACTGAGATGGGGAGTGAGACCTGTCCCCCAGGAGGCGGGTCTCCTGCTCTAGGTGGCCTTGCAGAGTTGTGTGCGTGGGGGACCTGCCTCCCTGGCCTCTCTCCCTCCTGGGTCCAGTAAGTGAGGCCACTGATAGCTGACGATGCTCCCGGCTCCCCGCCCCTCTTCCATCCTGGTCTCAGCACCTTAGGGAAGTCTCTAAGGGACATTTGGTGGCATTTATACGGAGCCCTCCTCCTGGCGGCTCTTTGCGTCTGAGCAGGCGCCGGAGAGGAGAGCTTTCTGATGACGGCCTCGGGCAGCGCTCCGTGAGGGCTGGCCCACAGCCTCTCCACTCAGCTGTCACTGAGAACATAACCTGCCACCAGGCATCCTGTCAAGCGTCTGTAATCCCAGAGACTCTGGAGGCTGAAGCAGGAGGATCACAAGTTCCAGGCCAGCCTGGGCGACTTAGCGAGACCCTGTGTCAGAACAAAAAGTGCTAGTGTGTAGTTCAGTTGTAAAACACATCTGGGTCCAATCCCCAGTACTGCAAAAGAACCCCCCAAGAAACAAAAACTGCCCCAAACCCAACTCCTGTTCTTCCCACCAAAGCCTCCATTCCCCGCAGCCTCTCAGGGTGACACATGCGTGGCTCCTTTCTCACCTCTCCCAACCAATCTGCCCATCTGCTTCCTTTGCCTCCACCTCCAAACTGCATCCCAACTCCAGCCACTTCCTACCTTGCCTGCTGCTCACACACTGGTCCTGCCACCCCGGCTCACCTGGGTCACATCACAGCCTCCTGATGGCCCTCCCTGTGTCTTCCCATGCTCACATGAAGGCCGTTCTCAACATGGTGGCTGCCCATTCCCCTCTGGCCTTCTCCACGGCATGCTGCACTTCTAAAACATAGCAGACTCGCTTCTGCCTCAGTGCCTTTGCATCTGCTCTTTACTTGCTGACCTGCCGCCCCTGGACTCTGCATGGAGCTCCCTCGCCCATGCCTACTCTTCACTTTTTTTTCTATGTTGAGGATTGAATCCAGAGGCATTCTACCTCTGAGCTATACCCCCAGCCCTATTTTGTTTTCTTATTTTGAAACAGGGTCTCAAGCTGGACATGGTGGTGCACACCTTTAATCCTAGTACTGGGAAGCTGAGACAGGAAGATTGCAGGTTCAAAGCCACCCTCAGCTACTTAGTGAAACGCTCAGAAACCTAATGAGACTGTTTGCAAATAAAAAAATAAAATGGGACTGGGGGTATAGCTCAGAGGTAGGATGCCCCTGGGTTCAATCCCCAGTACCACACATACACAAAAAGAAAAAAAGAAAGAGGGTCTCATTAAGTTGCTGAGGTTTACAAAGGTTGTCCTCAAACCTATGATCCTCCTGTCTCAGCTTCCCAAGTACTGGGTTTACAGGTGTGTGCACCACACCCAGCTCTCTAAACTATTTCTGAGATAATTGCCTCAGAGAGGCTCCCCTAACTACCTAATTATTTTATTTTTATGTATTTATTTTTTATTTATAGAACTGGGGATAAGCATTCTACCTCCAAGCTACACGCCCAGCCCTATTTTTTATTCTTTATTTTGAAACAGGGTCTCACTAAGTTGTGGAGGGTCTCACTAAGTAGCTGAGGCTCCTGTCTCAGCCTTCCAGGTACCAGGATTACAAGTGTGCACCACCACGCCTGGCTCTAACCACCTTATTTATTATTATTGTTGTTGTTGTTGTTGTTGTTGTTATTATTATTATTATTATTATTATTATTATTATTTTGGTGGTACTGGGGTTCCTGGAAGGCCTTCTACCTCCGGGCTACACTCCCAGACCTATTTTTACATTTTTATTTGGAAACAGGGTCTCCTAAGCCAGCGTGCGCAGCTGGCTTCGAACCTGCAGGATCCTCCTGTCTCTGCCTCCCAAGCACGGGGATTACAAGTGCGCGCCACCACCACGCCCGGCTTAACCACCCTATTTAAACTTGCAATACCAAGTCTCTCCTGTCCCTCTTTCCTGCTTGATTTTTCCTATTATTCTTTTTTTCTTTTTCATTGTTGGGGACTGAACCTAAGGCCTCCTGTTTACTAGGCAAGGACTCTACCACTGAGCCATATCCCCAGCCCTTATTTGTTTACTTTCCTGCCTGCATCCTCTCACTGGGATGCAAGGGCAGAGCTGGGGGGGTCTGGCTCAGTGGTAGAGCCCTGGTCTAGCATGCCCAAGGCCTTGGGGTCCATCCCCAGCACTGCAAAAAAAAAAAAAAAAAAAAAGTGCAAGGGTAGGAATTATTATCTGTCTCCTGTGGATTTTCAGAGCCTCCAATAGTGCCTGGCATGCAGTAGGTGTTCAATAAATAACTGTTGAAGGACCGGATAGCATCAAGGCCATGGGGGACAATATCACTTTATTTCAGTCACATGTCCTGCTAGTGGTGGTACCAGATCTGGACTGGGGGCTGGCTGTCAATTCAGAGCTGGGGGGTGGGGGGAGTCCTGGAGGAGAGGAGAGCGCTGGGCCACTGGGAGAAGACATGTGGGCCCAGTGTGCGCGCTTAGCAACAACCAGGAAACTGCAGTATGCCCTTGAGCAGGTTGGTTCCCCTCTGGAAGCCTCTGTGTCCTCACTGAGCGAGATTCCCTGCCTCCACCTCTGGAATGAAGTGGCCTCTGGCAGGTGCTCAGTTTCCCCCTACCCCGGCCTGGATCCTGCTCCTGTGCCACCCGCGGTCTTGCCCGTGTGTGCCCAGAAAGGAGAGACAGGCAGGCCGAGGGCTTCATCCCCTTACCTGGGCGGGCTGATGGGACGCTGCCTGTCCATCTGCAGCTCCAGAGGGGGCTCTGCTGCGGCCACCTCCCTCACACCACCCTGCCCGGCCAGCACCCCCGACGCCCATCGTCAGCTTGCCCTGGCACCAGTTGCACGGGACAGCCCCAGATGGCTCCCTGGCCTAGGGACAAAGGCCACACTGTGCCTGGCCCTCGGTGGCCTCGGGCTGGGTCACACTGAGCCCTTCTGTCCCCAGATGGGGGTGAGGGGCAGACAGCACCAAGGTGACAGGCCTTTTTCCAGTCTCCCTTTCCCCACAGCCCCCAAATGTGAGGAGCTGACTCTCCCAAGGGAGAATCGACAGAAGCATCTTGTGTCTTGAGCGAGGGGACAACAGATCTTTTACTGCGCAGTCTGCCCCGTCACACCCAAGGCCCTGCTGGGTTCAAAGCCCTGATTGTCCCCAGTAGAGAGAGGCGACCGCTCTCTGCTCTGGTCACCACCCCCACCGCCTGCTCCCCGTCACCATCAGGAAGTCCATCCCCGCATCCGACCTCCATCCCTCCCGCTGCAGTGACGGCCACTTCCTCTTGGTCTCTTCTCCAGCTGGTGGAGAACAGCTGGTCCCCATCCCTCTGCATCACTCTGGCCCCACATTCCTGCCAGAGTTAGCTGCCCCCAATGTCACCCTTCCTCTAGTTAGCTCTCTGGCCCACCCTCTGCCCCAGCCCAGGCTAGAGACATGGCTCTTCCCTCCTAACCTAACTGTGGGCAAAGCAAGTGTGATTCAGGGTTTTGCAGGAATTAGGGGCCTCCCTGCCGGAAGATTTTAATGAATCCCCATCCTCCCGCCTGTGGGAGCCGGGGTGTGAGATTTATGACAGCTACTGTTAGATTCCTGAGCCATAAATGCAACAAGCCATCCCATAAATCCCAGACCACAGGATGGTTTTATGGGGGAGCCTTGTTTTTAGAAAGGGGTGTGGCTGGTCCCTCCTGCCACAGCTCAGCCCTCATCCAGCCAAGGGCCCACCTACCCTCCCTCATCCAGAATGTCCATTACTGAGCCTGGGGCCTCGGTTTCTGCATCTTAGAAGTGCCTGTTTCCGGAGGAGAGACAGCTCCTCTCCCAAGGGGATCTCCTGCCCCACTGGGCCTGCCCTCTCCCCTTGCCCCTCCTGCCCTCCCACCGCTGAGGGTTCAAGGCTGGGACCCTGGGCAGATAGATAATCAGCCCTGGCCTGGAATCCAGATGCTTCTCAACCTTGGCTCCATGTGCAGATCGCTGGAGATAGTGCATTAAAATGCATTTTCTGCTGGGTGCCATGGCACAGGCCTAAAATCTCAGCTACTCAGGAGGCTGAGACAGAAAGATGGGAGAGTTGGAGGTCGGCCTGGGAAATATAGTGAGACCCGTCTTTTAAAAAAATTGATCTATATGTATGTGTGTTTCTTCATTGACTAACATGCTCAAGGTCGTAGGTTCAATCCCCAGCTCTGTAGCAAAAAGAGGGGGGGGGGGTCCAGGCATGGTGGCACACCCTGTAATCCCAGTACTTAGGAGGCAGAAACAGGAGAATCGCAAGTTTGTGGCCAGCCTCAGCTACTTAGTGAGGTCCCCTGCAATTTAGTGAGACCCTGTTTCCAAATAAAGAATAAAAAATACCCCATTACAGCTGACTGGGTGATGTGTGCATGTATGTCTACACAAGTCTTTTTTTATTATCCCACTATGATGTATGAATATAATGCACTAATAAAAAAATATAGGGTGAGGGGTACACCTTGTAGGTAGAATGCCTCTGGGTTCAATCTCCAGTACCATAGAAAAAGATTTTGTAAGAGTTAATAAACGCTGTATATAAGTCTCTGTATATACATGAGATGAGGAGGCTTTGAGATTCACTTCAGTAGTGAGAAGTATTTTAATAGTTTTTCACTGAGTTTAGCGATTACTACAAGTTATCTCAAAGTCACTGCCCAGAGCCAGCTGGAGACATGTCATGCTTCTTTGAACCTCTTCTGGTTCCCAATGTAAGTAACTGGCCCTTTTATTCAGACTATCAATTATGCCAGCTATGTGTATGTCTGAGTCAAAAGCCAGGAGGAGAATGAGTATGTACTTAATAAAAAATAATAGGAACAAAATTGTGAATAAGGATGAAAAAACATTTTAGAGCAATTGTGATTTTATTTTCTCTGAATGTATTATGAAATTCAATTCCAATCAGATTGTATTAAGTATATAACATTAATAAAAGTCACACACTATGAAAAATACCCCATTATGATGTATAAATAAAATGCACCAATAAAATACATTTAAAAAGAATAAAAAATAGGGCTGGGGGTGTATCTTGGCAGTAAAATGCCCCTGGGTTGAATCCCCAGTATTGGGGTGGAAAAAAAAAAGCTTTTTCCAGGTACCGCCCAGAGCCTTAGTTTCAAAATTTGAGGATGAGACCCAGGAGTTTAATATTTTTTTTTACAGTGCTCCCTGGTTACATTAATATTCAGCCAATTTTGCAGACCATTAGTCTGTACCACAGACATCTCCACTGTCCTGTCTTGCTGAGGAATGAGAGTCACCAGGCAGGGTGTGTCTGAATCTTCTTGTCCCTGACACCTGTACCACCCTGCCACCATCACTAAGAAGCCCCCGGAGGGTCTCCCTGGAGCTGGACACTGCACACAGGGTGTGAGGCGGGGCAGCTGCCTGCTGGGAGCTTCCTGTCAGAGTTCTGCAGTCCTCAGTATGCCGGCAGACATGAGCTTAGGGATAGGAAATCAGAACAGTCCAAGGCTGATGAGCTCCCAGCTAGCCTGTTCAAAGGCCGCTGACCCAAGCCCCTTGAGAACAGGGACCTTTTCTCACTCTATAACCCCAGTGCCCAGCACGATGTCACAATGAGGCTCAGTCCAGCTGTGCTGAGCTGGATGGAGTCAGGCTTCGGGGCCCCTGGCAGAGTTGGGCTCGGCCAACAGTGCAGACCCGAGGCTTCTACTCTGAAAGGCACCAGCCTGGGCTCAGGAGAGCTGGGAAGGGGCACAATTTAGCTGCATTTGGGGGCAACCAGAAACTTGGCACGAATGTGGGAGGAGGACTCTTTCCAGGCTTTGGAGGACATGATCATTAAGCAAAGCAAACATGTTACCGACCCATAATCCCTTAAACTAGGATGATTCCAGAGGGGCCTGGTTACCTTGGCAACTAGATGCTGGCCAGGGGCAGGATTGAGAGCATCTTCCAGGAGTGGGCTGTGCTGGCACGGGGGTACAGCCAGGGAGGAGAGCCGGGCATCCCTCCCATCACAGGGTTGGTCTGTTCTTGGCTAGCAGGGGTGGGGGTGTTGTGTGGCCTTGTGGTCTCAGCCCCACTGCAGCTGAAGATGTGGCAGAGCAGGATGAGGGGGTGTCTGCACAGGGAGCTTATGAAACCGTGGCCAGGAGGGGGGCAGGAAGCCACACTCTGGAGCTTTAGGGCCAGAGGGAGAAGGAGGGGTCTGTGGGAAGGAGTTCGCCAGGGTCACCGGGAGGCCAGCAGGGCACCCATTCACAGTCACTGGGGATGAGGAAAGCACCCACCCCATTGTGTTCTCAGCAGAGGACACCCTGTCTGCTCAGAAGACTCTGGCACGGGAGAGGCCAGCAGGGCTCAGCCTCCCCTTCTCTGGGGCCGCCTCTGTTTCCGGCAAAGGCAAACTCTATTTCTCTGGAGACTTTCAACTGCTCCTGGCCTCTGGGTTCCAGCTGGAGAGGAGCTAGGGCTGGGCCAGCTTCAAGCACATGCCCTCTTCCTCACCCCTTTCTTCTCATTCCTGAACTCTTAGGGACCCAGAACAAGCCTGAGAGGGGACCTTCTGGTGTCAGCATCAAGGTACAACAGGTCTTAGGCCACACTGAGTCCTCAGGATGTAGGCCATCCGGTGTTCAGCTTCTGGGCTTCAACCAGTCAGCGCCCTGGCCACTGACACACAAAAGGAACCTCTTACAAGATGACGAGGGGCTGCTGGCCTGCGGTGGCCATCTTAGCCCTCCCCTCCTCGGAACTTTATGGACCCTCAGCAGCTACAGGGTTAACATCTGGCAGGGGAGGGAACCTTGGGATCCTCCCCCAGTATCATACCCCCCACTGTGACCAGGGCTTTGCCCTGCTGCTTGGTACTGTTGTGACCATCTTCCCAGGGGATGAGGAATCCGAGGAGGACTCACTGGGAGGAAGGAACCTGCAGCTTGGACCCTGGTGAAGACGGTGTGCGGGGCGGCCAAGGCTGGGGAAGAGCAGACCCTGAGCCCACATCCGGGTGGACCTGGGCCCGTCACCTTGTTCTTCTCTCCCCTTGTCCCAGGCCGCTGCCGTGGGTGCCCGGTGATCATGAACAAGATGAAGAATTTCAGGCGTCGCTTCTCCCTGTCAGTGCCCCGCACAGAGACGATCGAGGAGTCCTTGGCCGAGTTCACGGAGCAGTTCAACCAGCTCCACAACCGCAAGAATGAGGGTGAGGGGTCAGGCCGCCCCGCGCCCTCCCGTTCCGACTCTCCCCCGGCCCCGCCTACCCTGCCCACCGCCCCCCAGGGCCGTAGGACGGGCGGGGTAGGCTACCTGGCCCCCTTCTGGCAGAGGGCAGGGAGGGGAGCTGATGTCTGTCCCTCTCAGACCTGCAGCTCCATCCTCTTGGCAGAGACCCCCCTCCGGAGCCCAGCGCCCTCTCCCCCACAGACGGCGGGGAGGAGCCTGGGCAGCTGTCCCCTGGCACGCAGTACCAGCGCCGGCAGGACCAGCGCCGCTTCTCCATGGAGGTGAGGGCGCCCCTTCCCGACCCTGCAGGACGTGTTCACAAATGTGGCATGGGACAGTAGCTGCCTGGGACCAGGCTTCCTGGGCTCAGACCCCAGGTCTGCTATTACTTAGCTCTCTGACTCTGAGCAGGTTACTCTGCCTCTGTGTACTACCTTCTCCTTGTTTTCAAAATGGTCATTGTGGAGATTGAATGAGTTAATGTATACTGAGTGCTAGGAACATTCCTGGAATGTAGCAAAGGCTAGACAACTTGACTATTGTTCTTGTGACCCCTATACAAGTATCAAGTATATAAAAAATAGGAAGCTTACAGAAGTACAATAGCTATGAATGCCTGAGATTTATGTCCTACAGATGGTGATACTGTGGCCCAGAAAGGAGAAGGAACTTCCTAAGGTCACACAGCAACCCTGAGTGGTCACGCATGTCTCTGAGTCAGGGCTCAAGGCCCGTAGCTTGGCCTTGCAGTGGTTGCTCTTAGCAACCTAGGCCCACAGCGAGAAGCAAGGGCCTTGCAGCCATAGCTACCCCTGGAGCCAAAGCTGTGTCTCCATTCATCCTGGTTACCGCAGGACATCAGCAAGAGGCTCTCTCTGCCCATGGATATCCGCCTGCCCCAGGAATTCCTGGAGAAGCTACAGCTGCAGAACCCAGACCTGCCCAAGCCACTCAGCCGCATGTCCCGCCGTGCCTCCCTGGTGAGTCCAAAGAGGGTCAGTGGTCACGAGGGTGGAATACCTGCTCCCCAGCGTAGACAGCCCAGGCCTGGCTTCGCAACGCTCCTGGGCCTCTGGTGCCCCCTGCCGGCCTCAGTGGATTCAAACAGTTCTTACTCCGAGATAAACATCCATTCCCTAGATGATCCCCATCCAGCTGGAGCTGGGCTCCAGGGTCTCCCCGGGGTTAAGACCAGCAGCTGCCTGTGCTTCTCAGTATCAGCTGCCTATGAGATTTGTTGAGAACATAATACAAAACCCAGACTCTGGCCCCACCCCAGACACTCGCAAAACTGGCCTCCCCAGGTGGGGGCCTGGGAGTCTTTCAGCAAGCGCTGGGTACACTGGAAGAAGTGTGCTGATGAGAGCCATCTGGGAAGGTGTGTTCTGACCCAGACCCTGTACAGTGGGTGCAGCACCTGCCTGGGAGGAGCTCATAATCGGAGCAGGACAGAGCCCAGGAGCACGGTGGGCAGAGCGCTAGAGCTCTGCACCACGGCCCCACTGTCACGGGAGGCAGGGACATACATTGCCAAGAGCCCCTCTGCTGTCACAGGAATCAAGAGAAAGGAGAAGGGGGAGGATTTGAGGCTGTCCTCTCCTCGGCCAGCCATGGTTGTTCCTCTGCACAACAGGGTCTCATCCTTTTCCTTCCCAGAGGCTGCAGGTGGGGGTGCACAGCAGGAGGGGCTGCGGGGCTATCAACCTCACAGCCCTGTGTCTCCCTCTCAGTCAGATATCGGCTTTGGGAAACTGGAAACGTACGTGAAACTGGACAAACTGGGGGAGGTAAGAGGCTGGCCTCGCTCTGCGCCTGGCAGCCAGGCGGGAGGACTTGGGCCCTGGACCCTCAGGGCTCCCCACGGAGGGCTAACATCTCGGCCATGCAGCCTGCCTGGCCCAGCCTTCGCAGGGAGTCCTAGTCCTGAAGCGGGACATGAGGAGTCGGTACCCCGTGGGCTCTGGGCTAGTTTCTTCCCCACCCCCAAGTACTTACTGCCCGCATTTAAATCCAAGCCTGCCACTTACTAACTCTATGACCTCAGGCAAGCTCGGTAACCTCAGTCCTGCTCAGTTTCTTCCTCTGTCAGTAGGTGATAGTAATTTTCTACCCTTCGGAGTTGTGAGGACCGAACAGGCTACTGAAATAAGCTTATGTGCGGCACTTACACAAAGCCCGGCCCAGAGTAAGGGCTGTGTCACCAAGCTGTTCTGTCGCCCTGTGTCAGGCTTGGCCGTAAAGGCAGCGCGGGGGAGCGCAGGTTTACCGAGGGGAGGAAGGCCTGTTTCCCTCAAGGGATCCAAAGAAGAGAACTGCATGCAATTATTAAGATAAAAGGAAGGACAGAGTTTCTGTTGTGGTAATAGACGGGTACCTAGCATGCTGGGGGCTGGCAGTAGGAGCAGTATGTTCTGACCAGGAGTCGTCATTAGGGGCACCTCAGAGAGGAAGCGGGCTTTTGGGAAAACAGAATTCCGGTAAAGGGAGAAGGGCACTGAACTGGAAGTCCTAGCTCAAGCCGAGGCACGAGGGGAAGGCACCAGACGCACCTGGGGCTCAGGCCTGGGCTCTCCATCCCAGGGCACGTACGCCACAGTCTTCAAGGGGCGCAGCAAACTGACAGAGAACCTGGTGGCCCTGAAGGAGATCCGGCTGGAGCACGAAGAGGGGGCACCCTGCACTGCCATCCGAGAGGGTACAGCACCCCAGAGCCCCGCTCATGCCCCCCTCCTGGGCTTCTGGAAAGGGGGCTGAGTGGCCTGGGCCCCTATGGGCACCTGGGGGGGGATGTTGGTAACCCCAGAAAGAGGGTGCAAAGGGTACACGGGGCCCCAGGGACCCAGGCAGGCCTGTCTCCCCAGTGTCTCTGCTGAAGAACCTGAAGCACGCCAATATTGTGACCCTGCATGACCTCATCCACACTGACCGCTCCCTCACCCTGGTGTTTGAGTACCTGGTGAGCTGGGCTGGGGCTGGCGCCTCCATCTGGGGCGGGGATGGAGTGGGCAGGGGCAGGGGCCATGCGGAATTGGGAGACACAGGCCGGGGCTGCCCAGGCCTTGTTCTAAACCAGGCTTTGAGATGCTGCCCTGCAGCTGGGGGCCAAGGCCTGAGGCTGGGGGCCACTCGGAGCCGGGGACCTGCGCCTGGGTCTGGGCTGCTGGCCAGGGCTCTGGCTCAGGCCGGGACTGAGCCAGGCCATGTTCTAGGACAGTGACTTGAAGCAGTATCTGGACCACTGTGGAAACCTCATGAGCATGCACAATGTCAAGGTGAGGGCCTCAGCGGCCAGGATCCACCCATCTTAACACTCACCTGCCCTAGCCCCCAGCATGGGAACCCGCCCTCACCACCAGGTCCCCAGTTGCTGAGGTTGCTCAGACCTCCCAGTGTAGGAAGGAGGGGCCGCCATTCAGTGAGCTGGGCTGAGCACTTGACCAGGAGCATAGGCTCATGGCCTCTGCCACTGTCTAGTTGTGGATATAAAGCCCCCTGACTCTGAGCTGTCAGATGGGAGTGTGAGCCACCTGCCAAAGGAAGGACGGCTTCTGGGGAAGGTGGGAGGACGGGAGGGCCTCTTCTGATGTTTGTTAAAGAACCGGGAGCCAGGCCTGGTGTTGCTTGCCTATAATCCCAGTACTGGGGCTGAGACAGGAGTATCATAGGGTTGAGGCCAGCCTCAGCAACTTAATGAGACCCTCAAGTCACATAGGGAGAATCTGTTTTAAAATAAAAACTGAAAAGGGCTGGGGGTGTAGCTCAGAGGTAGAGTACCCCTGGGTTCAATCCTCAGTACCAAATAAATAAAATTAAATTAAAAAAAAACCCAGACATGGTGGCACAAACCTGTATTCCCAGTACTTGGAAGGCTGAGACAGGAGGACTGCAGATTTGAAGCCAGCCTCAGCAATCTAGTGAGATTCTCAGCAACTTAGCAAGACCTTGTATCAAAATAAAAACTAAAAAATTATAGGACTGGGGTATAGCTCAGAGGTGGAATATCCCGGGGTTCAATCCCTGGTACCACACAAAATAAATAAAAGAATAAGTAAGTAAATAAATAAAATTTTAAAAATTAAAAGGGCTGGGGTATATTCAGAGGTTGAATGACTCTGGGTTCAATCCCCAGTAACCACCCCCCCAAAAAAAAAAACAGGGACCAAGCACCAATATCCCTACACAGGCGGATAGCCCACTGTGCTTCTGCCCAGACCCCCAGCTCTGAGAATTCCCTGGCTCCTCCACACAGCTGGGGCCCGCCCCTGGGGGTGGGATTCCCTAATGTGCAGGGTGGGCAGGGGGACCAGGTAGCCTCTCTAGGGACTTTGCTGACCCCCTCCCCAGTTCCTGCCCCATTCCCACCTCAGCCTCGCTGAGGCTCTGGGTCTTGCAGGCAGGACACCATTCTTTCTCTTTCCTCCTTCCTAGATTTTCATGTTCCAGCTACTTCGGGGCCTGGCCTACTGCCACCGACGTAAGATCCTGCACCGGGACCTGAAGCCCCAGAACCTGCTCATCAACGACAGGGGCGAGCTGAAGCTGGCCGACTTCGGTGAGGCAAGGGGCCGAGGCGGGAGTCTGGCACCGCAGAGGGGCACAGCTCGCAGGACGTGGGGGTGTGATCCTTTAGGCACCTGGGAGCAGAGGTTCAAGGACATGTCTGTCCTCAGGACTGGCCCGGGCCAAGTCGGTGCCCACGAAGACCTACTCCAATGAGGTGGTGACCCTGTGGTACAGGCCGCCCGATGTGCTGCTGGGATCCACGGAGTACTCCACCCCCATCGATATGTGGTGAGCAAGGGGGGCGAGGCAAGAGGGGCTATCCACACCCTGGGCTCTCGAAAAGCCGTGTGGTTCCCTGCCACACTGTGTGTTGAAAATGAACTCTGAAAGACCACGGTTTCCTCAGCTTTAATATGCCCGCCGTTCAGGAGTCCTTGGGGGCTTACCAGAGGCCCCTACAGTAAACAGGATGAATCTTCTCCCAGTACCCGTCCTTGTGAAAAATTTGGAAGGGATACCTAGTTTTTCTGTTAAAATTAACAAGCGTATGCTTTGATGTAAAATAAAAAACAGCCCAAACTTAAAGCTAGCACAGGTTTCTCTGAATGGCCGCTTCGCCTGTGCCCCAGCGCGTCCTAAGTTAATGGATATATGTGCTTCTCTCTGGGGAGACCTATGCCCCCCCCCAGAAAGGATGCGGCCACACCTTCCTAGGGCCCAGGGCACCCCCAGAGACAGGCTGTTGTGGGGCTCTAGGTGGGTCTTCCACTGTACAGGGTTGGCCCTCACCCCCAACGATGACCCCTCCAGCCACCTGGTACCCTGGTGGAGCAGCCGTAGGAAGGGCAATCTCTCCTTCCTGATGCTACCCTGCCCCTTGATCCCCGCAGGGGCGTGGGCTGCATCCACTACGAGATGGCCACAGGGAGGCCTCTCTTTCCGGGCTCCACGGTCAAGGAGGAGTTGCACCTCATCTTCCGCCTCCTCGGTCAGTCTCCTGCCGTTCCTACCCTCTCGCCACCAGGGGTCGCCAGAACTCCGCCCAGCTCAGATGCGTGGAGGGGCCGGGAAGAGCAGCTTGGCTGAGCTCTACGGGGCGGGGACTCGCTGGCCTCGGCCATTCTGCTTTCTCCAACATTGCACCCTTCCATGTCGACCCAGGCCCTTCACTCATGACCTCCCACCCTCTCTGGTCTCTCCAGGAACCCCTACAGAAGAGACGTGGCCTGGTGTGACCACCCTTGCTGAGTTCCGAGCCTACAACTTCCCCCGCTACCTCCCGCAGCCGCTCCTCAGCCACGCCCCCAGGTAACCCAGCCACGCCCCGCCCCCTGCATCCGGCTCCAGGTCCGAGCTGCCCTTCCCGCCCCGCCGCCCCACCCCACAGCAATGGGTGCCAGCTCCTCCTTTTTACAGGTTGGATACCGATGGCATCCACCTCCTGACCGGCCTTCTCCTGGTAAGTACCCCCCCACCCCCTTCATGCCCAGGAAAGGCAGATAGAGAGGCGATGCCCAATTCCCACCCCTGCTCTGCCCTGTATCCCGGCTTCTGTGGCTCACGAGCTCCCAAGCCTTTGAAACCTCTCCCTGCATGCCCCCAAGGCTCAAGAGGAGCGCCAGTCTCCATACACTGCCTTTGGGGGTCTGTGCTCTGCATCCAAACCCTAGTTCAGAGCCGCTCAACTAGCTGGGTAGCTTTGGACATGTTCCAGAGAACTTTTCTGTGCTCCCGTTTCAACTGCAAGGTGCAATTAATAATTCATATTTTATAAGATGCTCAAGAGGAGACATTGAGATTATGGGATGTGATACAGTGCCTGTAACCCTGTATGCAAGCAAGCCTTTGTGGACAGTTATTGGTATTAGCTGCTAATATTGCTGGCAGTTCAGGTGATAACCTTGGCTGCCTCAGCTTCTTTATTTCCATCTCAAGAGGAGGGCTCCCCCAGGGTCCTATTTCTGGTTCTGTCTGGTGCTGGGCACCTGGGAGCCTAAGGCCTGAGAGGACCGGGGTTGGGTCAGGTGGAGGCCGGTACTGACCCCAGGGCTTCTCAGGGTAGACCCAGGCCCCTTCTATCATGGCAGTCTTACTTAGCGTAGCAGTCTCTGCCCAGAGGGCTCCCTGTGGCCCTTAACTGGAACTGACAGCCCACTCTGTGCCTTTCAGTATGAATCCAAGAGCCGCTTGTCCGCAGAGGCAGCCCTGAGTCACCCCTACTTCCGGTCTCTGGGAGAGCGTGTGCACCAGCTGGAAGATAGTGAGTGTCTGAGGGGCGAGGCCGCCCCGGAATCAGGGATGGAGCCAGGTGTGGTGGTGCATGCCTATAATGCTAGGACTTGGGAGGCTGAGACAGGAGGATTGCACAATCAAGGACAGCCTCAGCAATTTAGTGAGGCTCTCAGCAACCTAGTGAAACCCGATTTCAAATTTTTAAAAATAGGGCTAGGGGTATAGCTTGGAAGTAGAATGCCTCTGGGTTCAATTCCCAGGACCAATATACATATAAATAAATCAAGGAGGCCGGGCGTGGTGGCGCACGCTTGTAATCCCCGCGCTTGGGAGGCAGAGACAGGAGGATCGCGCAGGTTCGAAGCCAGCCGCGTGCGCTGGCTTAGGAGACCCTGCTTCCAAATTTAAAAAATGTAAAAATAGGTCTGGGAGTGTAGCCTGGAGGTAGAAGGGCTTCCAGGAACCCCAGTACCACCAAAAATTTAAAAATTTTTTAAAATTAAAAATAAATAATCAAGGAGGGGTGGGGAGCAGCAGGAGTGGATGAGCGCACTGGAGCGAGGTGGCCAGAGGCTCAGGTCCAGCTGAGCAGCAGGGCATAGGGCTTCCCCTCCACAGGCTTCCTAGGAATGTGGGCTGTGGATCGGAGACAATCCTGAAGGTCCACTTAAGTCCTGCTGGGCTGGTCCTGACCGAAAGGCTTCCCCAGCCAGGGCCCTCCAGCTCTGTGGACTCAGGGAGGGGTGCGACAGCAAGGGCCGAGCTGCCTTTGTCCAGCCCTCTCCTCAGCCCTTTTCCTTCACACAGCTGCCTCCATCTTCTCCCTGAAGGAGATCCAGCTCCAGAAGGACCCAGGCTACCGCGGCTTGGCCTTCCAGCAGCCAGGTAGGGCCTTGTGCCTCCCGGCACCACCTTGCTAGAGGAGGCTGGCCATGGGGACTCCCTCTCAGGGAGCAGCGATGGGCCCCGTGGCCTGCCCCTGTGATGGGGGTCAGCTGACCAGACTGCCAGGCCCACCCCTCCCTCCTCGACCCCATGCACACAGAGCACTGCATTTGACAGCGCACGTTGCCTCCGGCCCCTTCTCTCTGCAGATCCTGAGCTGTCTGGCCATTCTATATCCTGAAGAATTCTATTTTGTCCCTAGAACAGCCAATGGCCTTGGCCTGGACAAGTGCTTTCCATGCATTATCTTTTTTCATCTTTAAAACACCCTGTAAAGTTGGTACCATTAATGTTCCCCATTTTACACTCAGTGAAACAGAAGCCCTGAGAGGTTAGGCTGCAGTTTCACCCAGCTCCTAAGTAGCAGAGATGAGATTTGAGCCCAGGACTGCCGGGCTCCTGAGCACATGCCCACGCTCACTTGGTCAGAGCAGCAGGAGGACGATTGTCCCTCCCCGTCCAGGACCCCTTTCAGCCTAGCCTCCTGCAGTTCCACCTTTCCTCCATTCTACAGGACGAGGGAAGAGCCGGCGGCAGAGCATCTTCTGAGCTGGGCCCACCCTGCTGCGGCTCAAGGGACGAGAGGTCACATGGAAGAGAGGTTTGGGTCGGACAGGGCCTCTAAAGCCGTCGGAGGAATGAGGACCAAGAGCCAGGGGCCGTCCTGGAAGGCTGCCTGGCAGCCAGCTGGTCGCAGCTGTTTCTTCTCCCTGCTTCCCACACACCTCCCCGGTAGCCTTTGCCTAGACACCAACCCCTCTGTCACCCACCGTGGAGCTGGGCATGAGCTGCTTCCCTGAGAGGAGGTGAGGGGCCAGGGAGAGACCTCAGATCCTATCCCAGCCTGGAGTGCTTAGCCATCTGCGTGGGACCCTCCCAGACAGGAGAACCCAGGCACCAGGCTGAGCATCATGCCCGGGATATGAGTTCCACTTCCCTCCCTCTGGGGCCTGCCTGCCTCACCAGGTTGCCAGACCCCCTTTCTGACCCTTTAGAGCCCACACATTTCACTTTCTTCCCCTCTGAGAGCAAGAGAGGACATAATATCTATCTGGGACCCTGGAATCCTAGATGTCCACATGTGTGCCAAAGTGGGTGTCCCCGAGCAGGAGAAGGCATAATGCCCTGTCTTCTCATGCTCCCTGGCCCACTGTCATTCCTGCGTTTCCCCTGGCTTGCACCGAGGCTGAGCAGCACCGGCCTGCACCTGGAGGTGGCCTGGTACTGCTAGCTGCGCGCCTCGCCCCAGCCAGCCCCTGCTCATCTTCCCAGTCTGGATGGAGTTGCCTTAACCCAGCAGGTGGTAGCGCGTGCACTGCCCTTGGAGCTCTGACCTGGCTCCTGCTGCCCGCCCCCTTTCCAAGAACCACTCCCGCTCCCATATCGTCCCTCAGCTGTGATAAGTGTGCCCTGGGTCAGGGTCCCAAAGAGGCAACCAGATATGCAGGGTCACCCTGCCTCCGGTGCCAGGCCCACCTTCACTCCCTGTGGCTGGCACAGCTTTCCCTGTCCCCTCATTCCCAGCCCTGTGACTCTATGTACTGGATCCTGGCACCAGTGTCCTCAGAGGATGGTCATGAGGGAGCGGTGCAGTACCAGTACCATAGCTTGAAGTAGAGGATGTGGGACAGAGTAGGTTTGGTCTTCCAGCCCCGCCCCAGGGGCTGGGTGCCTTTGAAGAGGCTCCCCCAGCACCCCTCTTGCATTCCCAAGGTCTCTTTAACACTTGGCTGAATCCTGAAGGGCAGAGGTTGAAGGGAGGCCTGGCACTAGCTTTCCGTGAGCCCCCCCCCCGCCCAGCCTGACCCTTGCGGCCTGAGGAGCAGCCCCAGAAAGTCTGGGTTCCCCTGAGCCCTCCACTCCTCCCCCACTGTACTGTGAATATCCTATGACTCAGCGCAAAGACAGATAATATATTTAATTCATGTTGTATAGAAAGGAGCGAGCAGTCTCAGGCAGAAAAGCTGACCATAGATCGATACCAAAGACGGAGAACCGAACGGCCCCCCCAGGCCTCACGAGCGTGGCTGGGGCTTGCTTGTATATACACACATAAAACAGAGAGAGTTTGCCTTGTGTGTATCTCTGAACTCACCCTGGGCATGTCCGGGGCCACACATCCACATGGTTGGGGACGAGGGTTGTGGTGGAGCAGAGCAGGCACCTGCCTGGGCATCTGTGTTTGAGGCTGCCCTAGGCCCAGGTTGGTGTTTGCAGGGTGGAGCCCACCAGGAGAACCCAGGGGAAGGCCTGGGGAAGGGGCTGTGGTCCCAACACCAATGGGAGGAAGGGAAGTTGGTTGATTCAAGGGAGGGTTGGCCTTGGCAAGGCAGCAGAAAGGTGCGAACCTCACTGTGACCCGCCCGGCAGTGATTGACACAAACCCAAGTCCCCCTGGGTCTACTGCTGAGAATGCCTCTCCCCGCCTTGGGTCTCGCCCAACCTCCCGTCACACACTGATCTTGCCATTCTTAGAGTCCCGCTGTTTTCTAGTTCAGTGCCCAAGTTTGTTCTCCTAAGACCACTCGAATGCCTGACCCCAGGCCAGGCCTCCCGACTTGAAGGGGTGTCTGCCTTCCAGAGGAGGAAGCCAGTGCTGAGAGGCCTGGAAGCGAGGAGCGGTCCTGGGCGTGATCTCACTAGAGCCCGTTCCTAGGTGAAGGACACAGCTCAGCCAACCAGTGCTCACTGGGAGGGGAGCAGTGGGGACCAGGTGGGGCGTGAAATTCCCTGCCCTATCCTGGCTGGCACTGTGCCCAGGCTTGTCTCCTTGAATCTACACAACAACCCCTTTTTCTACTTTGCCTCTGAGGACAATGGGTTCCCGAGGGTAGTGTGACTTGCCTCAGGTCACAAAACAAATTAAAATCCCAGGCCTGTGTGCCCCCCCAGGCTGGGTCTTAGAGGAGGGGATGTGGAGACCGAGTGGGGGCCCAGGAGATGAGAAGCAAGCATTGCTGGAGCGCCAGAGGCCACCGTGCGTCCTGGGTGGCGGTGCCCTACCTGCGCACAGAAGCACCTGCACCTTTTCATCTTTCTGGTCCTGTCATGGGGACACACATCCAGGGGCTTCTGGGGTCCATGAAGAGGCATCGGGCCCACTAAGCTTCTGCCCCAGAGGGCTGGGGGGTGGGCAAGCTCGCCAGGCCTTGTGTGTAGCTGGCACTTAAAGGCTTTCGGTGCCAAAGTGATGGCAATGGAGAAGAAAACTGGTCTTCAGAGTAAAGAGGGGTCGAGCAACTTGTGATTAGCCAACCAGGCTGCAGGAGCTGCCCTGGACTCCCCAGGAACCTCACCGAGCCACAGCCCACCCCGTGCCCTGGGCTTCCTGGGCACCTGACAATTGTTTCCAGATGCGGCTCTCACAAACGAGCCTGCCCTATCTGCTGGAGTCCCTTTGGTGAGTCATCGTCCCCTCTGGCCTAGACTTCACCGTCTGCTGCTAGGCTAGGTGGGATTGCCTGGGCCCGGCTGACCTTCCCTTCTCTGTGCCCACTGAGCAGGGACACTTGGGCTTTGCAGCAGCCATGCGCTACTGACACAGAGGCCTATTTGGTGATTGCTGCGGGGTGGAGGTGACACCGGTCCTGTGCTTGGTGCTGTCCCATGTCAGCTCCCATCCTGGTGGGCCCTGGGGCTGGTTCTCCCTGCCCCACCCTTCCTGGGGGCTCCCAGTCACCCTGCCATCTGGGTGCCGAGATCAGGACTCCTCTGCCCCTGCAGGGACCCCTAGACCAGTCATGTCAGCCCCTTTCAGCCCTCCTCCACCTTCGCCCAGACCCTTACTTCCCGCTGTACCTCCAACTTGAATCTGCAGCACTGTGGACTGGCCACAGCCTCTGTGCTGGCCCTGTGCTGGATGCCAGGAGCTCAGGTGTGCTGGTGGGCGTGTCCAGCTGGTGGGTGTGTCCAGCTTTGTCTGCCAGGCAGGGTGCTTTGCACAGAGGTACAATAGGCAACAGGATGGTTAAGTCCCTGCCCTCACCCAAGCCACTCCAGCGGGGGCGAGAGACGTCAAGAGGTCGGGAGTTCAAGAAGCAAAGTCAAGCAGGGTCTGGGGAGATGTGAGGGTGTGGGGGGACTGTCTGGTAGGATGGGGGGCTATGACTCGTAAGGGAGAGGGTTGGGTGGACGTTCAGGGACAGAATACTCCAGGAGAAGCCCTGAAGGGAATGTGCTAGAGGAGCAGGAGTGAGCCGGGTGGGGCTGGACCCTTGGCTGTGGCTGTTGGGTTTCTCAGGGCAACATGTGGTCCTTGGTGCCTGACTCCAGCTCTGATGAATTCAATGAAAATCCACTTTTTAAAGGATTCCCTCCAATTGGCCCAAACAGGGGGTGTAACTCAGTGGTAAGCACTTGCCTAGTATGCCAAGTCCCTGAATTGAGCCGCAGCACCTCAAATAGAAAAGGTCCCCAGATGACCTTAAGGTGCAGCCGGGGGCTCTGGACCTCAGTCTGCGATGAAAACTGATCTGTTTGTTTTGTCTTTGTTTTGTTTTGCTTTTGGTATTGGAGACTGAACCTAGGGCATTCTACCTCCGAGCAACACTCCAAACCCTTAAAAAAAATTTTTTTTTTTTTTTTTTTTTTTTTTTTTTTTTTTTTGGTGTGTGTGTTAACCAGGAATGAAACCCAGGGACATTCTACCTCCAAGCTACATCCCCAGCCCCCACCCCCTTTTTTTTTAGTCTTTTTATTTTTGAAACAGGATTTCATTGAGTTGCGAAGGGCCTTGCTAAGTAGCTGAGGCTGTCCACAAACAGCTATCCTCTGGTCTCCACCTCCTGAATGCTGGGATTACAAGTGTGCGCCACCACGCCTGGCTTTTTTTTTTTTTTTTTTTTTTTTAAATTTTGAAACACAGTCTTCCTAAATTGCTGAGGATGTCCTGGAACCTGGGATCCTCTTATTTCAGCCTCTCAAGTCCTGGGATTACAGACATGTACCACCACGCCTGGCTTTGGTCTGCTTTTGAAGACTCAGATCAAGTTGTGGTAGTACACACTTGTAATCTCAGTACTTGGGAGGCTGAAGCAGGAGGATTGTGGGATTCGAAGCCAGCCTCAGCAATTTAGCTAGACCCTGTTTCAAAATTAAAAAACAAACTGGGTATGGTGGTGCATGCCTGTAATCCAGTACTTGGGAAGCTGAGACAGGAAGATCAGAGGTTTGAGGACATCCTCAGCAACCTAGTGAGAACCTGTTTAAAAAAAAATAAAAGGGCTGGGAGTATAGCTTGGAGGCAGAATGTCCCTGGATTCAATCCTAATAACACACACACACACACACACACACACACACACACACACACACGGAGGAGTAGGAGTAGGAGGAGAAGAAATAGGAAGGGGGTATCATGCCCCTGGGTTCAATCCCTAGTACAAACAATAAGAAATAAAAGCCCAGGGAGGCAAATGTGAGCTAGCCCCCATGAGGAGGGGGTTTAGGGGAGAGAGTAAGACCCCGCCCCCGCTATAAGCAGCAGTGAGGCTGGCAAGGTGGGAAGGGAGAAGTGTTTGCTGTGAGTTGGGCGCATCAGCACATTTCCTGGGAGAGGCAGCAGAGACCCCAGGAATCCAGGTGACTTGCCTGGCTAAGGTGGATTGTCGGAATTGGCCCCCCGGGTCTTCCTGCACGAGCAGTGTGGCGGGGCTGGCACAGAGGCTCCACCTTGTCTGGATGCAGGCAGAACCTGCATCTGGATTCCCAGAGACTGGGAGCAACACCCTCTCCCTCTGGGCACCTACAAGTACGGCTGGCAGGCAGCAGGTACAAGGAGTTGGCCAAAGGTTGCTGTCCCTGTAGCCCACCAGGTGCCTCCTGCCATCGCCCAGCCTGTCCCACCTGGGCTGGAACTCCCACCATCCATCAACTGAAAGGGCAGAACTGGGCAGCGGGGGCCCCTGTGCCCGCACCGTGGCTTGATCGGGTCATTTCTGATGGTCAGTGTCCAGCTCTGGACAAGAGCACACCAACTCGCAGGCAGGATGGATGGGGCCAGGCAGCACCAATGAACTGAGGGTGCCACCTGGCCATTCCCTTCCAGGGCCACCAATGTTTTTCCTTTCTTTGTTTCTCCCTCTTCCTATCTCTCTTTCCTACTCTGACACTATCTACTCCTTAGTCAATGGCCCGGCAAAAGCAATACTTAGACCCAGAGATCAATAACCCGACCCAGCCTGGCACGGTGACGCCTGTCATCCCAGCTACTTGGGAGGTAACTTGCTTCTTGCCCAGTAACTCATCTTCCTGTCTCCTAAGCGTCTCCCTCCATATCCCCTATTGTCCATCAGGTGGTTCCAGACTACCTGCCAGGCTCTGTCTTCAGTACATAGGATGCAAATTTGATCCTGAGCCTCGAAGTCTCAGTGCGGCTTAGGAAGTGTTCTTTGCTTCTTCTCTTAGGGACTCAACTCCTTGGGGGATAAGGAACTGTCCACTCATCATCCTTTTACAATCGACTGGGCTGGTAGAGAGCTTTCCTGTCATGCACTAAGTGCCTGGGTCCTATCCCCAGCCTGGCAAGCACGCGCGCGCGCGCACGCGCGCGCACACACACACACACACACACACACACACACACACACACCTTACCAAGTTTTAATTTTGTTGTTTTGTTTTTGCCTTGGGCTCCCGGGGAGAACAAGTCTTATGCACAACACAAGTTTCTAAACAAACAGACCCTGATCCAATCTCACCTCTACTGCCTGCAAGCTGAGGTTCCATGGGCGTGTTTCTTAAACAGCCTGAGCCTCTGTTTTGTCCTCTGTCAAACAGAGTATAACACCTTTCTCACAGGGTTGTGAGGATTCATAAGGGGCTGGACACACTGAGGGCTCAGCTTAATATCATTGCTGTGCACGCTACACACCTTACTACTGGAATTTCAGCTCCTCCCCAAACACCCAGGGATCCCAGCCCTGGAATTAAAATTGGAGATCATGCCAGGCGTGGTGGCGCACGCTTGTAATCCCCGCGCTTGGGAGGCGGAGACAGGAGGATCGCGCAGGTTCGAAGCCAGCGTGCTGGCTTAAGAGACCCTGTTTCCTGCTGGACGTGGTGGTGCACGCTTGTCATCCCAGCATTTGGGAGGCTGAGACCAGAGGATCGCGGTTCGCGGACAACCTCAGCTACTTAGTGAGGCCCTCTGCAACTCAGTGAGACCCTGTTTCAAAATAAAGAATAAACAATAGGGCAGGGGGTGTAGCTCGGAGGTAGAATTCCCCTGGGCTCCATCCCCTGACCCGCAAAAAAAAAAAAAAAAAAAAGAGCCTGTTTCCTAATAAAAAATATTAACAAAATAGGTCTGGGAGTGTAGCCCGGAGTTAGAAGGGTTTCATCCCCAGGACCACCAAAACAACAACAACAACAAAAAATTGGAGATTATTACTCCTCCCCCCTTTTTTTGCATTAGTCATCCATAATAAGATCTCAATCAGCAATAATGCATTAAGTACATTTTATTTAAAAGATTTTTTTTTTTTTTGGTGGTACTGGGGGTGGAACCCAGGAGCTTTCTACCTCCAGGCTATACTCCCAGACCTATTTCATATTTTTATTTGGAAACAGGGTCTCACTAAGTTGCTGAGAGCCTCACTAAGTAGCTGAGGCTGGCTTCGAACCTGTGTGATACTCCAGTCTCAGTCTCCCAAGCGTGGGTATTATAACCATGCCCCACCACGCCCAGCACTTATTTAAAAGATTTTTATTTTATTTTATTTTATTTTTTTTGCGGGTCTGGGGCTAGAACCCAGGGGCATTCAACCTCTGAGCTACACCCCCTGCCCTATTTTTTATTCTTATTTTGAAACCGGGTTTCACTGAGTTGCAGAGGGCCTCACTAAGTAGCTGAGGCTGTCTGCGAACCGCGATCCTCCAGTCTCAGCCTCCCAAATGTTGGGATGACAAGCGTGCACCGCCACACCCAGCTTGAAAGACTTTTAAAAGATGACCTCAGCCCAGGCTCTTGTTTTCACGGAGCTATAGATGTGGCTAGAGAAGTAAACATGCAAAGAAAATTGATGATAAAAGGCATTAGGCCACAAGTGTTGCTCAAAAAAGATCAGCTTCCTCCTGAGGTAGCGACCACTCAGACCCTAGGATTATTCCAGCAGAAACCAGGGGGCCACTTGGGAATTCCAGAGGCTACACTGCGTCTGGCAAGTTGAGCTGGTTTTCTGAGGAAGGGGCAGCTGGATCTGCTCCTGGTTTGAGCTGATCTGTCCTCTTTGCTATGCAGAACAGCAAGATGTGGCCAGCAGAGGGTTTGGCAAACTGTGGTTTGGGCTTGCAAACACCCTGCCCCTGGAACCAGGATGTCTGGCCATCCTGTCAGCCCTGCCACTGGCTTTGAGGTCGGATTGCCTTGGCCTTTGGGACTGAGGACTCATTTGAGGTGTGGGAATAAACTCATCTGGGATTCTTTTTTTTTTTTTTTTTTTTTTTTTTTTTTGTGGTACTAGGGGTGGAACCCAGAGGCTTTCTACCTCCGGGCTATACTCCCAGACTCATTTTATATTTTATTTGGAAACAGGATCTCACCAAGTTGCTGAGAGCCTTACTAAGCAGCTGAGACTGGCTTTGAACCTGCGCGATCCTCCTGTCTCAGCCTCCCAAGCGCGGGGATTACAAGCGTGCGCCACTGCGCCCGGCTTCATCTGGGATTCTTAAAGCCAGAGTTGTACAGGAGGATCACAGGTTTGAGGACAGCCTCAGCAAGCAGTGAGGCTTTCATCAACCTAGTGAGACCCTGTTTCAAAATTAAGAAATAAAAATAGCAGTGGGGGTGTTGCTCAGAGGTATAATGCCTCAGGGTTCAATCCCCAGTACCCCAGCCACTCACACACAGATCTGGAGTTGGTCAGAGTAGGAGGCTGCCTGGGGAGAGGGGTGAGGACACACCTGTGTTTCCTGACCAGGGCAGCCAACTCGAGTAGCTGTGCTCAACCCCCTGTGAGTCTGAACCTCTGGCCACATGTTCCCCTCAGGGAAGATAGTAACTGGCCAGGTGCGGTGATGGTCACTTGTAATCCCAGTACTTGGGAGGCTGAGACGGGAGGGTCGCAGGTTCAAGGGCAGCCTCAGCAACTTAGTGAGGCCCTCTACAACCTGAGGTGAGACTCTGCTTCAAACTTAAAAAAAAATAATAATAATAAGGCTGAGGGTGTAGCTTAGAGGTAGAATGCCCCTCCCTAGTACTACTACTACAAAAAATAAAAAGTAGTATTGCCTTTTTTTTCTTCAGATACAAAACAATATATTGATGCCATCCATGTTTTTCCTGGAGAAGGGATCTGCTAGGCCTTGGGTAAAAGGAGTCTTGCCTATCCAGGAACACAAGTTTCCGAAATCGCACAGACCCAAATCAAATCCCAGCTCTGCTGCCTGCAAGCAGAGTCACCAGGGGTGTGTTACTTAATCTCTCTGTGCCTTGTTTCCGGGGCCAACACCTTGAGTGTTTGACCTCAGGCACCTGCCATTCTGCACCACTGGCCACGTGTTCCCCGTGGTAAAGCTACTGACTGCCAGCCCCACAGTCCAAGCACGGGGCAGGGTGGGGCCATAAGCACCTGGCTGCGTGGAGGTCCGGGGCGGAGCTCCAGGCTAGGACAAACTGGCCTGTATCCCAGCGCCTCCAGTCCTTGCTCTGTGACTCAGTTTCCCTCATCTGCAAAGTGGGGTGCTCATGGGATGAGTGTGGAGATCAGATCTGCTTGGCTGCCTGGAAAACCCCATGCAGGGCTGGGATATAGCTCAGTAGCAAAGTGCTTGCCTTGAAGACACAATACCCTGGCTTGGATCCTCAGTCACACACACACACACACACACACACACACACACACACACACACCAAGCTTAAAACAAAACATCTTATCAAAGTGTCACCTGTTGTCCTTTTATGTGTCCCCCAAACAGAAGCAGCAGCAGGTGTGTGTCTCAGTTTCACCTTGAGAGATGACCAGAGGGCCAAAGGTCACCAGGAGGGTGAGGGGTCGTATGGGGGACATGAGTGGAGGGAACCTTCTGTCTGTGGAGAGCCATCTATCGTTCCAAACTGCCACCAGATTTGGGGGTTCTGATGTCCCTTATCCTGACAGATATATGTGTTAGATGGGATGCTATGAGCTTGCAAACACTAAATTTTTTAAATATTGTCATTTAATTAATAGACATTTATTAAAAATATTGAAAAGGACAGGCATGATGGTGTATGCCTCATACTCCCAGTGCTTGGGAGGCTGAGACGGAAGGATTGCAGGTTTGAAACCAGCCCCAGCAACTTAGTGAGGAACTTAACAACTTAGACACTATTTCCAATAAAAAATAAATAAATAAAATAGGGCTGGGGGCATAACTTGGAAGTAGAATGTCCCTGGATTCTATACCCAGCACCCCCCACACACACACACACACAAAAATCTCCTTGGAAGCCAGGCATGGTGGCATTTGCCTATAATTCCAGTACTTGGAAGGCTGAGACAGGAGGTTCTCAGGTTCAAGGCCAGGCTCTACAATTTAGCGAGATCCTGTTTCAAAATAAAAAATAGGTCTGGGGGTGTAACTCAGAAGTAGACTTCCCTGGGTTTAATCTCCAGTACAAAAAAATAAATAAAACATAAAAGGAGTTGAGGATCTAGCTCAAAAGTAGATCATATTTATAAAAAAAAATCTCAACTGAACATGGTGGCGCACATTTGTAATCCCAGTTCTTGGGAGGCTGAGACAGGAAGATCACAGGTTCATGGCCAGCCTCAGCTACTTAGTGAGACCCTCCTCAGCTTAGTGAGACCCTGTTTTAAAATAAAGAATGAAAAATAGGGCTGGGGTACAACTCGGAGGTAGAATGTCCCTAGGTTCAATCCTCAGCACCCCACACGAAAAAAATTAATAATCTCTTTGGCCCAAAACAGTCCATGAGACACTAGTAAAGTAAGTAAGCAGGGCTGAGCGCGCGCTCAATGGTGAGCAGCTGTGCAGCGTGCGTGAGGCCCTGGGTTCCTCCCAGCAACACACATACACACACTTCAAGCAGAAATAAGTAAAACAGTGCCCTCTCCTCATGGGACTCAGTCTGCTCAGAGAGAGAGAGAGAAGTCAATAATCACAAGAGGGACCCAGGTGTGGTGGCACACATCTGTAATCCTAGGATTTGGGAGGCTGAGACAGGAAAATCACAGGTTCAAGGCCAGCCTCAGCAACTTAGCGAGGCCCTCAGCATCTTAGTCTTTGTCTCAAAATATAAAATAAAATAGTGCTTGGAGTGTAGCTCAGAGGTAGACTGTCCTGGGCTCAACCCCCAGGATAGAAAATAAAATAAAAAGGAGGGAGGAAAACAGATCAAGTGATGTGCACACATATGCATGTATCTCTATGAATCTCACTATTTTGTGTGATTGCAATGTACTAATAAAAAATTAATAAAGCTGGGCGTGGTGGTGCATGCCCGTAATCCCAGTACTTGGGAGGCTGAGACAGGAGGATCGTAGGCTCAGCAACTTAACAAGACTCTCAGCAACCTAGCAACATCCTATTTCAAAACAAAAAATTAAAAAGGGCTGGGGGTGTAGCTTTGAGGTAGAGTGCCCGTGAGTTTAATCCCCAGCACCACACAAAAATTAACAAAAGAAATAATAACAAGAATAGCTCCCCGTGGGCACTCTTATCTGCATTTTACAGATGCAGAGAGCAATGATCACAGAGCCCAGAGGGAGGAACAGCCTCCCAGAAGACTCGCTCCCCGCTCCTTCCCCTCCCTGTACTCAGCCCCGCAGCACCTGCGGGGTTTGCAAGCCTCCTAGACTGAATTGGACCTCCACCTGGAGGCCCGGGAGTAAGAATGAAAATACCAAGGAGTTAATACAAATGCAAATACACTGGGAGCCTGCCGAGCCCCCAAGCTGCCCCTTCCCTTCCCTTCCCTTCCCTTCCCTTCCCTTCCCTTCCCTTCCCTTCCCTTCCCTTCGCTCCCAGGCAGCAGTGAGTCCCTGAGCCGGACCTCTTTACACCCGTGTACCCATTTATAATCAGAGTAAAGCCAATCTCATTTCTAAAGGTTTCCAAATTTACTCCTCCACGCCCACCCCAGACGTCCCAGGCTATGAAGAAAGGCTTCAGGACACCCTGTTGATTACCATCTCCGAGGGGCTGTGTCTGCCCCAGCAAGGAGCTCAAGCCCTCTGTTCACTCTGCAGTCTTTTTTGTTGTTGTTTGTTGTTGTTGTTGTTGTTGTTACTGGAGATTGAACCCAGGGGCATTCTATCTCTGAACCACATCTCAGCCCTATTTTACTTGTTATTTTGAAACAGGATCTCACTAAGTTGCTGGAGCTGGCCTCAAATCTTCAATCCTCCTGTCTCGGCCTCTGAAGCACTGGAATTTCAGTTGTGCATACCACGCCCAGCCTGTACCCATCATCCCCAGAAGATGCCTCCTCCCTCAGGCCTGCACACCTTCTGGAGTCTGGCCATGCTGCTTGGCCTGGACCTCCCCTTCCACTTCCCGGCAGCACCCTCTCAGCCCAGACACAGGCCACTGGGCCTTGGCCAGGTCCTTGCCCTTCTCTGGGACTCTGTGTTCCTACAATGAATGTGGTCCCTAGGTGTTCTCAGAATATCCTCCCTGTCCCAAGTAGCACATAAACCTATCTGTTCCCACTGTAGTGTTTTAGTGTTTGCTTTCGAAGTAAGTACTGGGCACTCTACCACTGACCCACACCTCCAGCCCCACTTTAATGTTTTATTAAATGTTTTATTATTTACTTTATTTTGTGTGGTACTGACGATTGAGCTCAGTGGCATTCTACCTCCAAGCTACACCCCCTGTCCTATTTTATTTTTTTTTTATTTTTTATTTTTAAAACTGGGTTTCTCTAGGTTGATGAGAGTCTCATTACTTGCTGAGGCTGTCCTTGAACCTGTGATCTTCCTGTCTCAGCCTCCCAAATACTGGGATTAGAGGCCTGAGCCACTATGCTCAGCTTCCTTTTTAGTGTTTTTATTTTTATTGTACTGGGGATGGAACCCAAGGACCTTCTACCCTTCTAAAATAGGGCTACACCTCCAGCCCTATTTTATTTGGAAACAGGAGGTCTCACTAAGTTGCTGAGAGCCTAAGTTGCTGAGGCTGACTTTGAACCTGCGGTCCTCCTGTCTCAGGCTCCCAAGTACTGGGATTACAGGTATGCACCACCATGCCCAGCTCACTTTAGTGTTTTATATGAGCCATTTCCCCTCTTCTTTCAAACATGCCTCAAATTTCCCTCCTCCAGGAAGCCCTCCCTGACCAAGCCCATGAACACGCTTATGTGCTTAGTTCTATCAGTACCAACTGGATGAACACCAAGGCTGGTGCCAAGGGCAAGGGGCTTAGCCTTCTAGACACCTCATCTCCCAGAAGGCTGCCCACATATACAACCTAAGCAAAAACAGGGCTGGGCATGGAAACAGTTACCACTTCCAGGTAAGTCCTCCAGCCAACCACCCTGCCTTCCCCCAGTAACAAGACCAGACTATCTAGAAATTCTGTCTGCCTGTCTTCTGTACTTGTGTATCCATTTCTCAGAGTCTGTTAGGTCTCTTTCTTGGATTTCAGTTGCAAGCCACCTTACCTAGCTGGAGAGAGCATGCATGCCTTCTAATTCCCAGGTGTGACCTTCCCGGGCAATGTTTTGTTAGGGTACCTCTTGGTGACCTAGCAATGCCTTTTTCATGACACAGTGGCCCCTTTTGCTTTGAAAACATTCCGAGGGGTAGACGGGGCATGCATAATTGCCCCTAAGGATGGATGTGGAAACTGAGCCCCCCCCCCCAAAAGGTGCCACACCCACACCCAGCACGTGGCTAGTTAAGAGGACTCCACAGGTCCGCCTGCCAGCCTCACCCCAGCGAGCTCCTAAGGTCGCCGACTTGGAACTGTTTTGTTTGCCAGCTTAGGTTTTAATCCGTTCTGGTGTCAGGGCTGTGGGCAATGGCCGCGGGGCTGGCAGGGGAAGCAGAGTAAGCAGATTGGACTTCTAATCTGGCTCACCCGGCTGGTTCCAAGTGCTGCCAAGCAGGGGGAATTGGCTCCCAGCCCACCGTCCCCGCTGGCGGCCACAGCTGGCCTCCAGCTCTTCCCCCCCTCCTCGGGGCCCCTGGGTGGGGTGGATGGGGTGTGGTCCCAGGAGGATGTGAGCCTGTGGACAGGCAGGGTGTTTTTCCTCCTGGGCATTGTTCTGCCTCTGTCCATTGTGTGTTCTGAGAGCAGGACGTTTACCTAGTCGCCTGGCAGGCGCTCAGCAGAGCTGGGGAAAGTTTCCGGAGAGAACTAGCCCATTTTGAGTGGCTGAAGCTTTGTGTGTGTGTGCGTGTGTTACTAGGGACTGAACCCAGGAGGGGTGTTCTACCTCTTCTGAGCTACACTCCCAGCCCTTTTAATATTTCTAATTTTGAAGCAGGGTCTCGCTGAGTTGCTGAGGGTCTTGCTAAAATGCTGAGGCTGGTCTTGAACCTGCAATCCTGTTTCACCTCCCAAGTACTGGGATTACAAGTGTGTGCCACCACATCCAGTTGACTTCTTTCTTTTTTTCTTTCTTTTTCTATTTTTTTTTTAATTTTTTGCGGGTCTGGGAATGAAACCCAGGGGCATTCGACCTCTAAGCTACATCCCCTACCCTATTTTATATTTTTTATTTTGAAACAGGGTCTCACTAAGTTGCGGAGGGCCTCACTAAGTAGCTGAGGCTGGCTGCAAACCGCGATCCTCTGTTCTCAGCCTCCCGAATGCTGGGATTACAAGGGTGCGCCACCACGCCCTGCTTGTTTACTTATTTTTGTGTGTGATACTTGGGATTAAACTCAGGAGCATTCTATCTCCAAGCTACACTCCCAGGTCTTTTCATTCTTTTTGTTCTGCAACAGGGTCTCACTAAGCTGCTGAGAGTCCTGCTAAATTGCTGAGGCTGCCCTTGAGCCCGTCATCTTCCTGTCTCAGCTTCCCAAGTACTAGGATTACCGCTATGCCTGGTTTGATGGAAATTTTTCAAAAACCCTGGCTTTGCCTTGGATCGGCCAGACTGGGAAAGCGTAGGAAGAGAAAAGACTCAGACGCTCTCTGCCAGCTTGGAGGTTACGTCCCAGGGACTTTGACAAACCAGTGCTTTGCCAAGCAGTTTTGCGGACACACACACACACACACACACACACACACACACACACACACTGCCCAGGCAGAGCTTGGGAATGTGAGGGAAATGAAGATGCTCAGCTGAGGGTTCAGAGGGAGCCAAACTTGCATTGTATTTTGTTTCTAACACCTGGCCCCCAACTAGGATGGCTCGCGCTTGGGGATGGGAAAGGAGGACTTGGTCGCCTTTAAATGCTCCATTGAGTTCACCGCAGAGGAAACGGGAATCCATTCGGACTTGTTTGCCACTTGGGGCTCACCGCTCTGAACTGGCTCTCAGTCCCTCCCTCCCAGAACAGGTCCCGGCTGCGTCTCTTCTTTACCAGCAGGCTGGGTGTGTCTGAGGAGCCAAGCGGGTGCCAGGAGTGTGGTGTGCTTCTCAGTGCCACGAGAATTGGTTTGCAGCAGCGCCAAGGACCTTGCAGGGTGCCTTGCTTCTTCGGGATAAGGAAACTGAGTCTTACAGAGGTTAGGAATCGTTGCAGATCACACAGCTACTTTGTGGCGGAGCTGGAATTTGAACCCATGGCTGTGACACTCCAAAGTCCTTTCTACAGCAAGGTTTCTCAACCATTCCAGTGCCTAAGACAAAATTGGGTGCAAGCTAAGAGTGCAGGTTTCTTTTTTTTTTGGGGGGTGGTACTGGGGGTAGAACCCAGAGGCTTTCTACCTCCGGGCTATACTCCCAGACCTTTTTTATATTTTATTTGGAAACAGGGTCTCACTAAGTTGCTTGAGAGTCTCACTAAGTAGCTGAGGCTGGCTTCGAACCCGTGCGATCCTCCTGTCTCAGCCTCCTAAGCGCAGGGATTACAAGTGTGCACCACCATGCCCTGCTAAGAGTTCAGGTTTCTGTGCCCTCTCCTCTGTTCTAATCCAAGAAATCAGGGCGAGGCAAGAATCTGTGTTTTCACTAAATCACACAGGCAGATCTGAAGTGATTGGGCTGCAGATTGAGCCCCTGCCTTTGGGCCTCTGTTTTAGGACCTTAGCCAGAGAGCATCAACCAGGGCAGGAAAGGCAGCAGCCCCAGGCTGCTTCCAGACCTCAGGAGCTGGTCTCTTGGCCCTCCTCTTTTACCCAGGCACAGCATCCTGGACCCCAGAGCACAAAAGGGACCCGTCTGCAGCCCTGACCATCTCCTACCATGCTTTATAACATCTTAAAGCCCCAAGAGAGGAACCCAAACAACAAAATCGAGAATAAAAAAACCCTTGTTCAGAGCCGGGCATGGTGGCGCACGCTTGTAATCCCAGCATTCGGGAGGCTACGACAGGAGAATCACAGGTTTGTGTCCAGCCTCAGTTACTTAGTGAGGCCCTTTGTAACTCAGTGAGACCCTGTTCCAAAATAAAGACTGAAAATTAGGGGTGGGAGTGTCACTCAGAGGTAGAATGCTCCTGGGTTCCATCCCCAGCACCACAGAAAAAAGAAAAAAAGAAAAAAGGAAAAAGAAAAAAAAAAAAAGAAAAACCTTTGCTCATCCTCAAGTGTTTGTGGGTGAGCTGTGACGGCCACATCTGAGAGATAACATGTGAGCCGGCTTCTCAGAGCTGGGTGGGCCAGAAACCTCCTGCTTCAGGGTTGGCTCTGAATGCACAGCTCTGGGCCACAGCCCAGACCTGGACTCTGGGAATCTGCATTTGGTATGTTCTTCCCAGGCAGCCCTGAAGCAAACAACAGCTTGGAAAAGGAAAGGAACTAGGAAGAGTGTAGCTTTGGGATCCTTTGGCAGCCAATAGAGGGCTCCCAGACTCACTTCACTGCTGGGCGGGCCAAGGCCTGGGTTGGGGGTGAATTGTTAGGGCTTGGATTCATGACCCTGAACTCAGGTGGGATGGCATAGGGTACCGTCGGGGGGGGGGGAGGGGGCAAAGGCCAGGCTGTGGCTCACAGAGATCTGAAGGAGGCAGCTTAACTCTGGCAGGAAAGCCCTGTGGCTAAGGGCATGGCTCGGACCCTGCCAGCTTAGACCCAGAGTACTGGACCATTTGCTCGCTGAGCTGCTCTGGGTCACTAAATTCAACTCTCTTCACCTTGGTTTCCTTATGTATAAAGTAGAAATATAATAACTGTACCCACTTTCTTGACCCAGGGATAACACTGAAAACATGTCTGTCATATAGCAAGTATTCAGTAGCCAGGCATGGTCGAGCACGCCTGTAATCCCAGTACTAGGGAGGCTGAGACAGGAGATCCCAGGCTTGAGGACAGCCTCAGCAACTTAGCAAGATCCTGTTTCAAAATAAAACGGGTTGGGTATAGTTTGGAAGTAGAATGCCCCTGGGTTCAATCCCCAGGAACACACACACACACACACACACACACACACACACACACACACCTTAGTAAACATTAGCCATGATTGCTTATTAATAGGATAATTTTGACCGGGGTGTGGTGGCGCACGCTTGTAAATTCCAGCATTCGGAAGGCTGAGACAGGAGGATCGTGGTTTGAGGATAGCCTCAGCTACTTAGTGAGGCCCTTTACAACTCATTAAGACCCTGTTTCAAAATAAAGAATAAAAAATAGGGCTAAGGGTGTAGCTCAGAGGTAGAATGCCCCTGGGTTCCATTTCCAGTACCGCAAAAAAAAAAAAAAAAAGGAAAATTATGAGCATGAGGGAGCCTTTAAATAGTCTTAATTTTGCAGGGCACTGCCTGTTTCTGCCTGGAGAGGAGTGCCTGCCACTTCCAATGTTAGTCCTGGATGCTCTGGTTTGGAGGCGATGCTAAAAATGGAAGGGGAGCCCCGGTCCTCAGGCTGAGATTAGAGCTCACTGGGGGCAATGGCAGCCGGCTTCGGGAGCAGGTCTCTTGGCGGCTCTAAAGCCAGGGCTTCCTTGAATTCCTCCTGGGCATGGACTGAGTGCGGGGGCTTCTGAGAGAGCCAGGATGGGCCCACGGTGACTCTGGATGTGGGAAGGACGGGGATTTTCCCTCTTCCAGCTCTGCTCTTTTGCATCAGAAACCAGTCCACGAGGAGGCATAGAAAGGCCTCCACTCCTGAGCAGGAGCTAAATGGGGTGGGGCTCGCTGCTCTGCCCTCTGAATGGAGGGCTTGGCACGGTGGTGGCTGGGAGCATTCTTGTGTGGTCTCCCAGCCTCGCTTTCTCCTAGGCCCTCCTCTCTACTCTCCCTCCCCTTTGCCTCAGACTAGACCACCAGGGACGAGGATCAGTACCCACCCTGGATTTGTGTGTGTGTGTGTGTGTGTGTGTGTGTGTGTGTGTGTGTGTGTGTGTGGTACTGGGGATTGAAAACAGAGGCATTCTGCCTCTGAGCTACCCCCAGCCCTTTTTATTTTTTATTTTGAAACAGGGTCTTACTAAGTTTCAGGGGCTGGCCTTGAACCTGCTATCCTCCTGTCCCAGCCTTCCAAGTACTGAGATTAGAGGTACTCACCACACACACCTGGCTCCTACCCTGAATTTGGGAGATATAGCTCTATCTGAAGGATGCCATTAAGGGGCTAGGATGTGGCTCATTAGTAAAGTGCAAGGCCCTGAGTACCATCCCCAACACCACAAAAAAGAAAAAGGACTATCTGTACGTAGATTGCCAAGTGACTCGATATTTTTAAAGAGGAGACCAGGACGTAACTCAGTAGAATACATGCTTGCCATGTGCGAGACCCTGGCTTTTTTCCCTAACCCCTCAAAACCAAAATAATACAGCTAGGTCGTGGGCCCCAGCAAGTCAGGGTACAGGGAGAGCTGCCGTATCAGGCAGAACAGCAAGGTCACATCCCGGAAACTGACAGAGGGAAGAAAGAAGGAAGACACCAGGGGAACTGAGGGCTGTAGCTGGCAGCAACGCTCTCAGCCACCATCCACCAGCAGAGGAAGCTTCTGCTGACCCTAGGGAGCCAGGCCTGGCCTCCACCCTGTGGCACAGGGGCTCACTCAACCAGGTCCACACGGGAGCATCCGGGCCGTCAGGAAACAGGTGGCCAATGGGACGCAAAGGAGGAAGCCCCTCGCTGGTCCTGTCTGGAAACGGGTGATGGTTGAGCTGGACAGTGAGACAGGTCACATTTCTGTAGAACACCACGGGCCCTGCTCAGGGACCACAGTTCTCCCTCGTGGGGCAGCTGGGGAATGGCGGGAGAAGGAGCCGGAGACACAGGCGGAGACTGCAGGGCCACAGGCCAGACTGGACTTTATCCGGTGGACGAGCAAAGAAGGGAAATACATTCTTTTTTTTTTTAACTATTAGAAGCAAAATTCGAGGAAAAACAGAAAAAGGATAAAGAAGAAAATGTAAGTTATTAATATGAAATCACCCATATATAGCCACTGTTAATGAACAATTTGTTGCTTTGTTTTCAGATTCTCATATAAAGATACCTTTAAAAAGAGTTTAGATATGGCCGGACGCGGTGGCGCACGCTTGTAATTCCCGAGCTTGGGAGGCGGAGACAGGAGGATCGCGCAGGTTCAAAGCCAGCCGCGCTGGTTTAAGAGACCCTGTTTCAAAAAAAAAAAAAAAAAAAAAAAAAAAATATATATATATATATATATATATATATATAATAGGTCTGGGAGTGTAGCCCAGAGGTAGAAGGGATTCCAGAAACCCCAGTACCACCACCAAAAAAAAAAAAAAAAGTTTAGATACTTGGGCAGGGCACGGTGTGCCTGGGATCCATGCTATTCAGGAGGCTGAGGCAGGAAGGTGGCTTGAGCCCAGGAGTTAGGCCGGCCTGGGCTACATCGTGAGGCCCCACTTCAAGAGCAAGCAAAAAAAAGTATTTGGGGGTGTAGCTCAGTAGCTCAGAGATTCTGTGTTTGCACCCCACTCCTACACACAAGAGTACATGTGTTATAGATACACTATGCAATATATAGGAATATATATATATATATATATATATATATATATATATATATATAGTGTGTGTGTGAGAGAGAGAGAGTCTGGAGATGGAACCCAGGGGCATTTGACCTCCGAGCTATACCCCCTGCCCTATTTTTTATTCTTTATTTTGAAACCGGGTCTCTCTGAATTGCAAGGGGCCTCACTAAGTAGCTGAGTCTGGCCGCGAACCGCGATCCTCCGGTCTCGGCTTCCCGAATGCTGGGATTACAAGCGTGCGCCACCACGCCCGGCTAGGCATATATATTTTTTCAGGGCTGGGGATGAAGCTCCAGGCTTCAGTGCTGTGAGGCAAGCGCTCTGCCACTGAGCCACGCCCCCAGCCTCTCTAGGCATATGAATATAGCAAAAGGCATATCTTATATTAAAAAATATGCTACACAGGTTGAACATCCCTAATCTGAAAATCCAAAATTGTAATGCTCCAAATTACGCAGGGCGTGGTGGCTCACGCTTATAATTCCCGCGTTTGGGAGGCTGAGACAGGAGGATCGTGCAGGTTCGAAGCTGGAAGCCAGCCATGCTGGCTTAAGAAACCCTGTTTCCATATAAAAATATAAAATAGGTCTGGGAGTGTAGAAGGTCCAGAGGTAGAAGGGTTTCCAGGAACCCCAGTACCTCCACCAAAAAAAAAAAAAAAAAAAAAAAACGCTCCAAATTCTGGATTTTTAAAGTGCTGACATGACACCAAGTGGAAAATTCCACACCTGACTTTACAGGCTAGGTCACAGTCAAAATGAAGGTGCACTAAAAATGTTGTATAAAATTACCTTCGGGCTAGGAGTGCAGCTCAATGGCCAAGCACGTGCTTAGCATGCGCAGTGCCCTGGCTTCCATCCAAAAAGAGGAAGAAAGAACGATCTCAGGCTATCGGTATAAAGTGTATATGAAACATAAAAAAAAATTGTGTTTAGACCAGGTCCCATTCAGATATTTCAAAATCTCAAAAAATGTGAAATCTGCAACCCTTTTGACCCTAAGCATTTCAACTAAGGCATACTCAACCTATGTACCTGTGTTAGATTATATTCTCAATTCATAGTATAGCTGGATTAATATACAAATTATTTAAAATAATAAATTTGGTATGATATATGTGTGTTTATTTATTTATTTATACTGGGGATTGAACCTAGGGGTACTCTATCTCTGAGCTACACCCCAGCCCTATTTTATTTTATTTTATTTTATTTTTGAAGATTTAAAGAAGTTTATTAGCAAGATAGAAATACAGAAAATAGAAATACAGCCCCATGCCAAAATGGCATGAGGGGATGACTCAAAATGAATACACCACACCCTATTTTATTTTTATTTTTAAAACAGGGTCTCACTACGTTGATGAGAGTCTCACTACTTGCTGAGGCTGTCCTCGAACCTGTGAGCCTTCTGTTTCAGCCTCTCAAGTACTGGTATTACAGGCATGCGCCACCACACCTGGCTATGTGTATGTTTTTAAACAAAGATAAAAGAAAGGAGGAGTTTAAAATGTTGTTTGTTAATTAAAATAGACAACACCGTCATGTGCCCCACAATTCAAAAGGTACAAAAGTACACACAGAACAATCTGCTTCGCCTCGTCCCTGTTGTCCAGCTCTTCTCCTTGGACTCAGTGTTACTGCAGCCTTCCAGGAATCTTATGCCTAGATGAGAAAATAAACACATCATATCTTCTCCCTCTTTTACACAGAGGTTCGCATCCTTTTTAAAATTTAATCTTACATATATTTCCTTTCAATCTGTAAGAAAATGTCTCGTTTTTATGATTAGATATTATTTCAATATATGGATGTAGTCTACTTTATTTATTTAGTAAGTTCCTGCTAATAGTCATTTGGACTCTCTACAGCCTCTTGCCTTTATAAATGGTGTTGCAATCATTAAATTTGTAGACATGTCATTTTACACATGTGCAATTCTCTATATAGGATAACTACAAATAGCTCTGAGTCAAAGGGCCAGTGCATTTACAGTTTTTGTGGATATTGCCAAAGAGCTTTCTGTTGGGAGGTGATACTGATTGCTTTAACAAGTCCTTGTTTTGATAGAAACTTGGGACACAGTCAGGTCTTCAGCGAGTCCTTGTGGAGGGTGGACAGGGACCAGCTTGGACACTGCCACCATAGGATGGGGGGGATCCTACCTGAAACTTACCTGTGGGTCAGAATCACTGGGCAAGGCGAAGGACACCGCTGGACCCATACATTCAAGAACTGTGCCGGACTTAATAGAAACACATTGAGAGGTGAGAACACGGGGTCTCTGAAGAGGATGAGCAGCCAGCTGCCACAGGGAACTAGGTGAGGATACAGATGAAAGATACAGCCAAGCAGAGCAGGAAGGAGCCCTCAGGTCTCAGGAGACTTCGTTTCCCTAAGGACAGCGATCATGGTGATGAAACTTCATCAAGGCAGACCCGTCAGGAGTGAACTGAAGATCTCCACGCAAAGACAGTCTGCTGACATTCGTCCTCGTCCTCTCTCCTTCCCTGATCCCACTAAGACGATACCAAAGCAATGAAGAAGCATACACTCCCCGGTGGTCAAGAGAACGGGAGAGAGGCCACAGCTGATAAACCTCAGCAAATATAGGGGCTTTGAGCCAGGGAGAGAGAAGCGGTGTCTGACAGGTGAGTGAAGGTGTATTAGTCAGGTTTTTGTCACTGTGATTAGAGACACCTGGCACAATCAATTTAGAGGGGGAAGCGTTTATTTTGGCTCATGTTTCAGAGGTTTCTGTCCACAGTGGGCTGGCTTCAGTGCTTTGGGCTTGAAGGAGGCAGAGCATCCCCAGTGGAAGAACATGTTAAAAAAAAAAAAAAGAGCTGTTCCACTCATGGCAGCTCGGAAGCAGAAGGAGAGAGAGACAGAGGGAGGGAGAATGGGGCTGGGGACAGGGAAAGACCTCCCAGCACAGGCCCCCAGTGACCTGCTTCTCCAGCTATATCCCACCTCCCAATAACCCCTTCAAGTTATGGATCCATCAGCTGGATTGATCCACTGATGAGGCTGGAGCCCTTGAGATCCAATCGTCTCCTGAAAGTCTTGCCTCAGAGACTGGGGATCAAGTCTTTAAGCACACAAGTCTTCAGGAGGCATTCCTGATCCAAACCATAGCAGGAGAGTGGGCCCAGACCAGGGTTGGGGGCAGCGTACCCACACACTACCACAGAGACCCAGGCTTAGCCAGAGGAGGGGAGACAGCCGGTGTGACTAGAAAGAGGAGTGGTCAACGCTATGTGGAAGAGTCAATCCTCAAGCAGCACACAGGGCGGCCAGCCCCTCAGAGGGTTCAGTGGACCCAAAGCAGGGGCTTCCTCTTTTATTGCTTGGAATCCTCCCACCCCCATGTAACAATATGAAGTGTTCAAAGATAGGAAATAAAATCTGCCCAATGAGTAGTAGCCTGGCCCACTCTTTTATTTTTGTCCTGAGGATTGAACCCAGGGACATCCTACCTCCAAGCTACACCCTCAGCCTTATTTATTTATTTATTTATTTATTTATTTATTTATTTGGTGGTACTGGGGGTGGAACCCAGGGGCTTTCTACCTCTGGGGTATACGCTCAGACCTATTTTATATTTTACTTGGAAACAGGGTCTCACTGAGTAGCTGAGGCTGGCTTTGAACCTGCGCGATCCTCCTGTCTCAGCCTCCCAAGCGCGGGGATTTCAAGCGTGCACCACCATGCCCAGCTCTATTTTTTTATTTTTTATTTGGAAAAAGGGTCTTGCTAGGTTGCCTGAGGCTGGCCTTGAACCCACGATCTTCCAGTCTCAGGGTCCCAAGAACGGTATTACAGGAATGTACCACCATGGGTAACCTGGCTCATTCTTAACTATGAAAAGACAGTCAGACATTTGAAGCGAGGCATGGAGATGCATGATTATAATCCCAGCTCTTGAAAGGCTGAGAGAGGAGGATCACAGGTTCAAGGCCAGCCTCAGCAAATTAGTGAAAACTTGTTTCAAAATAAAAAAAAAAAAGGTCAGCCGGGCATGGTGGCGCACACTTGTAATCCCAGCATTCAGGAGGCAGAGACCGCAGGATTGATCTTGGTTCACGGACAGCCTCAGCGAGGCCCTTCACGACTCAGTGAGACTCTGTTTCAAAAAATAAAAAGACTAGCCGGGCGCGGTGGCGCACGCTTGTAATCCCCGCGCTTGGGAGGCAGGGACAGGAGGATCGCGCAGGTTCGAAGCCAGCCGCGCGCGCTGGTTTAGGAGAACCTGTTTCCAAATTAAAATGTAAAAATAGGTCTGGGAGTGTAGCCCGGAGGTAGAAGGGCTTCCAGGAAACCCAGTACCACCAAATAAATAAATAAATAAATAAATAAATAAATAAATAAATAAATAAATAAACTAAAAAATAGGGCTGAGGGTATAGCTGGGAGGTACAATGCCCCTGGGTTCCATCCCCAGTACCATAAATAAATAAATAAATAAATAAATAAATAAATAAATAAACAAACAAATAAATAAATGTCAGGGTGTAGCTTAGATGTAGAATGCCCCTGAATTCAATCCCCAGTAACTCCCCGCAAAATCTTCAGACATTTGAAAAAAGTCTCTGCATGAAGGAGATACAAAGAAATAAACGGAAATGGGATGCTCCATAAGGAAGAGAAATAACTGAGAAAAAAGTAGACGAAAGGAAAAGACTCGTGTGCAGTTCTGAGGATTGAATCTAGGGCCATTCCACCTCTGAGCTACACTCCCAGTCATACTTTAATTTTATTCTGAAAGAGGGCCTCACTAAATTGCTGCCTTAAACCTGTGGTTCTCCTGTCTCAGCCTCCCGAGTACTGAGATTATAGGTGTTTGCCACAGCACCTGGCTGGGAAAAAAAAAAAAATTAAGGTGGAAAGGAGATTGGATATAGTCGGGGGCAAGATCAGGGAGGAGGCTGCACAGTGGAGCCCAACCCTCCCCTGAGTGCCGAGCCTGCCACGGGTCCAGGAGACGGTGAGTGGAGGTGCCGCGGGGGATGAGCTGCTCGTCGGCCACCAGACCTTGAGATTCCTCTGCACCGCACTTCACTGACACAGGGGTGTTCACCTGAGCGTCAGGTGTAAGTGGAGGCAGGATGGAGACGGGGTGAGAGGTGCGCATAATTGAGCAGTTTGGGCCAGACTGTGGTCTGGCTGATCATTATCCCTGCTGGTTCTGCAAGTTGGCTCTGGAGGAGTCTTGACCACTTGAGGGGTCAATTTCCTCTTGTCTTATCAGACCTGTGATCCTGGGAGGGGGATTCAGTTGCCATGAGACTTTTGCTCCTGCCCTCGGGGACAGTCTCATCACCGGTGACCTGCCTGCAAGTACCACCCATCCTGGCAGGTACAGGCAGTGACTGGAGAATCCCAGGCGCTGCCCCAGGGGTCTGAAGCAGGATGCCGGATAGTGTCCCTGCAACTCTTGCCTTAGTCTTGAAGGGGGGCGAGATAGACTGGGTTAATTCAGGGCTAATAAACCTGGTATTACCAGTTTTTAGACCAACACTCCTTAAATGATTAACAGACTTACGTGCAGAGCTGAGAAGTTCACAAAGTTTAAGATAATAAAGGAGACAGATACAAAATGAAGGCAAACATGCCAAGTTTTATCTGCTTTTATCCATAGGGCATCTGCAGGCCTAAATAAAGAGTCACTGCTTTTAGCAAAGCCAGCCTCTTCAAGTCCCCGTTAGAGATGTGGTATAGCCAGACGAGATCACACATAAACAAGGAAGAAAAAGAAAAGAAAGAAGAGGAGGAAGGAGGGGGAAGGACAAAGGGCCCCAGCACCAGTGAAAGAAAGATGTCCCAGGCCAACAGCAGTGTGGCCGAAAAGCCACCACCCAGGTGTGAGCAGAAGGTCGAAGGGGTGACAGGTCCCTGGGAAAACGGGGGACCTTACTCAGTGCTGTGGTCTGAAGAAGGTTCATCCCCTCAGAAACTCATGTTGAAATTTAACCCCCATTATAAAATTTGAATAAGCAGGAAACTAGAAGGAGCCATCGGGGCTCAGCTCTCCCAGATGAATTTATCCAGTCATATGATTGATGGATAAATGGAGTAACAGGTTATGGGTTATCTCCAGAGTGGATCTGCTGTACAAGCCAGTTTGGTTAAGTCTCTCGCCATTCCATCCCCCGCGCTGCCTCCGGACTCTGCCAGCAAGATGGCCATCGGTAGATTCAGCCCCTTGACCTCGGACCAGGACTGTGGGCCACGTACGCGTGTGTGGTGCTGTGGTGCTGGCGGTAGACATCATGCTAAGACATCAAGGAAGGGACAACGGTGTGTAGTAAGGAGAAAAGAAAAAGAAGCGGATGAGGAAATGGCTCGGAAGGAGAAAGGGGAAGAAAGGCAATTGGAAACCAGGAAAAGCCAAGAGAAAGGGAATTAATAATGGGGTACCATGTGACTCTGCCATAAACGAAATTTACATTGTGACAAAATGTAAACACTATATTGGATTTAAACTTTTTGTTTGTGTGTATGGCACTGAGAATTGAACCCAGGGGCATTCTACCTCCCAGCCACACCCCCAGCCCTATTTTAGTTTTTGTTTATATTTATTTATTATTTATTTATTTTTGTGCTGCTGAGGATTGAACCCAGGGGCATTCTACCTCCCAGCCACACCCCCAGCCATATTTTAGTTTTTGTTTATATTTATTTATTATTTATTTATTTTTGTGCTACTGGGGATTGAACTCAGGGGCATTCTACATCCAAGCTACACCCCCAGCTCTAATTTATTCTTATTCTGAACCAGGATCTCGGTAGGTTGATGAGAGTCTCACTATTTTCTAAGGCTGTCCTTGAAACTGCAATCCTCCTGTCTCAGCCTCCCAAGTACTGGGATTTCAGGCATGTGCCACCATGCCTGACTACTTTTTGTTTTGAAACAGGGTCTTGCTAAGTTGCTGAGGGTTTTGCAAAATTGCTGAGGCTGGCCCCCAACCCACAATCTTCCTGTATCAGCCTCCCAGGTACTGGGATTACACGCATGCGCCATCATACCCAAGGGATTTAAACTTTCAGAGCCAATTTATAGGCAAAATACAGGAGAGGTGATTATTGTTAAAATGTTAGCATATTAATGTATAAACACTGAACATGTGTTCAGAAGACAGAATTTGGGAAGGGGAGGCAAACAGGAAAGTAGTGTTGATACCCTTATCCTAAAAAGAAGCGCGTCAAAGCCAGGTGCAGTGGCCGCATACTATAATCCCAACAACTCAGAAGGCTGAAGCAGGAGGCTCACAAATTTGAGGCCAGCCTGGGCAACTTAGAGAGACCCTGTCAAAAATTAAATTAGAAAGGGTGGAGATGTAGTTCAGTTATACCTTGTGCAAAGCCCTAGGTTCAATCCCCAGTACTGCAAAGGAAGGGGGGGCGGGGAGAAAGTGAGTAAAAACTACTATCAAGAGCTGATGGAATGAAAAATAAAGTTGCAAATATGTTACTTAAAGCAAGCAAGGTAATCAACAGATTTATTTTTATTTTGTTTAGCAGAACTAAATAAAAACAGCTATAGAAGCATATTGGGAGTCAGGCAGGAGGAGGACTGTTTGGGTGATATATGTGCACTAAATCCCTATTTCTCCTCATTATAAATCAATAGAGGAAGTTGAAACGTGAAAGGCCAAGGAACAGCAGCGTCAGCATCTGATTTAGAGGCGCGCTACGGAAGCTGCTCCCAGAAGAAAGAGCTAAATGAGTTAGAAGCGGTTGCCTCTGGGAAGCAAGACTGGGGTGGGGAGGGACGAGGTAGGGGACTCATGTCTGTAGGCTCCTCTGTTCCAGTTTATTTTTATCTGTGTGCATAAATTACTTTGATATAAAAAAAACTTTTATGCCTGTCACAAGACAGATGCAAAGGAGGACACTGAGAGCCCTTGGGGCTGTGGATGGGTCTGGGGGCCAGGTTCAGATGAATCCGACGTCAGCGTCATGAGAGACTTTGCAGGAGGACCAAAAATCAACCAGATCCATCGCGAGGACATGGGGGATGAGCAAATGTTCTGGTTTTTACAAGGAGACAGAAGGTATTTCTGGAAACTCTAGACCAAATGGCTCAATATAGAATCCTGGCAAAATCCTAGCACAGATTATTAAACAGATGGCTTGGGAGTGCTTTGTGATTTATTTTTATTTACACTCTGCCTCATTTCAGAGAGAGGGGTTTGCAGTGGCTTATAGAGATATGTACTATACAATAAAACAATTTTTTTTAAAAACTAGGAAAAGAGTTTCAAAAAAGACTAAGCAAAGAGTTACTATATGACCCAGCAAACCACTCCTAAGTACACAATCAAAGAGAACTGAAACACAGTCACACAAAAACACGTACATGCAAGTTTGCAGCAGCGTAATGATAATATAAAATAGAAACCCCAAAGGTCTATCGACCGAAGGATGGTTCAACAAATGTGGTACGTCCATACAATGGAATATTATTCAGCTATAAAAAGGAATGAGGAGTGCTAATGCATGCTACCGCACAGGTGAGCCTTGAAAACATTATGCCGAGTAAAAGAAACCAGACATTAAAAGCCATATATTGCATGATTCCACTTATATGAAATTTCCAGAACATGCAAATTCATAGAGACAGAAAGTAGGGCAAGGGGAGGGAGGACTGAGGAGTGACTGCTAATGAGGATGGAGTTTCTTTATGGGGTGATGAAAATGTTCTGGAATTCAGTAGCGATGATGAATCACACAATCTTGCAAACACACAGTAACCCACTAAATCATACACTTTATTTTTTATTTTTATTTTTGATACTGGGGATGGTTGAGCTCAGGTGCTTTATTACTGAGTTACATTCCTATCCTTTTTTTTATTTCAAGACAGAGTCTCACTAAATTCAGGCTGGCCTTGAACTTGCAATCTTCCTGCCTTACCCTTCTGAGTTACTGGGATTAATTATCAGTGCCACTGCACTGGTAATTATTCACTTTAAAAGGATAAATTGTATGATATATAAATGATCTCAATATTTATTTATTTATTTATTTATTTATTTATTTATTTAGTAGTGCTGGGGATTGAACCCAGGGGCATTCTACCTCCTAGCTACACCCCAGCCCTATTTTTTTCCGTATTGGGGATGGAACCCAGGGGCATTCTACCTCTGAGCTACACCCCCCAGCCCTATTTTTTATTTATTTATTATTTTTTGTGTGTGGTACTGGGGCTGGAACCCAGGGGCTTTCTACCTCTGGGCTATACTCCCAGACCTATTTTATATGTTATTTGGAAACAGGGACTCACTAAGTTGGTGAGAGCCTCACTAAGTAGCTGAAGCTGGCTTCGAACCTGTGCCATCCTCCTGTCTCAGCCTCCCAAGCACGGGGATTACAAGCGTGCGCCACCACGCCTGGCTCAGCCTGACTTTTTAGTCTTTATTTGGAAACAGGGTCTCACTAAATTGTAGAGGGCCTTACTAAGTAGCTGAAAGCCGGGTGTGGTGGCACATGCTTGTAATCTCAGCATTTGGGTGGCTGAGACAGGAGGATCGTGGTTCGAGGACAGCCTCAGCTATTACTTAGCGAGGCCCTTTGCAACTCAGTGAGACCCAGTTTCAAAATAAAGAATAAAAGCAGGGCTGGGTGTGTAGCTCCAAGGTAGAATGCCCCTGGGTTCTATCCCCAGTACTGCAAACAAAACAAAACAAAAACTAAGTAGCTGAGGCTGGCCGTAATCCTGCGATCCTCCTGTCTCAGCCTCCCAAATACTGGGATTACAGGCATGCGCCACCACGCCCAGCCAATGATCTCAAATTAGAAAAGCAGCCCAATGGAGGAAAAAGTGAAGAAAGGAAAGTGAAGAGAAAAGGACAGGAAATAGAGAGGAGCCTGACCAGGGCACAACACACGCATCACACAGTTCCATACAGGTGATGAAGATGGCCCGCGACCTTGACTACGAGTTTTCCAGAAGCTACTATGAGCCCAAAAAATAGTGTTAATGAAATGATTTCCAGAATCCATAAAATAAACAGACTGGTTGCTTAGGGGAATCACAGCTTTTTCTGGTACTGAGGCCCAAGAGAAATATTTTCTGTGCATCTTTGTAAGAGGGACCATTGACAATGACATCTTCTGTAACTCTAGGCCCAAGAGTCACACAGCAGCTTGGGCGCCGGGACACACAGCTGTAATCCCAGTACGTAGGAGGCTGAAACAGGAGGAACACAGGTTCACAGAGCAAGGCCCTTTGCAGCTTACTGAGACCCTGTTTCATCATAAAAAATAAAATAAAATAGGACTGGGGGGTGTAGCTTGGAGATGGACTGCCCCTGGATTCAAGCCTCGGTACCACATTAAAAAAAGAGTCACGTGGCTATGTCCTGAGACCACTCATGTTAGACGTAAATCCCAAAAATAGTTCAACAAAGGCACCTAATGTGGGACCTAGGAATGAAGGGCATGCTGGCAGTTCTCCAGAGGTAAATGTGGGTTCTCTGGAGCCCTGGTCTCAACCCTGGCCACACATCCACAGGCCCTGGCAGCTTTTGCAAAATACCAACAAGGACCCCACCAATCAGAAATTCTGACTTTTAAATTTTATTTATTTATTTATTTAGGTACTGGGGGTTGAACCCCAAAGCATCCTACCTCAAAAATATACTCCAAGGCTCTTTTTATTTTGATTTTGTGGTAATGGGGATTGAATCCAGAAGCATTCTATCTCAGAGAAGCATCCCCAGCCCTTTGTTTGTTTGTTTGTTTTGAAACAGTGTCTTGCTGGGTTGCGGAGAGTCTCACTACTTGCTGAGGTTGTCCTCAAACTTGCAATCCTCCTGTCTCTGCCTCCCAAGTACTGAGAATTACAGATGTGTAATAAATGCCTGGCATTTATTTTATTTTGAAACAGGGACTCACTAACTTGCTGAATGTCTTGCTAAATTGCTGAAGCTGGCCTCGAACCTGCAATCCTCCTGTCTTGGCCTCCCAAATACTGAGATTATAGGTTTGCATCCCCACACCCAGCTCAGATTCTGACTCCTTAGAGTTTCCAGATAATTCTCATATAGGAGCCAACATATGAGGACTCCTGATTAAATAGGTAAGTTGTTCATCAATTCCTCTATTAGATTTATTTCTTTTTTTCCCCAGTACTAGGAATTGAACCCAGGAGCGTTCTACCTCTGAGCTACACCGCTAGCCCTAGGACAGGCATGGGGCAGCCCTGTGTGAGTGGGGGCTCCCACAGAACGGGTAGCTCAGCTGAGCCCCCAAAGGTTAATAGGAAAAAGGCAGTGGGGGGAGGGGCGTTGTGCTCAGAACTTTCTGTTGTCTTAGTAAGTGGGAGAGGAAAGGGAGGGGCCTCCTCACCCAGCACAGCTGGAGGGAGAGCCCTCTGCCCCGCAGCTGAGCTGTCGTCCACGGAGTGGGGCAGGGGCGAGGGGAGCCCAGTTTCACGAGGTACTCCTGAGTAGGTTTCCGCAGCTAGGGAGGGCGAGCAGCCCCGCGTGGGGTGTCCTACCAGCGCCTCCTCATGTGTCGCATTTGATTCCACAGCAACTCTTTAGAGCTAAAGAAATGTAGGCGCACAGTGTCAACGCGGTGGCCAGAACCCCAGTCCAAGGCTGTCTCACTCCCAGGTCAGGCTCCTTCCACTCTCCTCATGTATCAAGTTCTGCACTTTGAGTAAAAAACTTGAGTGTGCACAGACAAGATGGGAAGACTTGGTTCCACAGCACTTCCTGCAGGGGAAAGGCAGACAGCGACAAGTTTACCCAGTCGTGTTGGGTTTTCAATCTTAGAACAGCTGATCTGGGCATGATGGTGCATACCTGTGATCCCAGTACATGGGAGGCTGAGACAAGAGGATCATGGTTCGAGGCCAGCCTCAACAATTTAGCAACTTAGTGAGAAATTGCTTCAAAATTAAAACAAGCCGGGGGTGGTGGCGCACACTTGTAATCCCCGTACTTGAGAGGCGGAGACAGGAGGATCGCGCAGGTTTGAAGCCAGCCGCGCGCAAACGTGCTGGATTAGGAGACCCTGTTTCCAAATAAAAATGTAAAAGTCGGTCTGGGAGTGTAGCCCGGAGGTAGAAGGGCTTCCGGGAACCCCAGTACCACCAAAAAAAAAATAAAAATAATAAAATAAAAAGGGCTAGGAGTGTAGCTCAGAGGTAGAATGCCTCAGAGATAGAATGCCTCTGGGTTTACTCCCTAGCACCCTCGTCTTTCCAAAAAAAAAAAAAAATAGCTGGAGAGAGAGCCAGGTAGTCTCATAGGAAAAATCCAGACTTTGGAGTCAGAAGACCCAGGATCAGTACTCAGTCTCAGTGTGATTAGCACTTACAACTGTGTGATTAGCAAGGCATTCTGCCTTCCAAGCCTCAGTTTCCTTCTCTGTAAAATAGGAATAATAATGTCTCCTTCAAAAAATTATTGTGAAGATTAGAGATAAGATAAGTGCAGATGAGAAGAAGATACTTACAATGCAGGTAACTGACAAAGGAGTCATAATCCAGAATATATCGAAAGCTCTTCAATAAATCCAGGTGTAGTGGTACATGCCTGTAATCCCAGTATTGGGGAGGCTGAGACAGGAGAGTTGCAGGTTTGAGAACTGCTGCAGCAATTTAGTGAGATTCTCAGCAACCTAGTGAGACTCTATTTCAAAATAAAAAATGAGTTAAAGGCCGGGCGTGGTGGCACATGCCTGTAATCCCCGCGCTTGGGAGGCAGAGACAGGAGGATCGCGCAGGTTTGAAGCCAGCCGCGCGCAGGTTTGAAGCCAGCCGCGCGCTGGCTTAGGAGACCCTGTTTCCAAATAAAAATGTAAAAATAGGTCTGGGAGTGTAGCCCGGAGGTAGAAGGGCTTCCAGGAACCCAAGTACCACGAAAATAATAATAATAATAATAATAATAATAATAATAATAATAAAAGAACCTGAAGGATAGGCCGATGGAGCAGAATAAAGAACTCAGAAATGAATCTGTGTATCCACATATTCACAGTTCATTGATTTCGATGAAGGCATTAATTGTATACATAGGAGAAAGAACAGTCTTCAACAAACACTCTAGGGAAAATTGGATAACCATATATAGAAGAATGAACTAGGCCCCCACCTCTCACCGTATAAAAAATCAGCTCAAGCTGCGCGTGGTAGTGCACGCTTGTAATCCCAGTACTTGGGAGGGTCACAGGAGGATTGCAGGTTCGAGGCCAGCCTCAGCTACACAAGGCCACTGCAACTTAGTGAGACCCTGCTTCAAAATAAACAATAAAATAGAACTGGGAGTGTAGCTCAGAGGTAGAACACCTTTGGGTTCAATTCCCAGTACCACAAAATAAAAATCAACTCAAAACATGTCAAAGATTTAAACGAAAGACCTTAAACTATGAAGGTACTAGTTGGAAACATAGGGGAAATGTTTGCTTCAGGACATTGGTCCGGGTAAAGATGCTTTTGGATATGACCCCAAAAGGATCGGCAGTAAAAGCAAACATTTGACAAATGGGATTAGACGGGATTAGATCAAGCTGAAAAGCTTCTGTACAGCAAAGCAAACAGTCAACAGAGTTAAGTGACAAGAATCAAAGCGAGAGAAGACATTTGCAGACTAATTAATCTGATAAGCGATTAGTATCCAGGATAGATACACACACATTATATATATTTATGTAAGAAACTAGAAACAACTCGTCAGCAAAAAAAGCAAATAACCCATTCTTTTTTAAAATGGGCAAATTATCTGAATAGACTTTTTCAAAAGCAGATCTACAAATAGTGAGAAAGGATATGATAAAATGTCCACATCACTCGTCATTAGCCCCAGTGAGATGCCATCTCACTCCAGTAAGAATGCCTGTTGTTAGAAAGACAAAAGGCAGCCAATGCTGGCAGGGTTGTGAAGGGAACTCTCATACACCGCTGGTGGAAAGGCGGCCTCGTACAGCCACTGTGGGAAACAGCATGGAGTTTCCTCAATAAAACCCCAAATAGAACACCATATGTTCCAGCTATGCCACTGCTAGTGTATACCCCAAAGAAAAGAAGTCAGCACGGTGAAGAGACATGCTCACTGCCATGCTCACTGCAGCACTGCTCACGATAGCCAAAATAGGGCATCAATCAAGTTGCCCATCAGTGGATGAATGGACAGGTGAAAGGTGCTAGACGTACGTGATGGAATATTATTCAGCCATAAAAAAGTAATCTTGTCACTTGTAGCAACATGAGCAGAACTGGAGGACATTGTGTTAAGCAAAATAAGTCAGGTACAGAAAAACAAATCACATGTTTCCACTAATAAGTAGAAAATTAAAAGCTGATCTTGGAGCTGGGATGTAGCTCAGTGGTAGAACGCTTGAGTGCAACCCCAGCCCGGTATTTCGTCTCCCTCTCCCTCCCCCTCCCCCTCCCCCTCCCCCTCCCCCTCCCTCTCTCTCTCTCTCTCTCTCTCTCACACACACACACATTACAGAGTAGAATAGTGATTATCAGAGGCATGGAAGGGTAGGTGGAAGGAGAAAGAGAGGATGGTTAATGATTGAATAGAATTAATAGCATTTCGTGTTCTATCACATCGAGTAACCATGGTTGACAACAATTAATCGTGTGTGGCTTTTGTGTACGTGTGTGTGGTGCCGGGGACCGAACTCAGGGCCTTGTCAATGTTACACAAGCACTCTACCGCTGAGCTATATCCCCAGGCCAATCAAAATAATTAGTAGAAAGCCAGGCATGGTGGTGCAGGCTTGTAATCCCAGCACTTGGGAGGCTGAGCCAGGAGGATCTCAGGTTCGCGGCCAGCCTCAGCTACTTAGTGAGGTCCTCTGCAATTTAGTGAAATCTGTTTCCAAAAAAGAATAAAAAATAGGGCTGCGGGTATGGCTCCGAGGTAGAATGCCCTGGGTTTAATCCCCAGTTCCACACATGCACACACACACACACACACACACACACACACACACACACAAAATTAGTAGATTTGGAATGCTCCCAACACGAAGAAATGATAAATGTTTGAGGTGATAGACCATTGCATCCATATATTGAAATATTATGATGCACCCCATAAATACACACAATTATTATGTGCAAATTTAAGTCATTTATTTGTGTATTTATTCATTTTGTGGTACTGGAGATTGAGCCCAGGGTTGTCCTACCTCCAAGCTGTACCTCCAGCACTTTTTATGTTTTGTTTCAGCCTCCTAAATACTGGGATTATAGGTCTGCACAGCCATGCCCGGCTAATAAGTGGAAAAGTTTATGCACCCACCCATCTGACCACTGATCAGATCAAGATAAAGAATACTTCTAGTACCTGACCCAGAAAGAGCAACGAATTTACTCAACACCATGTCTTTAAATATTAGTTCTTTAAATATCAAAAAAAATGTAGGCAGAAGACTTAAAGGAGAGCCGGGCATGGTGGTGCACGCTCGTAATCCCAGCGCTTGGGAGGCTGAGACAGGAGGATCGCACAGGTTCGAAGCCAGACTCAGCTACTTAGGGAGGCTCTCAGCAACTTAGAAACCCTGTTTCCAAATAAAGTGTGAAATAGGTCTGGGAGTATAGCCTGGAGGTAGAAAGCCCCTGGGTTCCACCCTCAGTACCACACACACAAAAAAAGACTTAAAACTACTGAGAGACTAGTATTTCCCAGCAGATGGTTAACATTAACATGACCAACAATGTCACATGTCGACAGAAGATGGAGAAAGTGGAACCGTGGTAGGTTATACACTGGTACAACCACTTTGAAAAACTGTTTGGTAGTATCTGCTAAAGCCATGTCTGCTATTATGACCTAGCAATTTCATTTTGGGGCACACACTCAAAAGAACGAGAGCTTCTGTTCACTCCAAGACACATATATGAATGTTCAGAGCAGTTTAATATACTATAGCTCCAAATTGGAAACATTCTGAATGTCCACCAGTAGTAGATGGGATAAATACATTGTGGTATGTCCATATCATAGAATACTACCTGGCAGTGAAAAGGAATGAGCTACTGCTCTTACAGACCTGGTGTTGAGTAAATTCGCTGCTCTTTCTGGGTTGGGCACTCATCAGGCTCTAACTCTTCATTTTCTTTTCTTTTTTTTCTTTTTTTTTTTTTTTTGCGGGTCTGGGGATGAAACCTGGGGACATTAGACTTCTGAGCTATACCCCCTGCCCTATTTTTTATTCTTTATTTTGAAAGCGGGTCTCACTGAGTTGTGGAGGGCCTCACTAAGTAGCTGAGGCTGTCCGCGAACCGCGATCCTCTGGGTCTCAACCTCCCGAATGCTGGGATTACAAGTGTGCGCCACCAGCCCGGCTTAACTCTTCATTTTATACTTGCATACCTAGCCAGGCATGGTGGTGTATGCTTGTAACCCCAGTACTTGGGAGGCCGAGACAGGAGGATCACAGGCTCACAGCCAGCCTCAGCTACTTAGCAAGACCCTCGGCAACTTAGTGAGACCCTGTTTCACAATAAAATAGGGCTTGGGATATAGTTAAAAGGTAGAATGCCCTGGGTTTGATCTCCAGTACTAAAAAAAAAAAGCAGGTGTGGTGGTGCACACCTGTAATCCTAGTACTTGAAAGGCTGAGACAGGAGGATTGCAGGTTCAAAATAATAATAATAATAATAATAATAATAATAATAATAATAATAATAATAATATAAATAGAAGCTGGGCGTGGTAGTGCATACTTGTAATTCCAGGACTTAGGAGGCTGAGACAGGAGGGTTGCACACTTCGAAGCCAGCCTCAGCTATATTTAGTGAGGCTCTCAGCAACTTAGTGAGACCTTGTTTCCAAATAAAACATAAAATAGATTTGGGAGTGTAGCACAGAGGTAGAACTGGGTTCCATCCCCAGTTCCACAAAAATATAAATAAAATAGGGCTGGAGGTATAGAGGTAGAACATCCTTGGGTTTAATCCCCAGCACCCCCCAAAAAAGACTTGCACACCTGAATGTATGTAAACTTAACCTCAATCAAAAAAGCAAGCATGAGGCACCTGTGGTGGCTCACACTTGTAATCCCAGCATTTGGGAGGCTGAGACAGGAGGATCGTGGATTCGCGGTCAGCCTCAACTACTTAGTGAAGTCCTCTACAACTGAGTGAGACTCTGTTTCAAAAATAAAGAGTAAAAAATAGGTCTGGGGGTGTAGCTCAGAGTTAGAATGCTCTTGGGTTCAATCCCCAGTAGCGCAAAAAAAAAAAAAAAAAAAAGGCTACTATATGTCATGTGTTTGGCATGGAGTTGGCACTCAGTAAACAGTTGTCAGAATTTCCAGGAAAAAATACGAGGCAGCAAATCCTCTGCACTACATGCTGCTCAGACCTCCGCTGGCCTGGGCGCCGTGTTGGGAGCCACCCTTTGTAAAAGGCTCTCTAACGATATCCCAGCAACTGGGAGGCCATGTTCGAGGCCAGCCTCAGCAACCTAGGGAGACCCTGTAAAATAAAAATTAAAAGGGGCTGGGAGTGTAGCTCAGAGGTAGAATGTCCTGGGGTTCCGTCTCCAGTATCAAAAAGGAGGGGCAAAGGAATTATATGGTGAGGACTGTTGAAGGAAATGGGGGTGACGGTGTTAAGGCAGAAGACATAGGGTATCTTCAAAACGGCTGCTGTAGAACGGGAATTAGACTTTTGCTTAAGCAATGATCTCAAGTCTCAGGTACGTCTCAACCCCCTGGAAAGCTGTTAAAACACAAACTACTGAGGTCACCCCCAGAGTCTCTGATTCAGCAGGTCTGGAGCAAGACCTAGAATCTGCATTGTGTATGTGTATGTGATTGAGGATTGAACCCAGGGACATTCTATCCCTGCACTGCACCCCCAGCCCTATTTTATTTTATTTTTTATTTTGAAAAAGGACCTCACTAAATTGCTGAGGCTGGCTGCAAACCTGTGATCCTCCTGTCTCAGCCTCCCAAGTACTGGAATTACAAGTGTACGCTACCATGCCCGGCTAGAATCTACAACTTTAAACAAGTTCCCGGGACATGCTGCTGCTGCTGCTGCTGGTCCAAAGACACACTGGTCTAGCCCCTGTTCTAGTGTGAAAAACTTAAGATCACCGTTTCTGTTGTTAATAATGATAACGGGGATTTCTGGGGAGCGTGATGCACCAGCCCCTGTGTTGCAGGCTGTCAACACTCTCTGCAAGAGAGCTGTGATTCTCCCTGTCTCAAAGAGGGGCGCACTGAGCCATGTTTTCCCACAGGTCTCACAGGGTAGATCCCTCTAACCCCGAGTGCAGGCATGCTCAGGCTGAGGCTGATGGCGACCTGAAGGGATGCTGGGTGTGAATTCTGTGTGTGAGTGGGAGGCTGCAGGATATACTTTCAGAGAGTCCTTCCCACCCAGCGTGAGGTTGGCTTCTACTGGTGCTTTTAAGCCCTCGCCCATGTTAAACACCAACTAAATGGACCTTCTCTCCATGATGTTTGTGGCCACTGGGCTAGCGCTAGGTGCTTCTGGGTCATCGCACCTCCTCTGATTTCTCCTGCTATCATTGGCACCTACAGTGATCTTCTCTTCACCTTCTAGACAGGCTGAGCATTCTGAATTAGTCCGGATATTTGGTAAAGGTGGCTCCTCAGGCACACGCCCACCTCTGTTTGTGTTCATGAGTGGTGGGGTGGCCCGGGTATCCAGGTGCTGTCTTTGGCACTAAGTTCTCTGCCAGTCACCCCCTGCCAATCCCAGAGAGAGTCTGCCAATCCACTCTGCACAGTCTGGCTAGCAGGGCAGCGATGTGGCGGAGGTGGAGGGAGGGGCAGCCTCGCGCCCTGGAGACACGACAGGATGTGTTTAATGGCCTTGAACTGGAGGCTTCCATCTCCTGCCCCTGCTTGGCCTCCTGAGGCTCTGGGAAGCGGAGACCACGGGACCCTGGGGACCCAGGGCAGGCCTGCGGTCAATTAGAGGATCCTGCCAAGCATGTTAATAGGCCCAAGCCCCAGTGACCCTCCCCTCGAGGCTGGTGATAATCAGATCTTTTCTCCTTTATACACTTTTTAAATATTTAAGGTTTTCAATTCTAGCAGAAACAAGAAGAAAAAATAAACATTCAGCATGGGTTCATACAGTAAGGAATTTCGGCAGCCGCGATGCACACAGAAGGAAAGGAGTAATCATGGCGAGCTCTTATTTCCCTCTGTGCTCTAGTGCCTTGTTTATCTTCTGTGTGTTTCCAGAACATAGATTACCTTCGATGGGCCAAGCTGTGCAATGGAGTACTTTGTTTATTTGTTTGTTTGGTTTTTTGTTTTTGTTTTGGTGGTACTAGGGGTGGAACCCAGAGGCTTTTCTACCTCCAGGCTACACTCCCAGTCCTATTTTCTTTCTTTTTTATTTTTTAAGATCTTTTTATTTATTTATTTATTTATTTATTTGTTTATTTATTATTTTTTGGTGGTGCTGGGGGTAGAACCCAGAGGCTTTCTACCTCCAGGCTATACTCCCAGACCTATTTTATATTTTATTTGGAAACAGGGTCTCACTAAGTTGCTGAGAGCCCCACTAAGTAGCTGAGGCTGGCTTCGAACCTGTGCGATCCTCCTGTCTCAGCCTCCCAAGCGTGGGGATTACAACTGTGCGCCATCACGCCCGGCCCAGACCTATTTTCTAATACTTTATTTGGAAACAGTCTCATTAAGTTCCTGAGAGCCTCACTCAGTAGCTGAGGCTGGCTTTGAACCTGTGTGATCCTCCTGTCTCAGCCTCCCAAGCGCTGGGATTACAAGCGTGTGCCACCATGCCCGGCTGCAATGGAGCTTTTGCTTATCAACTTCCACAGGTCGGTGTAGGACTTCAGTATGCCGAGTAATCAGAAATCTGGGCACCCCACGTTGAATCTGCGCAGTGGCCTTGCCTTAGAAGAGTGGCAGTAAATGGATAGTTAGCCCTGGGACAGGTTGGGAGCCCCATGGAACCTAAAGGAAGCTCCCAGGCGTGGGCCTATTGGCAGTCAACAAGCTTGTGTCCAGAGCTGGGGACCCTCTACTACCAAGGTCACTTCCTACCAGCTAATTAGTTGCTCCAGTTTTGGGAGTCGCAAATGGTTTTCCAGAGCCTGTGAAGGATGGGGGACAAATCCCTTCCCATTTGTAAGGAGGAAAATCAAAGGGTAGTTAAGGAATAATCCAAGGATGTTTGTTTTTGAGGTGTTGCAGGTCCAACTTGGAACCTTGCACAACACATGCTACCCAAGTGTTCTACTACTGAGTATATCCTCACCCCCCATCTTACATAGGTAAATATCATCCAGGTATAACTGCTGCATTGAGCAGGTAGAGTGGCAGGAAGAGGAACAGATCTTAAGTTTTGTCTTTCAAATTTAGGAATGACCACAAGGTGCCCAACCAATAATAGATTTGGAGGATGGAGATGCTGGAACACCCAGCAAACCTCTCCCACTGAGCTACACTCCCGGCCTCAAGAACAGACATTCGAACCCAGCAGGAAAGAAAAGTAGGATAGCTTGTGCCCTTGTGAATCTTGTTTTAATTGGGAGATAAGATATGTGAATGTGAAATCAAACGTAACTGTAAAGATGTTTTACAAATAATTCCATTGAAAGCGGGGCTTGGTGGTGCACACTTGTAATCCCAGCATTCGGGAGGCTGGACAGGAGGATCGTGGTTCGCGGACAGCCTCAGCTACTTAGTGAGGCCCTCCACAACTTAGTGAGACCCTGTTTTAAAATAAAGAATAAGCCTGGCGTGGTGGCGCACGCTTGTAATCCCCGCTCTTGGGAGGTGGAGACAGGAGGATAGCGCAGGTTCAAAGCCAGCCGCGCTGGCTTAAGAGACCCTGTTTCCAAATAAAAATATAAAAAATAGGTCTGGGAGTGTAGCCCAGAGATAGAAGGGCTTCCAGTAACCCCAGTATCACCAAAATAAATAAAGAAAGAATAAAAAAAAAATAGGGCGGGGGTGTAGCTCGGAGGTCAAATACCCCTGGGTTCCATCCCCAGAACCGTCAAAAAATTAAAAAAATTAAAAAAATAAATAATTCCACTGACCAGCTATTTACCCAGGACTTGCTGCTGTGGGCATTCTGTTACGTGAACTAGCAGGACAAGGACAAGGGTGGGGAGTTAGGACATAGGTAAATATCATCCAGGTATAACTGCTGCATTGAGCAGGTAGAGCGGCAGGAAGAGGAACAGATTATAAGAATAATGGAATATAATGGCCGACTCTGTGAGACCATGGTGGGGGAGGTGGTAAACAAACAGACCAGTGTCTCACTGGAACTGGGATTTAGATATAATTTATCTTAGGAAGGTTCTCCGAGGAGTGTGAAAGCCAAAAGAAAATTATAAGAGGTAACTTTTTTTTTTTTTTTTTTTGGTGGTACTGGGATTCCTGGAAGCCCTTCTAACTCTGGGCTACACTCCCAGACCTATTTTATATTTTTTTATTTGGAAACAGGGTCTCTTAAGCCAGGGAGGCTGGCTCTGAACCAGCGCGATCCTCCTGTCTCCGCCTCCCAAGCGTGGGGATTACAAGCGTGCGCCACCACGCCCGGCCCTATAAGAAGTAACTTTTGAAGAGCCTTTTTAGATGGAGTCAGGGGGTGTTAGGGATCCAGGGACTATGCATGTTTTAGGCTACTGTCTGAAAAAGTGAATTCTTAAATGGGACACAAAAATGACACAGGAATGACCTTTGAACTGGGCCAAAGCCAGTAAACCCATTAACACCTTTTATTGGTGGGTGCAGCTGTTAAGGGTCTCACAAATGACAAATGAACTTTATACTTAGAGACAGTCTAGCAACCAGTCACAGCGAGCCGGCGGCACATAGCCTCACTAACAGAACGTGTCTGTTGCGGTCACCTTTCTGGTCGCGTAACCTGTGGGGTTTCCTTTGTCTTTAGTTTCTCCTTCCCTTTAAAAGTCCTGGCCAAAGCCAGGCATGATGGCGCACGCTTGCAATCCCAGTATTCAAGAGGCTGAGACAGGAGGATCACGATTCGCCAACAGCCTCAGCTACTTAGTGAGGCCCTTTGCAACTCAGTGAGACCCTGTTTCAAAATAAAGACTAAATAGTAGGACTGGGGGTGTAGCTCGGAGGTAGAATGTCCCTGGGTTTCATCCCCAGTACTGCAAAAAAAAAAAAAAAGTCCTGGCCAATCTGAGTTCCTTTGGCATGCCATCCACAGCTGTCTGCTTCTGTGTGTTCCCGAGCTGCAGAGCTCTGACCCCAAACTGAGTTCTTTTGCTTTGACAGTTTCTGAGTTTAAAGTGATCATCAGGAGGTGGCCAATGTGCAATGCTGGAAAATAGAAAAGAGAAAGAGATGAAGAAAGGAAGCGGATGAGAGCAGTCTTTTCCCCATGCACATCTCCAGACCCATCTCCCAAGGCACCTCCTCCGTGCAGCTATCGTGGAACCAGACACTTCCTCTCCCAGCTCTCAGATCACCCCATGACAGAGCACACCACGTCGCACTCTGGTTTCCTGTCCAGTTTGTCTCACCCCATGGTCTCCTACAGTGCCAGCACCCAACATGTCTTTGACTAAAAACGTGTCTCGTTTCGTTTTTCTGCTTGCTTTTTATTTTTTTACTATTTTGTTGCAAAAAGGTGAGATCACCATATGGGGAGGTTCACGGGAGAGATTACTCACCGGCTTAACATTATTCAAGAACTTATAAAATCCCTTTTCTGTATGGAAAGAGGGGAGTGGGATATAGACAATTTTGAAGATTTGTAAATTATTATCAGGGAGTGATGGGTCTCGGAGTCTCTTGGCGGTTGAAGAAGCCTCAGCCTTCTTTTCTAAGACAGAAAATAGGATTTCAGGGTGAGGATGGGTTCCCATGTGCAGTCTGGTCTTAATACCGACAAGGGAATTCCATGCACCCCTCTCCCTCGAGGTGAGAGGAGCAGGATAGGTTGGGGAATGTAGCTCCGTGGCAGGACATGTGCTCAGTATGCACAAAGTCCTGGGTTCATGCACAGAATGAAAGAGAAAGAAGAGAAAGGTACAGGGAACTGGATTCTGAGTCTTTAATGCCTTTCAATTTTCTTTAGGTTAAATTGCTTAGTGTGGCCGGGCGTGGTGGCGCATGCTTGTAATCTCCGCGCTTGGGAGGCTGAGACAGGAGCATAGCACAGGTTCGAAGCCAGCCTCAGCTACTTAGTGAGGCTCTCAGCAACTTAGTGAGACCCTGTTTCCAAATAAAATATTAAAAAATAGGTCTGGGAGTATAGCCCAGAGGTAGAAAGCCTTTGGGTTCCACCCCCAGCATCACCAAAGAAATAAAAAATAAAAACAAACAAATAAATAAATAAATAAATAATAAATAAAATAAAATAATAAATAAAATACAAAATATAAATAAATTGCTTAGTATAACAAAAAATGCAATTTGGGGATGGGTAATTGTTCCAGATCAAACAATAAAATAGTCCTAGAGTCCTAGACACTATGGGCTGCCCTACTATGCCAGGGTCACTATCACTATGGCAGGGGAACTGAACCAGTAGGGTGATGTGGCTGGGAACACCAGCCAGGGAAATTATGAAACAGTTTTAGATGTTTGGGCTGGAAAAGCAAAAGCACTGGGGCAGTGTCTTCCCATGTGAAGGACTAATATGCAGACAATATGTTTGCTCTCTGTGGGGCCTTGGGGACAGCTATAGGGAGGAGCATTTCAGCTTAACATAAGACCTCCTACCACCAGAGCTGACCCTATTGGACACAGGTTCCCAGGCAGTGACAGATAAGGTTCCTATCCCAGTAATGCGCAAGTGGTAGAGATTCAACTGGAGGCTGTTCCTCCAAGCTCTGAGCTTCCTTGGTTTTGGGATTCTGTGAGAGTGACAGGAAAGACTCAAAAAGTTGTGATTATGATTTGTTCCCTTTTTGGAGCCTGTCTTGTTACTTTTTTACAAGTACTATGCAGGCCCACCTTTATCAGCATGCAGAAAAGTGCCTGTCATCACTGCCTCAGTCAACACTCCCACCGCTACAACCCAAACCCCCGACCACACAACTTAGAGGAAGGAAGATTCACTTGCTCACGGTTTTTTGGGGATTCTGGATTCAGTCCATGTGAGGCCACAGTCTGAGATCTCAGGGTATGACAGTGGGAGGCAGAGAGGGGGAGAGCCTCGGATCATGGAGATAGGGAAGCAAGCAAGGGGATTCAGAGACACAGGCACAGTCCTGAAGACCGCACCCCCAGAGGCCCACCTTCTCTTGCCACAACCCACCAGCAGAGGTTACCACTCAGATCCATTACGTGGATTTATGCCCTGATGAGATTACAACTCTCATAACTTCACTGCATCAACTGAGCTCTGCAGGGGACATTCTCTATCTGGCCATAACAGTCACCCAGAGAGCAAGGAAACCGGAGGGACCCTGCTCTCAGTCAGGGGAGGGATGGAGCAGACGCTGAGTGGCACTGTGGGATGGGACAGGCACCTGCAGAAGAAGTTGGTTCCCCCCCCCCCCCCGACACCTCATGCCAAATTGTCTTGTGGACATCCACCCAAACACCTCCTCAGTCCACCCAGCCCTTATCCATGTGGGCACGATGTCATGGCTCCTGCCATGACCAGAACACCTGGCCAGATGTGACCTACTAATCTGCCTCTAGGATCCACTGCAGAAATCACGTCCTGACTCCTTCGGAACAAAACCACGTGGCCACCGGAGGAAGGGACAGACTAGGTCAGAGCAGGATACTAGGAAACCCCGCCTGGACTTTCAATAGTCCCTTACACCCCACGCAGGCTTTTCCCAGTGAGAAAAGGCCTATTCCTAAACTCATTTTTTCTTTTCTTCCAAATGATTATTTCTAAATCCCTCCTGGATTTAGAATCTCCAGGTCCCTACCTTTCCCTCTCTGCCCCTGGAATCCTCCCCTTCCCGCAAGGCTGGTGAGATGCGCTGGTAAGGGCCAGTTTTCTGGCCCTTCTGCGGAGCTAAGAGTGGAGAAGACGCAAGTTTCTGTGGTTTCCTTCTAAAGACCAGGTGCTTAACCTCTTGAGGTTCCAATGAAAGCCACGAATACTCTCCCAAGGAGAACACCTACGTCCATCGCGGTCCATCGGTGGGGCCCTCGGCTTAGGGCGTGAGGGTCCGCGGTCCTAGCGCCTCGGGCTGGCCTGGGCGCCCTCCGGCCCGCCCGGCGGAGCGCTGGCAGGTCGGTCTCCAGCCTCCGGGTTCACCTGCAGGCATCGGGCGCTCAGTCTGCCCAGCTCCACAATGGGCGCCAGGCCCCTGGGTCTCGGGGACGCCCTGCACCCCGGCCGGTGGCCGGTGGCTGGCTGGGAGGGGGTGGGGAGGCGCGGCTCGGGGGTTGGTCCCGCAGCCGGGGGAGGATGAGCAAGTGCGTTCGGGGAGAGGGGGAGGCGGGCGCCTGGCACCGCGGGGAAGGCGCGCAGCGGACGCGGCGGCCGGCAGCAGAGGCACCCCCGCGCTGCGGACCGAGGGCGGGGCCCGGCCGGCGGCCCCTCCCCGGCCCTCCCTCCCTCCCCGGCCTCCCGGGCCCCGCCGGCCTCCCGCGGGCAGCGCGGCACTCGGGAGCGGGCAGCCGCGAGCCCGCCAGCCGAGGCCATGGGCTGCGACGGCCGCGTGTCGGGGCTGCTCCGCCGCAACCTGCAGCCCACGCTCACCTACTGGAGCGTCTTCTTCAGCTTCGGCCTGTGCATCGCCTTCCTGGGGCCCACGCTGCTGGACCTGCGCTGCCAGACGCACAGCTCGCTGCCCCAGATCTCCTGGGTCTTCTTCTCGCAGCAGCTCTGCCTCCTGCTGGGCAGCGCCCTCGGGGGAGTCTTCAAGAGGACGTGAGTGCCCCAGCCTCGCAGCCCCGGCCCCGGCCCTCCCCGAGGCCCCCACCCAGCGGCGGGGTGCAGCCTGCCGCCCCCGCCTCCGGGCTGACCACAACCGCCCTTCCCGCGGGGCCAGCGCTGCCAGCCTGAGCCCGTGGGCTGCCTCCCTACCCCACCCCAGCTCTCCCCGGAAAACTCTCCCCAGAGACTGAAGGTGACTTGTGGATTATTTATTTGTCTTCACTCACGCCTGTAAGAAGGTAGAACCCGTTTCCACCCCCAATCCCTGGGCAGAGGAGGGATTGGAGTTTGCCGGGGTGGGAAGGGACCCTTCTTGATCTGCGCATCTGAGGTCTGTCGGTGGCCCCAGCTGCCGTGGGTGGAATTGGCGGGGAGGTGGGAGTGAGCGCCAGCTCAGGAGCAGTTGGGTGCCAGGGCTGGCCTTCGGCTTGACCAGGCGCCCCCGGGTGGCTTCACTCACAGCTCCACACCAGTGGCTGTCTCAGGGTTCGTGGGTTCTGTGCAATGCTGCCCCTGAGGGCAGAGCCCTTCTGCACCCGAGGCACACATGACTGATGGCCAGGGCCAGGTAGGGGGCACAGAGCTTCTCACCCATAGCTGGTGTGGTGACCCTCTGTGGTGGCACCAGGGCTCCCCTACACTCCTGTCCCCATCACTTTTGAGGACAGGGATCTGGACTGTCCCTGTCATGGTGCCCAGTGATGCCCCTTCAGATGCCACTGCACAGCCTCATTCCCCTGGCTAATGGTCAGGACACCTCCACAGGGCCCTCCTGAAAGAGCAGCAGGGCAGCCTCCTGGTACCGCTGAGAAAACAGCCCTTAGCCGGGGAGGGATGGCTTGCCACCACAGGCTGCTGCGTGCTTTCCCTGGTCCCCTCTCCTTCTGAGTGGTTTCCTGGGCTGCAGGGACTCCAGCAAGCAGCTGGCCTGGGGGATAAAACCCATAGCTGGGCTATTCCCGAGGAACCCCTGGAGGGGCTGTTCTGGCCCAAGGACCCTTGCCCTCAGTTCACTCCTAGAGGTGTGTGGGTGGGTGGGCTTTCCTCTGTAGCTCACTTCCAGAGCCAATGGACAGCAAAGAAGTCCAGGGGGACCCCACTTTAACCCACCTAGACTTACCCAACATTAGCAACGAGAGAGTGATTATCCCCAAACCCTCTTTAAACCAAAGAATTCCTCTTAAGAAGCAAGTCTCCATATGCACACTAGTGCTTTTGTGGGTTTGGAATAGGAGTAGAGCCACAGGAGATTCCGACAAGCTGAAGAAAACGCCCCCGATCCATTCTGCCTAGAGTTTCATCAGAATGAAGAGAGAGTATCTCTAAACAGCAGAGGTGTTGTGTTGTGCTGTGTCCCCTGTTTTAATTTGCAGACGCTTTCTTATCTGGAACCTTTTAGGAATGTGTGCAGTCCAAAGGACAGGAAGGGAGCTGAGGATAATTTCAAGTGACAGGTTGGCAGGCCTGCTATTGTGCAGCGGGCAGAGATGTACACCCAGCCGGGCCAAGTCTTCCTGGCTAGCGTTGTGTCTCCATCGGGGCTCCTAAAAGAGAGGGTCCTGCCACAGGAAATCAGCTCAACAGAAGAGAAAAACAATAATGTCAACAGTACTAACTCACTTTATTGTAGTCTTACTCCGTGCCAGATATTCTTTTTCGTACTTGACTTGTATCAACCTGTTTAATCTTCACCACAAGCCTGCAAAGTAATACTATTATCTCCATTTTCTACACAAGGCAATTGAAACACAGAGAGCTTAAGAAAGTTGCCCTCCATCCCACAGTTATCAAGACGAGGCCTAGCTAGGATTTGAACCTGGACATTTGTCCTTAGAGCCAGATTCTTTGGCCATGACTATATGAGTAGTCAGCTTTAACTCTGCAGATGAGGCACAGGTGTGAATTTTCCCATGGGTATCTATGGGCTGAGCTGTCCTGAGGTCGCGCAATTCCTAGGAAGGCACTGTGGACAGTTGGGCTTCCTGCGAGAATCTTTCAGGGTGGGGTAGGTTTTATCAGTGGTTTAAGGGTTTAAGTTTAAATTCTTTTTTTGTGTGTGTGTGGTATTGGGAATGAAACCCAAGAACATTCTACCTCTGAGCAATACTGCCAACCCCATTTCCTCCTCCTCCTCCTCCTCCTCCTCCTCCTCCTCCTCCTCCTCCTCCTCCTCCTCCTTCATTTTTGTGGTACTGGGGGTGGAACCCAGTAGCATTCTACCCCCCAGCTATACCTCCAGCTCTATTTTTTATTCTTTATTTTGAAACAGGGTCTCAATGAGTTGCGGAGGTCCTCACTAAGTAGCTGAGGCTAGCCGTGAACTGCGATCCTCCTTGTCTCAGCCTCCCAAATGCTGGGATTACAAGTGTGCGCCACCACGTCCGGCTTCTTTTATTTTGAAACAAGGTCTTCCTAAGTTGCAGGTAGCCTCATTAAGTTGCTGAGGCTGGCTGTGAACCTATAATTCTTCTGTCGCAGCCTCCCAAGGACTTGGATTACAAGTGTGCGCCACCATGCCCAGCTAAATTCTGAATTTCACTTCTCCAAAGGCAAAATGTCACAAAGAACCCTTTCCTTTGGTGAAAAGCAAAAAACCAGGCTTTCTGGTAGAAAGGGGGACCTGAGTATACATAGGCAATAGTGTGTCCCCACTAAATAACTCAGGGCAGATTTCAATGTGGATTCCCCCCAAAATAAACAGAACCTCTGCCAGCGCTGCTACTAGCCTCTAACACTGGCTGCCAAGGGCCAGGCCTGTCTCAGTTGAAATGCTAATACCCTTGCAAGTAAGTGCTTTTTCAGCTTAAGTGATTACCAGCCAGCACACCAGGCTGGCACTTGTGAGTGGAGGACTGGCTTAACAAATCTTCGAGAGCCAGCTGTTGCGAGGGTGTTGGGGAGAGTGACAAATGACACTTTGGAGAGGAGGATCAGGCAGTGCCTCTTTCTCTAGGGTTTTGCTCCTGCCTACAGTTGAGGCCTAAGGCTGGAGGGGGCTTCTGGTGCCTCCACAGTGCAGGCACTGGAGGATGTGCAGGGCTCGGGGTTTGAGCGGTGCCCGGGAGGTGTGTCTGTTTCTCTCTCTCTGTCTCTGTCTCTGTCTGTCTCTCTCTGTCTGTCTCTCTCTCTGTCTCTCTCTGTCTCTGTCTGTCTCTCTCTCTCTCTGTCTCTCTGTCTCCCCGCCCCCCGTCCTCTTCTATCTGTCTCTAGCTCTGAGGCTTGTAGCCTAGACAGAGACCTTGAAGGCCACCATATGTAGGCCCACAGGGAGATAGAACAGTATGATTACAGCTCAAAAACCCTGAACCCACCTTCCTTAAGAAAATCTCATTTAGCACAGGAGAAAGTCTTTCAGAGAAAAGAACCAAAAAGCTCCCTGGTTGGCAGGGTGAATACCTATGTGCTTTATCAGGCAGACAAGGGAAAGGGGTGTTTAGACCAAAGGTTAGGGGTTTTTCCCCAGTTTCTGGGGGACTTGTCTAACCACCCTGGACAGTTGGGAGACCTTCCTATCTTGGAGGCATCAGGCAGATAAGTACCTTTCAGAGCTTCTCCAGCCTTCTCTAGCTACTTTTTTCTCCCTCAAATTCTTTCTAGTCTGCAAGTCCTGCCCTGCCCAAGACCCAGCTATGGCGTCTTCCTGTCCCTGTATCAAGTCCATTCTTTATGCCCCATTCCCCAGACTTGCTCTGCAAGCCGTACAGTTCTGGAAACACACACACACACACACACACACACACACACACACACACACACACTACCTTCAGGAGCTTGTTGACCTTTTAGCATGCCGTAGACGCATGCCAGAAGCCTGTCAGAAGTCCAGCATCAGACAAGGTTCTTGTTTTAAAAACCCATCTCCAGCCGGGCATGGTGGTGCATGCTTGTAATTCCAGTACTCAAGAGGCTGAGACAGGAGGGTTGCAGGTTCAAAGCTAGCCTCAACAATTTAGTGAAGCTGTCAGCAACTTAATAAAATCCCATTTCCAAATAAGAAATAAAATCGAGCTGGGGGTATAGCTTGAAGGCAGAATGCCTCTGGGTCCCTTTCCTAGTACCAAAAATAAAAAAAGAATTATTACTACAAAAATAATATGTCCGAGATGGGCATGATGGCATATACCTTCAACCCCAGTACTAGGGAGGCTGAGATAGAAGGCTCATAGGTTCTTAGCCAGCCTCCGCAACTTGGTGAGGCCCTCAGCAATTTAGTGAGACCCTGTTTCAAATTAAAAAATAAAATTAGGGCTGGGAGTGTAGCTCAGAGGTAGAACGTCCCTGCATTTAATCCCCAGTATCATACACACATGATATATATCTCCAGGCATGGTGGTACATGTCTGTAATCCCAGTACTTGAGAGGCTGAGACAGGAGGATCACAGCATTGCCTCAGCAATTTAGCAAGATCCTGTTTTAAAAATAAATAAGCTTGTGTGGTGATGCACGCTTGTAATCCCAGCATTCAGGAGGCTGAGACTGGAGGATGGCGGTTCGCCAACAGCCTCAGCTACTTAGTGAGGCCCTTCGCAACTTACTGAGACTCTGTTTCAAAATAAAAGAATAAAAAATAGGGCCGGGGGGGGGGTATAGCTCAGAGGTCAGTTGCCCCTTGGTTCCATCCCCAGACCCACAAAATAGAATTAAATAAATAAAAATAGAGCAGTGGGTTTAGCTCAGAGGTAGAATGCCCCCAGATTCAACTGCCAATGTAAAAAACAAACAAACAAACAAACAAAATCATACAACTAACCTGTTCCAACCTGGAATTGCTATAGGACCTCGTCATTTCACTCTTAGGTATTTACCCAAGAGAAATGAAAACATTTATACTCACAAAAACTTTTATAAAAGCTGGGTGTGGTAATGGACACTTGTAATCCCAGTACTTGGGAGGCTGAGACAGGAGGATTGCAGGTTCACAGCCAGCCTCAGCTACTTAGTGAGGCTCTCTACAACTTACTTAGTGAGAAACAATAAAATAAACCTGGGGGGTGGAGCTTAGAGGTAAAATGCCCCTGGATTCAATCCCCAGTACCAAAAAACAAACAAACCAAAAAACCAATTTGTATATGTTTATACTAGCTGCTCTTCTCCTCCTCCTCCTCCTCTTCCTCTTCCTCCTCCTCCTCCTCCTCCTCCTCCTCCTCCTCCTCCTCCTCCTCCTTCTTCTTCTTCTTCTTCTTCTTCTTCTTCTTCTTCTTCTTCTTCGGAATTGGGGATTGAACACAGGAACATTCTGCCTCCAAGCTATACCCCCAGCCTTATTTTTTTATTATTTATTTTATTTATTTATTTTTATTTTTTGTGGTACTGGGAATGGAACCCAGGGGCATTCTATCTCTGAGTGACACCTCCAGCCCTCTTTTTTGTTCTTTATTTTTTGAAACAGGATCTCACTGAGTTGCAAAGGGCCTCACTAAGTAGCTAAGGCTAGCTCCAAACCTGCTGTGATCCTCCTGTCTCAGCCTCCCAAATTCTGGGATTACAAGTATGCGGCACCACGCCCGGCTTATTATTTATTTTGAAACAGGGTCTCACTAAGTTGCAGAGAGTCTCACTAAGTAGCTGAGGTTGGCCGCGAACCTGGGATCCTCCTGTTTCAGCCTCCCAAGTGCTGGGATTACAAGCATGTGCCACGGCCCGACATTACTTTTAATAGACAAAAAATGGAAATCAAACAAATATCCATTAGACAGGTTAGCTAGGTAAACCGTACGTAACATATCATTCAGCCATCATGCTGAGTGAGAAGGAGCACAGAGTGTGATTCCATGTATGTGAAATGTCCAGTACAGGGAAACGTGCAGTTACGGAAAGTAGATTAGTAGCTGCCCAGGGCTGGAGATGGACGTGGAGAGGAATGGGGAGTGACTGTCAAAGGGTACCGAGTTTCTTCCTGAAGTGACAGAAATGCTCTAAATTTAGATTGTGGTGATGGTTTGGTTTCACAAACTCGGAATATGCTAAAGCCCATTTCATTGCACACTTTAACAGGTGAATTTTAAGCTGGGTGCGATGAGACACATCTGTAAACCAGGTGCTTAGGAGGCCAAGGCAGGAAGATCACAAGTTAGAGGCCTGTCTGGGTCAGTAAGCAAGATGCTATCTCAAAATGAAATATTTAAAAAAGAGCTGGGGAGCCGGGCGTGGTGGCACATGCTTGTAATCCCAGCCCTTGGGAGGTTGAGACACAAGGATTGCAGAGGTTTGAAGCCAGCCTCAGCTATTAGTGAGGCTCTCAGCAACTTAGTGAGACCCTGTTTCCAAATAAAATATAAAATAGGTCTGAGAGTATAGCCCAGAGGTAGAAAAGCTCCTGGGTTCCACCCTCAGGACCACAAATAAAAGGGGGGCTGGGGATGTCACTCCGTCATAGAACACTTGCCTAGCCTGTGTGAGGCCTTGCTTCAAACCTCAATACTTCAAAAAATATGAATTATGTGTATAATTATAGTATATAAATTATATCAAATTTTCTATTAGATCTCAGCTGGGTGTGATGGCACATGCCTGTAGTCCCAATACTTGGGAGGTTGAGACAGGAGGATTGCAGGGTTGAAGCCAGCCTCAGCAACTTGGCAATTTAGGAAGACCTTGTTTCAAAATTAAAATATAAAAAATAAAAGAGGTCTGAGGGAATCTCTTAAAGATAGAATGCCCCTAGGTTCAATCCCTAATACAAAAACAGAAAGAAGAAGTCTCAAAACTCATCTCACCCATTAACTCACTCACTCAACAGTTCTCTCTTGAGCCAGGCCTGTTCCGGGTGAGTGCGCCAGCCAAGGGCCCCGGTGCGCATGGAGCTTACGTTCTCCAGGGCAGCCTTAAGTTTCGCGTCACGTGAGGGAGAGGAAGCAGGCAGGGATGGAGTGGCCGAGTTTGACCGCTTTAGCTAGGTGCTCAGGGAAGCCTCTCACCGGAGGTGACTTTAGAGCTGACACCAGATGACAGGAGAGAGCCAGGCATGCAGAGAATCGGGAGAGGCATTTTAGGCAGACATGTAAGTTCAGCTAAGGTCCGGGTGTGCTTCCCTTGTGCCCTGCAGGGAGCCAGGGGACATTGTGCACAGGGCACAGGCCCAGGGTGGTCTTGCCTTAGACTGGGATCTCCTCAGACAGGCTCTGTTCTTTTTTTTTTTTTTTTTTCGTGGTACGGAGATGGAACCCAGGGGCTTTCTATACCCAAGCCACACTTTCAGACCTTTTTAAAAATTATTTTATTTGGAAACAGGGTCTCACTAAGTTGCTGAGAGCCTCACTAAGTAGCTGAGGCTGGCTTCGAACCTGTGCCATCCTCCTGTCTCAGCCTCCAAAGTGCTGGGATTACAAATGTGCACCACCACGCCCGGCTTAATGCAGGGCTCTGAACAAACTGAGCTGTAAGTGTGGAAGCTAGGGTGGCCAAGTTAGAGAGGGCCCTTCTTTCTTCTTGTGGCTCAAGATAGAATTGCTAAGGTGTCCTATCCCCCGGGTGCCCTGTCTCCTGGTGACTTGTCCTAGAATGTCAAACATCTCACTCAGGGGGTGTCTGCCCCTTGTGGGGTGGGCAGGGGCTGGGGACACCTCCATCTCTGATTTCTTCACAGTTCTGCCCTCTGTCCCTCTTCCTGGGTTATTTAAAGAAGGCCGTCCAGCTGGGTTTGGTGGCACACGCCTGTAGTCTCAGTACTTGGGAGGCCGAGACAGGAAGGAGCACAGCCTCAGCAACTTAGGAAGACCCTGTTTCAAAATAAAAAGTGATCCGGGCGCAGTGACACACGCTTGTAATCCCCGTGCTTGGGAGGCGGAGACAGGAGGATCCCACAGGTTCGAAGCCAGCCACGTGCGCTGGCTTAAGAGACCCTGTTTCCATGTTTCCAAATAAAAAAGCATAAAAATAGGTCTGGGAGTGTAGCCCAGAGGTATAAGGGTTTCCAGGAACCCCAGTCCCACAAAGAAAGAAAGAAAGAAAGAAAGAAAGAAAGAAAGAAAGAAAGAAAGAAAGAAAGAAAGCTGGGAGTGTAGCTCAGAGGTAGAATGACCCTGGGTTCAATCCCTAGTACGAAAGAAAGAAAGAAAGAAAGAAAGAAAGAAAGAAAGAAAGAAAGAAAGAAAGAAAGAAAGAAAGAAAGAAAGAGAAGGAAAAAAGAGAGAGGGACGGAGAGAGAGGATGGAAGGAAGGAAGGAAGGACGGAATAGGAATAGGAGAAAGAGGAAGAGAAAATGATTGTCTAGCTAGGCACAGAGGAAAGAGAGAGGAAAAGGTGTCCTCAGTATCACTGCTGTGTGGAGGGAGCTCCTGGGACTGTCGGTGCCCAGGGCCAGTAGTGTGGCATGGGGCCGGCCTTGAAGTGTTCTTCCCGGCCCAGGGTGGAGGCGGGAATGGCTGACTGGCATCTCTCTGCTCAGTCCCCACTCCTGTTTGGAACCACGCAGTCCCTTCTCTTTTCACAGAACCACTAGAGCAGGTGCCCAAGGCAGGGCCAGGTCACCGTGGTCATGTGCCTGTCTGGGTAAGGCAGAGCCCTGGTGCTGAGAGAGGTCAGCAGTGTGCTCAAGGTCACACAGAGAATGTGGCCAGGCAGGCAACTCCAGCACAGCACGGCAGGCAGGCGAGGGTGGACCCCGACTGCTGCCTGCCCCCCTCCCCAACTTGTACCTTCCCTGTGGAGCCATTAATAAGTAGCTTAGAACCAGGCCGAGTGACACACACCTGAAATCCCAGTATTTGGGAGGCTGAGACAGGAGGATCACAATTTTGAGGGCAGCCTTGGCAACTTAGGGAGACTTAGCAACCTAGCAAGATCCTGTTTTCAAACGAAAAATAAAAAGGGCTGGGGATGTAGCTTGGAGGTAGAATGCCCCTAAGTTCAATACCCAGTACCTCTCCATACAAATAATAATAATAACAAGCAATGATGACATGTAGCTTGGTTTTCTTTCTTTCTTTCTTTCTTTCTTTCTTTCTTTCTTTCTTTTTTTTTTTTGCGGGGGGAGAAGGCAGGTAATGGGCTGGAACCCGGGGGCCATCTACCTCTTGAGCTATATTCCCAGTCCTTTTAATTTTTTGTCTGGAAGCAGGGTCTTGCTAGGTTGCTGAGAGCTGGGGGCTCGAGGAGCTGGCACTGATATCTACACTGTGCTGAGTACATTGCTCCGGGCCCGCATCAATCTCTGGAGAAGCCAGAGCCAGCAGGAGGGGAGCACTGCTCAGGGGCCTCAGGAGGCAGAGGTGCTATTGCACTTTTTTAGCAGAGGAAACTGAGGCTCAGAGGGGCTAGGCGTAAGTGGCTGCCCCAAGCCGCACCACTGGGAGGTGGCAGAGGTGAGCCGAGAAGCTAGTCTTCTGATTACAAATCCCGCTACAGCTTTGATGCCAAAACTCTTTGGACATTATTAGTCCATAATTTCCAATTATCCGTATTTCTGGAAGGGCCCATTGACCAAGCTATTTAAAACAGACAATAAATATATTTCAGTCTGGCTCTGGGCTGGATCTGGACATCATTTTTCTTGGCAACAACATATCATTCTAAAGAAAATTTGCCAGACTGATCATTGGAATGCCCAGACAGAGCTCTGCTGAAGCAACTGGCAGGGAGGGGGGAACCCAGAGTCCAGCAACCAGACTTCCTGTGATACAGATGTTCCTGTTTGCTGGAAACAGGACTCTACCACCATCTCTTGGCCCGAGGGCCCAGGCCTGATATGGCTCAGCCCAACTGGTTCTAGGTGGTACCAGTCACAGCCCTGGGCCCGGCAGGAGGTACAGGGCAGACATTTCCCAGGCTTGGCTTCTCTTGTCACCAGGCCTCAGAAAAAAATAATATTAATAAAGCTGAGCTTGGTGACCCATGCTTGTAATACTAGTACTTGGGAGGCTGAGACCAGAGGATCGCATGTTCGTGGCCAGCTTTGGCTACTTAGTGAGGCCCTCCTCAATTTAGTGAGACCCTATTTCAAAATAAAGACTAGGCTGAGTATGGTGGCACACGCTTGTAATCCCAGCACTTGGGAGGCTGAGACAGGAGGATCACACAGGTTCTAAGCCAGCCTCAGCTACTTAGCGAGGCTCTTAACAACTTAGTGAGACCCTGTTTCCAAATAAAATAGGTCTGGGAGTATAGACCAGAGGTAGAAAGCCTCTGGGTTCCACCCCCAGTACCACCAAAAAAAAAAAAAAATAGGGCTGGGGTGTAGCTCAAAGGTAGAATGCCTAGAATGTCCCTGGGTTCAATCCCCAGTACTGCAAATAAAATAAAATAAAAGTCCTCTCTTTTTCTCAGGAACAAGATGAGCCATGTGTCAGGAGGATCAAAAGTTCTAGGCCAGCCTGGGCAACTTAGTAAGACACTGTCTCAGAAAAAATGAGGGCAGGGGAGGTAGCTCAGTGGTAGAGCCCTGGCCTAGCAGGTGTGAGGCCCTGGGTTCAGTCCCGGCACTGGCCACCAGCCTTCCCCAGCCTTGTCCCTGCTCCTGAGCCTCCCAGTTACACCCAGCTCTTCCTGACAATCTGCCCCTACATTTTTCTTTAGCTTTCTTTCCCTCTCTCACCCCATCAAATAATCAATAAAACTCCCACCAGCCTCCAGCCCCTCTCCCAGGTCCCCCTGTGTGGGAGGCAGGACGAGCCTCCCTTAGCACCGGTCCCATTTCATTAGCACCACCCAGCAGCCTGGATTCCTTCTCGGGCCAAGCAGGAGTTCTACCAGGAGGCTGCCGCACATGGGAAGCTTGCAGTGTCGGGGGTTTGTAGCTGCGGAGACACCAGCAGGAATTTGTTCAGGGACTGACTACAGCTGCTCTCTGTTGCTTCCTGACCCACCATTCAAGGCTCTGCAGGAACTGGGTCCTGTTCTCTCTTGCCACCCCGCTCCCCCTCCAGCCTGGTTGGGCTCTTAGCCCAGCCCCAGCCCTTAGACACACACACACACACACACACACACACACACACACACACACACACACTCACTCAGAAGACCTGGGGTGGAGTCTGGTTCTGATTCCTCTTTCTTTCTTTCTTTCTTTCTTTCTTTCTTTCTTTCTTTCTTTCTTTCTTTCTTTCTCCCTCTCTCCCTCTCTTTCTTTCTTCCTTTCTTCTTTCTTCTTTTTCTCTTTCTTTCTTTCTTTTTTTTTGTACTAAAGAGTGAACTCAGGAGCATCCTATCTCTGAGCTATACCCTCAGCCCTATTTTATTTTGAAACAGGGTCTTGCTAAGTTGCTGAGGCCGGATTCCAAGCTGCGATCCTTCTGTCTCGGCCTCCCACACCCAGCCGCTGTCATCTACTTTCTTAGCCTGGGTTTACTCCTGGGTCAAATGGGCACGATGATAAAGTCTGCCTCGCTCTGTCGCCATGTGCACCAGATATCTGGGACACTGTAAACAAACCTCAGTGGTTCTCATGTAAACTGTAATGCGAAGTTATTATCCATCACTTCCTTCCCCATACCTCCCTGCAGTTCCTTCCCATGTCGGTTTACTGATCCCAGGTCCTGCTTCCTCAGGATTTGGCTGCAGGACCAATTACTGTACTTGACCACATTCGCCTAGGCGTCTGCTGTCGTTTTGTTTTTGTAGTGCTGCGCGCGGCACCCAGGGCCTCGTGTATGGTAATAAGCACGTGTTCTGCCTCTGAGCTGTGCCCCAGCCCTGCCCCGGGTTTTAAAGGCAATAATGAGAACGCATTAGTTTTTCAAGAGAGTATTTGCACTTGACTTGGAGCATCCCTGCCTTACCACAAAGTGGTGAGAGGTGGTAGAGATGTTGTGCTCTATGTATGGGGGGGTATTTACAGGTGCATTTAAGGGACCCTCTTGCTGTCCTAAAGTCAGGCCACTGAGAGGCTGCCTAGTCCACTTTGTCTTGTGGGGGGGGCAGGGAGGTGGCGGAGAATGAATAAGAATTATGAACAGTCTGCCTTTTTTTTTTTTTTTTTTGGTACTGGGGATGCAACCCAGGGGCATTCTACCTTCGAGAGACACGCCCAGCCCTATTTTTTTTTTTCTTTATTTGGAAACAGGGTCTCACTGAATTGCAAAGGGCCTCACTAAGTAGCTAAGGCTGGCTTCGAACCTGCACAATCCTCCTGTCTCAGCCTCCCAAATCCTGGGATTACAAGCATGCGCCACCATGCTCGGCTGCCATCTTTATCAACAATTAGTGCTCACTTGTGTCCCCCTTGTCCTGGGGACCCCGAGGAGGTAAATGAGACCCAGCATTTTAGTTTAGGAAGCAGAAGCACAGCGAGTGTCCCGGGCGGATGGCAAGGCAGGGGCCCCAGGGAGAGCTGGAGGAGTCAGGAGGGACTTGAGCAGGCCTCCTGCATCACGACCTTCCTTCCTCCCTTCCATTTCCTCCTAGCACGGGCCCACCCCTGAGTTCTGAGCTGGGGACAGACTGGGGTCAGGAACAATAATCTCCCCAGCAGATCAGCCCGGAAACAAGAAAAGAGAAAATGACAAGATAATGAACTGCTGCTATCAGCAGTGCGCTTCTGATAAAGCAGTTAATCAGATACGGGCTGGGATGGGATGGCTGAGGGCCACAAGGGTCAGGGGCAGCTCTGGGGAGAGGCGCTGCCAGCAGGGCCTCTCCAGTCTGCGGGAAACTCAGGGAGGTCTTCTTGTACTACCAGTCTCCTCAGCACTTCACTCCCAGATCTATTTTATACTTTATTTGGAAATGGTTTCGCTAAGTTGCTGAGAGCCTCACTAAGTAGCTGAGGCTGGCTTCGAACCTGTGCAATCCTCCTGTCTCAGCCTCCCAAGCGCGGGGATTACAAGCGTGCGCCACCACGCCCGGCTGCCCAGCTTATTTTTTATTTTAAAACAGGGTCTCACTAAGTTGCAGAGGGCCTCACTAAGTAGCTGAGACTGTCCGTGAACCACAATCCTCTGGTCTCAGCCTCCCGAAAGCTGGGATTACAAGCGTGCGCCACCACGCCCAGCTTCCCAAAAGACTTTGACAGAGTGTTGGATGCTCCATTATGGGGCCTTCAGTGTGCCCTCCATGGACTCTTCTGTCATTGGGAGGACAGGATCACCCAGGACACACTCAGCCTCAGGGCCTTCTCTCCTCCCTTCTAGACACCAGACTGCCTGAGTGTGGGCTGTGGGCTCCAGGTCTGTGCGTGTGAGGAGGAAAGCCCTTGGCCCATTCCCAGGTGGAGGGCTCTGGGTGACACAGCACACCTCTACCCTGGGTGAGAGGAGGCCCAGCCCAAGGCCTTCAGGGTTCAGGTTCCTTCCTGGGTCCCACTCTCATTGCAGGCTCCTCTATGGTGGGGAAATGTCTGGGCTCTATGGGGTCACCCCATGGTAGAGGACAAATCAGGGGCTCCTCGGGGGAAGGCTGGGCCCGGCACTGACTCCACCCCTCCCTGACCAGCCTGGCCCAGTCCTTGTGGGTCCTCTTCACCGCCACCCTGGCCATCTCACTGGTGTTCGCTGTCATCCCTCTCTGCCGAGACGTGAAGGTGCTAGCCTCGGTCATGGCGCTGGCGGGCCTGGCCATGGGCTGCATCGACACTGTGGCCAACATGCAGCTGGTGAGGATCTACCAGAAGGACTCAGCTGTCTTCCTCCAGGTGAGTCCAGGCAGCAGCATGGGGCTGGGTGGTGGCCAGAGCCGGGGAGCGCCCTGAACCCTGAGAACCGTTTTCCCTGGACCAGGGTGGAAACTCAGCCCAAAGTGACCGCTTACTGGCCGGGCCACCCCTGCAGTCACTCAATACTCTGGGCTTGGGTTTCCTCCGCTCCGAAGCGGGTAATGAGCCCAGCCCACGGTGCAGGTTGCACAGGAACCCCGGCGCCGATGCAAGTTCTTTGTGAACTGGAGACATGATGTGGTGGGGGCTATTTGTCTCCTGTGTCTTTCTCCTCCTTCCTTCTCCTATAATTTCTTCTTCTTCTTCTTCTTCTTCTTCTTCTTCTTCTTCTTCTTCTTCTTCTTCTCCTTCTCCTTCTCCTTCTCCTTCTTCTTCTTCTTCTCTCAGGAATGGGTCCCGCCCATCCCTTGCTTAGGGGATGTTAGTTGGTGGTTGTGACAGCTGCAGCTGGGGAGTTAAGATTGGGGGAAAGAGGAGAGAGGACCAGAGGGGATCCTCTCTCCTCTCTCCCCAACCCCACCAGAGGGTGGTGCCAGGCAAGGCAGGCTTCACTTCGCACCTGCCTCCCTGGACCTAGGCAGGGTATCCCCAGCTCTGGGGCACAGGTGGGCCCTAGGAGTCAGCACCTCTGGGTGGCAGGACTGTCCATGGCTCTGTGAACAGAAGACTGAACCCCAGCCCACCCCACCTCACAGGTCCTCCATTTCTTTGTGGGCTTCGGCGCACTGCTGAGCCCCCTGATCGCTGACCCCTTCCTGTCCGAGACCAACTGCTTTCCCGACAACAGCACGGCCAACACCACCTCCAGGAGCCACCTGTTTCATCCTGCCAGAGTCCTGGGCCAGCACCACCAAGAAACCCATCCTTGGTCCAACCAGACAGTGCCCAGGCTGCCCCCGAAGGACGGGGCCCAGACCCATGTGGCCTACGCCTTCTGGATCATGGCCTTCATCAATGTGAGTGTCACTGGGGCAGGCTGAGAAGGGGTGAGTAGATGGTCCACACCTCCCAGCCCATCCTGCTTTCAACGCGCTCTGAGAAACAAGAGGGTGGGGGGCTGAGGTCCCTCCGTGGTGACCTTCTGTGATGGCAGTTCTCAAGGCAGGCAGTGAGTGAGCTTAGCACCGTGGAAATTGGGGTCCCCTTTCAAGTCCTCTGAGGCTCCGTGGGAAACAGTTTCTGGAAGAGACTGTGGCAGGTATCAAAGTCTTCTCCAGGGTCCTTCATCCTTGGCGGAAGTCTCCTGTACCCTGCTGTTAGGCAGCTCCCGTGGAGAGGGACAAGATGACTTTCTAGAGGCCCTGCCTGCCCTGGCAGCCTGTGCTTGGGGGCAGAGCAGAGAGATCATCATCAGTGGGTCAGATACTAATGTCCTCTCTGCAGCCCTAGCCAGGAAGCCCCTTGTGTGCTCTACAACCCAAGAGGGCTCTCGTTTTAGCGCAGGTGGAGCAGAGGGTAGATCCCCGCTGCACTGCACCCTGCTAGACTTGGGAAGGACTTTCCGGAACATCAGAGCCGCCTGGCTGGCATAGAAATGTTCCAGGTGGCTGGTGGCCTGCCCGTGGGAGGGAGGCCTCACGTGGCTTGTGACCCTGCATAGAGCCCCTCTCTGCACTAGGCAGACTTGGCCCTCCAGAGACAGCAGCTGCCACTGAGCCTCAGACTGGCACCCTCTGTGGCCCTTGAGACCCCCCAGTCTCACTAAGCAGAACAGCATCACTCTGGCCCCCTTGAGACTCCAATAAGGGGCTAGTAATAGGCCCAACTTCCAGCAGAGACCTACTGCCCCCAAGCCAAGCGTGGTGATGCACACTTGTAATCCCAGCATTCGGGAGGCTGAGACTGGAGGATCATGGTTGGAGGACACCATCAGCTACTTAGGCCCTCCGCAACTTAGTGAGACTCTGTTTCAAAATAAAGAATAAAAAATAGGGCAGGGGGTGTAGCTATGAGTCAAATGCCCCTGGGTTCCATCTCCAGACCTGCAAAAAGAAAAATAGAGAGAGAGAGAGAGAGGGAGAGAGAGGGAGAGAGAGAGAGGGAGAGAGAGGGAGAGAGGGAGAGAGAGAGAGAGAGAGAGAGAGAGAGAGAGAGAGACCTATTGCCATGTGCTCCCTAGTATCTGTACTTTTGCACCCTTTTCCTGTGCTGGAATCTGTGTCCTGGGGGCTCTCAGCAATCCACCCCCAGCAATGCACCCCAGCCCTCTGCTGCTTAACCCCCCCACACACACACACACAGCCACTGCCTTGGAGCAGTGCAGCTGTGGGCCTGTGTCTTCCAAGGAGGACCTGTGCGGGGAAGGGGCCCCATCGAGGCAACATCACGGCTGGAACTCCAAGGCCAGGAAGCCAGAGGGCCTCACGTACGCCCTGGCTCCGTTTTCTCTTGCCCCAAGAGGAGCAGACTCAAGGGACTTTGCTGCAGGATTTCCGGACGTTTCCCATTGGTTTGTGTCTGAAAATAAACAGTCCACCACAGAAGAGAATTTGGTTGTACACGCCCCACCTGGCATTAGCTGACTTTGAAGGTGCCTTGACTGAATGGGATTCTTATAAAAATCAGTGTGTCCCTGCCCACCATGCCAGCCAATCCTCTGTGAAGCCGCTCCCACCGCCCACCTCCTTGGAAAGCACCACCTGGCCGATCACTCCTCATTTACAGCTGCTTCCCCTTGGCCTGCACCCAGGCATTCAGCCTGGCTGGCCAGTGTGTGGGTTTCCTGTTTCCCCAGCCGCCTGGAGGAAGGGCTGTGTCTCCCATCAGGCCCATAGGGCAGGGATGTGTGCCTTCCCATTCAGGCCCCACTTGTGGCTTTACAGTTAGCCGCCAGGGACAGTCTGACCTTGACTTACTTTTCAGCGTGCAGGAAGTCTCTCAAGGTCACCAGAGGCAGGTGTCAACAGGGTGTGGGTTGGTTTTTTTCTTTCAGGACAGTGTGAGGCAGCCTGCTTAGGGGAGCAAGCCCCCCACTCCAGACAGGCACCAGGCTTGGATGCCCATGCTCGCATCAGCCTCTGGGAACTTCTGCAGCTTTCTTCTCCTCTAACCTAACAAAGGAGCTGGTCCAAAGCAGCCTTAGACTTGATGAAGAGCTTCCTGGCAGCAGGGGTGGGTGGACCCAGGCAAGGGCACCCTAGGGAGGTGGCGGCGGCTTCTCCCGGCAACCTCAGGAGCAGGAGATGTTTCCGTTGCTCTGGGGAGCTCAGGCAAGACCCAAGTGGCTTAGTGTAAAAGAACAGAGGACTGAACGTTGGGCTGTGCGTGGTGCTCATGAATATACGTTTGTGTATTAGAAGGCTCCTGTATCTGTTTTCTAGTTTAGACACCAGGGTCCTGAGCAGAGCTGGGTACCTTCCTCCTAGGACATCACCTTGGTGACCCTGAGATGCCGATGGTGCTGAGCAGAATCAGATGACTGGTTCCAGTCTAGTGCTGCCCAAGCCAGCTGTGGGGCCTCGACTCTACTTTCTAGTTAACCTCCCAGTTATAACAGGATATGACTCAGTGATAACTTTGAGCCTCAGTTGCCCTATCCAGAAAATGAAGATAATAAATTTCCCTAGCACGCTTTAGAGGCTTTTGTTTACTTGGTTGGTGTTGGTTTGTTGTGTTTGTGTGTGTGTGTGTGTGTGTGTGTGTGTGTGTGTGTGGTACTGGGGGCTGAACCCAGGAGCTTTCTACCCCTAAGCTACACCCCCAGCCCTTTTTTGTTGTTGTTGTTGTTGTTGGAAGAGGGTCTCACTGAGTTGTAAAGGGCTCACTACGTTACTGAGGCTGACCTCGAACCTGCTATCTTCCCTCTCAACCTCCCAAGTACTGGGATTACAGGCGTGCACCACCGCACGGGCTTCCTGGTAGGTTTTATAGAGCTATAAGGGACAAGAACAATCTAGTCTGGCACCAGGCAATCTTCAGCTCCAGGGCATGTGAGGCGTGCTGTTGCAGCACTGCGCAGGATAAGGGTGTTAGCAGCCAGGCCCTCGGCTCCTCTCCTGGACCAGCAGAGGCTCAACATGAGTCCAGGCTTTGAAAACACCATGTCTAAGCCATGCGTGGTGGCACATGCCCAGTACTTGGGAGCCTGAGAAGACTCCAGGTTTGTGCCCAGCCGAGCAATTTAGTAAGGTCCTCAGCAACTTAGTGAGACCCTGTTTCAAAATTAAAAAAAAATAATAGGGCTGGGGGTGTAGCTCAGAGGAAGAATGCCCCTGGGTTTAATACCCAGTTCAAAAGTAAGAAAAGGAGAAAGGGAAGAAAAAAGAAAGAGAGAGAGAAAGTAAGTCGGATTAAGACAGTGTCTTCACTGGGAAAAGGGTGTGCGGTCCAGGCTGGGTAGCAGTCTGGTGGCTGGGCCTGGGCTCTTTGGTGAGGTCGGCTCCTTGGCACTCAGCTGCCTTCCTGGACATGCGTGCTCAGACCATGTGCAGGGGAGCAGCGGCCGGGCACGGGGCGGGACCTGGGTGACAGGGCTGTCCTGACCCTCTGCCTGCCCCCAGCTTCCAGTGCCCATGGCCGTGCTCTTCCTGCTGTCCAAGGAGCGCCTGGTGGCCTGCTGCCCGCAGAGGAAGCCCCTGCTCCTGCCTGCAGACGAGCTCGCTCTGGAGACACGGCCTCCTGAAAGGGAAGATGCCTCCTCACTGCCCCCAAAGTTTCTTCCACACCCAGGTGGGGCTCAGGGCCTCTTGGCCAGGCTTGCCTGGCAACCCCTCCCCAGAGAAGGCAAACTCAAATTATGGGTGGTAATAGAAGGCAGACTTCTGACTGTTTCCTCGGCAAGTTCCTTGACCTCTCTAAGCCTTGGTTCACCCGGAGCGGGAGGAGGATGGGAACTCCCGCTAACAGGTGGCTGAGAGCTAGGAAGGCTGAGGCAGGAAGCGGGCTTGTCCAGCCAGGGCTCTGGGACCACCAGCTGTTCCCCTGGGCGAGCAGAAGGAAGGAGTAGGAGCAGACTCACCCTGCCCTTCCTGTGCCCCCTCAGGGCAGGAGGACCTGTTCAGCTGCTGCCAGAGAAGGAACTGCCGCGGCGCCCCCTACTCCTTCTACGCTATCCACATCACGGCCGCCCTGGTCCTGTTCATGACAGACGGGTTGACGGTGAGCCTGCCCCAGAGGTGGCGAGAGAGAAGAGCGTGTCCAGGTTCCTGGACAGAGACCTCCTGCAGAAAAGCTGGTTCAAGGTTCAACTAAAGTGCTTAGGGGGACGGACCCTGAAGTCCTCATACATAGCCCTTGGTACCGTGTGCTTCTGCCCTGGCTGACAGCATTGATTTTTATTAATTTTTAATTTTTTTTGTTTTAAGGGTTTTTTTGGTACTAGGGATGGAATTCAGGGACATTCTACCTCTAAGCTACACCCCCTCTGCCTTTTTTATTTTTTTATTCTGAAACAGGGTCTTACTAAGTTGCTGAAGGTCTAACTAAATTGCTCTGCTGGCCTCAAACCCGCAATCCTCCTGCCTCCCAAGTACGGGATTATAGGCCTGTATCACCACACCCAGCTAGAGTTTATTATTTGTTAACTCTAGATAGGGGCCTATTTGTTTTTGGTTTTGTGTTTTAACCAATTACAGGTGACCCATATGTTTTTAAAGGGGCAAAGCTATATATACTCTAGTCCCCGTATGCTCTAGGCCTTGTATTCTAGCACACTCGGCTTCCTGGCATACACTGCAAACCTAGCTTCTCGGGCCAGTATCATAAATGAGATACAGGTAGGGCTTAAGTCCAGATATTCAACTATTGAGGCTTGCGTTATACCATTTATGCTTTCTCCAGAAATCTTTTCTTCTTTTTTGATGGTACTAGGGATGAAACCCAGCCACATTCTACCGCTGAGCTACCCCCCAGCCCGATTTTACTTTCAATTTTGAAACAGTATCTCGCTAAGTTGCTGAGGCTGGCTTTGAACCTGTGACTCTCTTGTCTCAGCCTCTCAAGTACCCAGATCACAGGCACACACCACCAAGCCCAGCTCCAGAAATCCTTTAGGGGCTGGTTTAGCACAGTCTTAAATGGCTGATTGGTTGATTGATTTCAGTAGGAAGAACCCTCCAGCAAAAAGGACCTAAAAAAATCCTAGCTGACCTGGTGGGACTCGTGACAGACCTGGCTGACTTCCAAATCTCAGGGTGACCTTGGGCAAGCTCGTCGCCCTGTGCCCTCATCCATGAAATGAGATACTTGTGTATACCTTTTTTTCTGAGTATGTGGCACTGACTGGGGATTGAACCCAGGGGCATTCAATCTCCAAGCTGCACCCCCAGGCCTATTTTATATTTGTTTTTGAAGCAGATTCTCACTGAGAGTCTCACTACCTGCTGTGGCTGCCTCGAACCTATAATCTTCCTGTCTCAGCCTCCCAAATACTGGGATCATAAGTGTGTGCCACCACGCCCAGCTGTGTATATCTTTTTTTTTTTTTTTAACTAGGGAGCAATGCCTATTTGCCCAGGCCCCACTGGAATACACTGGAGATCCCGAGACCCTGTCGGGAACCCCTGGGTCTCTGCAGGTCTGTGAGCAGGTGTGTCCTCAGCAGGGGGCCTGAGTGTGCTGTGTGGTGCTGACTCCAGGGCACCCCCAGTCGTTCTCCCTGGGCCCCCAGAGCCTGCACAGGTGGATCAGCGGGGCTGCTCTCTCCACAGGGCGCATACTCAGCCTTTGTGTACAGCTATGCAGTGGAGAAGCCACTCTCTGTTGGACACAAAGTGGCAGGCTACCTCCCTAGCCTCTTCTGGGGCTTCATCACCCTGGGCCGCCTGGTTTCCATTCCCATCTCCTCAAGGATGAGTCCGGCCACCATGGTCTTCATCAATGTGGTAAGTGGCTAAGTGGCCTCCTTTTACTTTTGAGAGGCCCAGGAGAACCGGTTCTCCTGGACCTTAACATTACCCCAGGACATTTGCTCATGATGGGACTCTGCCACGTGATAGAGATGTAGAAGCAGAGGAAGAAGGTAGATGCTGGTGAGGAGTCACGGAGATCTGGGCTTCCTTCTCCACTCTGAGCCTCTGATTTTATACCCTCAAAAGCATACACAGCCGGGCGTGGTGGCGCACGCTTGTAATCCCCGCGCTCGGGAGGCGGAGACAGGAGGATCGCACAGCTTCAAAGCCAGCTGTGCTGGCTTAAGAGACCTTGTTTCCAAATAAAAATATAAAATAGGTCTGGGAGTGTAGCCCCAAGATAGAAGAGCTTCCAGGAACCACAGTACCACCAAAAAATAAAATAAAATAGCATAAACAGTGGGAGCGATGGTGCATGCCTATAATCCCAATGACTCAGGAGGCTGAGACAGGAGGATAAAAAGTTTGAAGCCAGGCTGGGCGTGGTGGCGCACGCTTGTAATCCCCGTGCTCAGGAGGCAGAGACAGGAGGATCGTGCTGGTTCGGAGCCAGCCTCCCTGGTTAAGAGAGCCTGTTTCCAAATAAAAAATATATTTAAAAAATAAGTCTGGGAGTGTAGCCCGGAGGTAGAAGGGCTTCCAGGAACCCCAGTACCACAAAAAAAAAAAAAGAAAAAAAGTTTGAAGCCAGACTCAGCAACTTAACAAGACCTTGTCTCAAATTAAAAAAAAAATAAATAAAAAGAGCATGGGGGGGTATGCTTCAGTGGCAGAGTGCCCCAGTTTCGATCCTAGTACTGCAAAAAAAAAAAAAATTTTTTTTAAGTACAAATAGGGCTGGGTGTGGTGACACACACTCTGTAATCTCATTACTTGGGAGACTGAGACAGGAAGATCGCAGGTTCAAGACGGCCTCAGCAAGTATTGAGACTCTCATCAATTTAGTGAGACCCTGTTTCAAAATAAAAATAAGAAACCCGGGTGTGATGGCGCACGCTTGTAATCCCAGCATTCAGGAGGCTGAGACCAGAGGATCGCGGTTCGCGGACAGCCTCAGCTACTTAGTGAGGCCCTCTGCAACTCAGTGAGACCCTGTTTCAAAATAAAGAATACAAAATAGGGCAGGGGGTGTAGCTCGGAGGTCAAATGTCCCTGGGTTCCATCCCCAGACCCACAAAAAAAAAAAAAAAAAAAAAAGAATAGGGCTAGGGTGTAGTTCAGAGGTAGAATGCCCTTGGGCTCAATCCCCAGTACTAAGAAATAAAGTAAAAAAATTAAAAATTAAAATAGAAGGGGCCACAGGAGGTGCTTACCAAGGTGTGGGGAGCAGACCTCAACTTCCAAGACACTGAGGGAGCAGGTGTGGGCCTTGGTCCTCCTAAGTTTACCAACTGCCCGGCTGTTCAGCACCCTCTAGCCAGTGGAGATCGGGGAGCCCCAGCCTTTGGAGTCAATGCCACTGCCTCTCTACGAGTCCACAGTTGATGTGGAAGGATGATCTTCAAGGGACCGGTCTACCCAGGAGGCAGGAGGGCTGAGCCTGAGATGCAGGTTAAGATTCTTGCTCCAATGTGCACCCACATCACCATCTACGGCGAAGGGGTCCAGGCTGCAGGCTCCCCACGGGCCATCTCATTCAGCTTCACTCCAAGGCCAGCTTTGTCATGTGCCTTCCAAGAGGCCCACAGTCTCTTTGTAAACACCTCCAGTGAGGCTGGGCATGGTGGCACGCCTGAAATCCCAGTGCTTGGAGGCTGAGATGGGAGAATCATAGATTTGAAGCCAGCCTCGGCAATTTAGCAAAAACTTCAGCAACTTAGTGAAACCTTGTTTCATAATAAAATAAATAAATTAAAAGGGCTGGGGGGCACCAGGCATGATGGCACACGCTTGTAATCCCAGCATTTGGGAGGCTGAGACAGGAGGATCCGGGTTCGTAGCCAGCCTCAGCTACTTAGTGAGGTCCTTTGCAACTCAGTAAGACCCTGTTTCAAAATAAAGAATAAAAAAATAGGGCCGGGGGTGTAGCTTGGAGATAGAATGCCCCTGGGTTCCATCCCCAGTAACAAAACAAAATAAAACAAAACAAAAAAAAAAAAATAGAAACACACTTCTAGTGACTGGGAACACCTTCTCTTCCAGGCAGCCCAATCCACCATGGGAAAGTGCTTCCTTAGCTGAGTTTCTAGCAGAGAAGGGCGTGGACACGATGCTACAGAGAGAAAGATCATGAGCCCCAAGAGAGGCTCTTGGGGTTGGCCTTGTGCTCACTGACGATCTTCAAGAAAGAGATTTCAGAAACCAAGGGTAGTGGTAGAGCACCGGGTTAGCAGTCCAGAGTCTTCGAGCTTTGGTATTCAGCATTGCGAAAGGAAGAAGAGGAAGAGGAGGAGGAAGAGGAGGAGAAGGAGAACTCAGTTCAGGCTGTGTATGGTGGCCCAAGCCTGTAATCCCAGTATTTGGGAGGCTAAGACAAGAAGATCAAAGGGGTCAGCCTCAACAATTTATTGAGACTCTCAGCAACCTAGCAAGACCCTGCTTCAAAATAAAAAAAAAAAAAGAGCTGGGGTGTAGCGTAATGGTAGAGTGACCCTGAGTTCCATCTCCAGTAACACAGACACACACACAGACACACACACACACACACGAGAGAGAGAGAGAGAGAGAGAGAGAGAGAGAGAGAGAGAGAGAGAGATTGATTTCAGTTCCAGGTCATGGAGACAGGTGGTGGACGCTCCACTCAGGAAGTGAGGGTGAGAGGGAGGTGGGTGCGGAGGAGTGAGCGTGGATTTCACTCCATAGACGTTTGAGTTTTAGGGAGTTGCTCAGCAGGAGTGGACCTGTTTCAGGCAGAGGATGAAGGGAGGATGCCTGTAAGGAGAGGAGTCTGTGAGAGGCCACATCTGGAGAGAGAGTAGCTGCAGGAGAGGGTGCAGAGCTAGGGCGGCCAGTGCTGGGCTTGATGAGGAGGAAGGAGCCGGCAGGAAGATGCCGGGAAGGAGGAGGGGAACAGGTGTTCAGCCAGTCGGGCTTCCTCCTCCTGGAAGGGCCTGGGCCAGTTGCTAAGGGAGAGAGAGTGGGTGGGGTCTGGTTTGAGAGAAGGAAGATAGTCTGCGGTGTGCATGTGTTAGGCACTGCTGATAATAACTCAGGTGGAAGGCTGGGTTTTAAAAAGAAAAATCAGGCTCCTGGGCCCAGTGTACCCTGAGTCAATCAGAATGCCCAGGGGAAGCCTGGCCATGTAAAGATTTAAATGTCCTGGGGAGTCATATCATCAAATCTGGGGAAACACAAATGTGTGGGACTCAGTACAAGGGCTTTTAGAAAATGGAGATGGAAGCCGGCGTGGTGGCACACGCTTGTAATCTTAGCATTCCAGAGGCTGAGACAGGAGGATCGCAGTTCACTGCCAGCCTCAGCTACTTAGTGAGGCCCTTTGCAACTCAGTGAGACCCTGTTTCAAAATAGAGAATAAAAAACAGGGCTGGGGGTGTAGTTAGGAGGTAGAATGCCCCTGTGTTCCAAGAGAGAAGAAAGAAAGAAAGAAAGAAAGAAAGAAAGAAAGAAAGAAAGAAAGAAAGAAAGAGGGAGGGAGGGAGGGAGGGAGGGAGGGAGGGAGGAAGGAAGGAAGGAAGGAAGGAAAAGGAAGGAAAGAGAAGAAAGGGGAGATGGTTGCCAGGCACGGTGACACATGCCTGTAATCCCAGTACCTGGGATGCTGAGACAGGAGGACTGCAGGTTCAAGGACAGCCTCAGCAACTTAGTGAGTCCATGTTTCAAAAACAAAAACAAAAAGGGCTTGGAGCGTAGCTCAGAGTTAGAGTGCATCTGGGTTTAATACTCAGTACAACTTCCGGGAAGATGGCAACCGAGAAAAGAAACGTTTACGAGTCCTGCTAACACTCGATCTCTATTGCCATAAAATACACAGTACAGAAGAAAGAGAAGAAAAGGAAGAGAGGAAGGAAGGAAGGAAGGAAGGAAGGAAGGAAGGAAGGAAAGAAGGAAAGAAGAAAGGAACCCTCTGAGCCTGTGGTTCAGGAGGTACAGAGAGCCTGGCTTCACAGGAGCTTGGCCTCCAGGAAATGACTGCAAGGCTCTCCCTGTGAGCAGGTCCAGGGCTGCAGGGTTCCAAGTCATCTGTCCTCAACACCCTCCTGGCCCGCCTCTGCTTCTGGCTCAGCACACGTGCCCCTGCGAGGCCCTCTGGGAAGTGGAAGTGGGGTGCTGAGCTGTGTGAGGCAGGGCTCCTGCCCTCAGGGGGGGACAGTCTGCCTGAGAGGAGAGCTTGCGGGAGCAGAGGTGGGTGAGGAGGCGAGGCGGGTGGGAGGCAGGCTGCCACTGTCATCGCTTGCCCTGGGCATATTCAGTCTCTGTCACTGAAGCTCAAATAAGGGAGCTGCTGTCTTTCAAACTCTCCCAGATCCAGAGCCCTTTGGGGTGACTGTCTCGCTGCCTGACTGGGGACAGATGTGGTCAGTACAGGTGGCCAGGTGGCAGGGAGTAGCAGGAGCTGCCCAGAGAATATCAAGAAGGTGCCGGCCCCTTACAGGGCAGAGAGGGGCAAGCACTGTGGCAGGGGCACCGCTGGTTTAAAGGCCCAGAGGACTAACGGGGCAGACGTTCAGTGGGCTGCAGGAAGAGAAGAAACTAGGAAGCCGACCAGGGCTCCCTCCTGCAGTGCTTTGTAAACCAGGTTGGGGTTTTATTCTAAGTGGTCAGGAATCTATTAGAAGGTTTCAGGCAGGGCTGGCAGGTTGGTGGCTCACACCATAATTCCAGTACTTGGGGGGCTGAGACAGGAGGATTGCAGGTTCAAGGCCAGCCTCAGCAATTAGGTTTAAGGCCAGCCTCAGCAATTTAGGGAAACCTTGTTTTAAAATAAAAAGGGCTAGGGCTGGGCATGGTGGCGCACGATTGTAATCCCCGCGCTTGGGAGGCTGAGACAGCAGGATCGCCCAGGTTCAAAGCCAGCCTCAGCTACTTAGTGAGGCTCTCAGCAACTTAGAGAGACCCTGTTTTCAAATAAAATATAAAATAGGTCTGGGGAGTATAGCCCAGAGGTAGAAAGCCTCTGGGTTCCACCCCCAGTACCACCAATAAATAAATAAATAAATAAATAAATAAATAAATAAATAAATAAATTTTAAAAAGGGGCTAGGAGTGTAGTTCACTGGTAGAATGTCCCTGCGTTCAATCCCCAGTGCCTGTCTGTCTACCCCTCTCTCTCTCTCTCTCTCTCTCTCTCTCTCTCTCTCTCTCTCTCTCACACACACACACACACACACACACACAAAAACACACACAGTTTCAAGCTGGAAACAGACTTGGCCCATATTGGATTTTATTTTTTAATTTTATTTATTTATTTATTTTGCGGTACTGGACATGGAACCCAGCGGCATTCTACCTCCAAGCTATACCGCAGCCCTCTATTTTATTCTTTACTTTGAAACAGGGTCTCACTGATTTGCAAAGGGCCTCACTAAGTAGTAGCTGAGGCTGTCCTTGAACTGCAATCCTCCTGTCTCAGCTTCTTAATGCTGGGATTACAAGCGTGAGCCACCAGCCTGACTCCTCATATTGGATTTTGGGAAAACAGACTGTAGAGGCAAGAACAGAAGTGGACACTGAAATGTCCACTACTGTGGTCCAGGCATGAGGGGGAGGTGCTTGGATGAGGGTGGTCAAGATAGATTTGGGAGATAGAAAACTCCTCAGGTGTTTTTTTTTTTTTTTTGTGGTTCTGGGGATTAAACCTAGGGGCTTTCTACCTCCAAGCTACACCCCCAGCCCGATAAAATTCTTTATTTTGAAACAGGGTCTAAGTTGTGGAAGGCATCACTAACTAGTTGAGGCTGGCCGCAAACCATGATCCTCCTGTCTCAGGCTCCCAAATACTGGGATTACAAGCGTGTGCCACCACGCCTGGAGCTAAGGTGCTTTTTGAGGTACAGTTGACAAGACGGCAGGGAGCAGATCAGAGGAACAGGAATTGGCAGCTGCCTTAGATACAGGGCTGAGCGACTGATTGGATGCGGATTACATTGTGCAGCTTTTTCCGTCACTGCAACGAAATGTCTGAGGTAACCATAAAGAGAAAAGGTCCATCTTCACTCACATGATCAGGGCGCTCACTGACTGGGGCTTCTGGTGGCAGGCCAGATGGCAGTAGCAAGGAGCATGGCTGAGGGAACTGCTTACCTCAGGAGCCAGGAAGCAGGGGCGAGGAGGAATCCCTGTTAAGGACACGCCCCCAGTTACCTAAAGACCTCTCACAAGGCCCCGCCCCTAAAACTCCACCCACCTCCCAGAAGCCCCTGAGGACCAGGTCTTAACACCTGGGCCTTTCAGGGTCCAAGTGCAGCTGAGGTGCTATCTTGCTTGTTCTTTTTCTGAGGGCCAAGTGTTTTGTTTGTTCATTTCTGTGTGTGTGTGTGTGTGTATGTGTGTGTGTGTGTGTGTGTGTGTGTGTGTGTTTGCACGCATGTGCACACAGTACTGGGGGTAGAACGCAAAGGCATTCTACCTCCGAGCTACACTCCCAGCCTTATTTTATTTTTTGTTTTGAAAAAGGGTCATGCTAAGTTGAACCAGAGGAAGACCGCAGGTTCAAGGGCAGCCTCAGCTACTTAGCAAGACCCTATTTCTTTTTTCTTTTATACTTTTATTGGTGCATTATAGTCTCTCATCATGATTTTTGTACTCTTTTCAAGTACAAAAATCTTAAAGGATGGGGGTGTGGCTCAAAGGTAGAATGCCCCTGGGTTCAGTCCTCAGCACCCAAACAAAAATCCATCACTCTCCGGCAGTCATGCCTTCCTTGGCCACAGCTGTGGGTTGCAGATGAGCTGGACTTGTTTAGTTTTGCTTGGTGCTGGGGATGAAACCTTGAACATGCTCGACAGCGACCCACCACTGAGCTGCACCCCAGCTCCTGGTGCCCAACCTTGAACATGCCAGAGCCTGAGCCTCCGTGTGACTCGGTGGCAACAGAGAAATAGCCAGGGAAGCTCTGAACTGCTGTGGGGAAGGGGAGACTGACTGCTACTGCTACAGGCAATTAAAAGTTCAGTGTGGGGTGACATTGCTAGCCATCCAGTGAGTGAATTAAGGTCTCACTAAGTTACTGAGGGCCTCACTAAGTTGCTGAGGCTGGCCTTGAACCTGCAATCCTCTTGTCTCATCCTCCCCAGTATTGCCTAGCTGTAGGTTCATATCCTTATATTTTTCCTAGAAACAGATCAGATGTCCTCACCTGGATATTTTTATGTTTGTTTTGCGATGCTGGAGCTCAAATCCAAGTCCTTGCATGTGCTTGGCAAGTGTCTACCACTGAGCTATACCGCTAGTCCATGGGACATTTTTTCCTCAAAGGTATGAGCTGCTATAGAAAAATCTTTATTTCTTGGGACATTAAGAAAATCCCACTGGACACAGTGGTGCACACTTGTAATCCCAGTACTTGGAAGGCTGAGATAGGAGGTTCGCAGGTTCAAAGCCAGCCTCAACAACTTAGAGAGGACCTCAGCAACTTAATGAGACTCTGTTTCCAAATTAGAAATAAAATCAGCCGGGCGTGGTGGCGCACGCTTGTAATCCCTGCTCTTGGGAGGCGGAGACAGGAGGATCACGCTGGTTCGAAGCCAGCTGCACTGGCTTAAGAGACCCTGTTTCCAGATAAAAAGTATAAAAAAAAATAGGTCTGGGAGTGTAGCCCGGAAGTAGAAGGGCTTCCAGGAACCCCAGTACCACCAAAAATGAAAGAAAGAAAGAAAGAAAGAAAGAAAGGAAGAAAGAAAGAAAGAAAGAAAGAAATCTGGCTGAGGGGATAAATCAGAGGTAGAATGCCCCTGGGATCAATCCCCAGTGTCACCAAAAGAGAGAGAAAAGAAAGAGAAAGAAGGAAGGAGGGAAGGAAGGAAGAAAGGGAGGGAGAGAAAGAAAGAAAGAAAGGAAGAAAGAAAGAAAGGAAGACCCCCACAAAAGGCTGGGGTGTAGCTCAGAGGTGGAGCACTTGTCTAGCATGTGCACGGCCCTGGGTTCTGTCCCCAGCACTGGGGAAAAACAAACAAGCAACAACACATAAACACTAGGACTACTCGTCTGAAGCGTTGCACCACCAGCCTTTGATGTCCCTTCAGTAATGAATCCCAGTTTCGGGTGAAGAAGTTTGGAATCAGAGAGATTGACCACATCGAGGCCGCACTGTTGGGATCAGAGAGATTGACCGCATCGAGGCCGCACTGTTGGGATCAGAGAGATTGACCGCATCGAGGCCGCACTGTTGGGACTTGCACCTGGGCCTTCGCACTTCGTGTCTTGTGCTGCCTGGGTTTTTATCCCAGATAGCATTTGCATAGAAATTGCTCAATTTTGTCGGGCGTGGTGGCGCACGCTTGTAATCCCAGTACTTGGGAGGCTGAGACAGGAGGATCCGGGTTCGCAGCCAACCTCAGCTACTTGGTGAGGTCCTCCGCAGCTTATTGAGACCCTGTTTCAAAATAAAGAATAAAAAATCGGGCTGGGAATGTAGCTCAGAGGTAGAATGGCCTTGGGTTCAATCCCCATCACCACACACACACAAAAAGAGCTTAGAAATAGGGTTATTTTAACAAAAAATATGCCTGTGTGGCTGAGACCCTTGCTGCACTGGAAAGAAAGGTTTCTGGGTGCATCAGCCCATGGCAGGGGGCTCCAGCCATGGGCTAGACTCTGCCTGTGGGGCTTTGAGCCAAATCAGGGGGGATGCCAACCTGGTTGCAATGACCCAGTCCCAACCCTCCCTGGGAAGTGGACTCCCAGACAGTGGGGACCCTGTAGCCCACCCCTCTTCTCCTACGGACTCATGTCTTCCTGTCTGTGCACTTTCCATAGCTACTAGGTTTTAGGGAGAAAGAAGCAGCAACTCTGTCCGCACAGACGCCTGGAAGATTATCATACATCACTCCCCCACCACCATCAGGGCAGGCAGCGCAGATGACCTGGATGAATTTCCCATGGTTACAAAAAGACCTTGGGAACAAGCAGTATCCACTCCCCAGGGCTTATTAGCTGTGTGTGGCAGCCATTCGCTTGCCTGGCTCCTGCATTCCTAGGGATCCCTGGGAGCCGGTCTAGGACCGCCTCTGCAGTTCCCAGATAGTCCACAGGGTGGCGCGCTGGGCACACAGCACTACTGCTGGGCGGGGAGAAGTCCAGAGACTGACTCCCGGTTTTTCCTTTCTCCATGGATGCCCAGCTTTGCCTAGTGTCTAATAGCCTTCACATCTACTGCAACAGGTGGGCGTGGTAGTGACATTCCTCGTGCTGCTTATTTTCTCCTACAACGTCATCTTCCTGTTCGTGGGGACCGCGAGCCTGGGCCTGTTTCTCAGCAGCACCTTCCCCAGCATGCTGGCCTACACGGAGGACATCCTCCAGTACAGAGGTGAGTGAGGCCAGAGCACAGAGCCGCTGGGCGGGATGCTACTTCCTCTCCCACACCTCTCTCTGTGGCAGGAAAACCCTGCCCCACCTCCCAAAAACAGGTCCACAAAGGAGGAGATTCTGGCCCGTGGCCCCTCTCCCCAACTACAGCACCTGGCTCTGTGTGCTTGCGGGCCGTGGAGAGGCTTGGCAGCTTCTTCTCCATGTTTACCCCCCATGTGGTAATAACTACAAACCTCAGCTGACATTTTGTGAATCAGGTGTGTGCTGAAAATTACAAGTTCAAAAACAACAACAAAAAAAAGCAAAATTGCATGGGAAGTCAGGGCCTAGGAGAGGCATTTGGTGAGTGGTAGCAGGGCCTCCTGGCCTTGCTGTCGGGGCACTGACGGACGTGGGGAAGAGGACAGTGAATCCACACCTGGCTTGTGCTTGTTACAGCTTTGATGTCGGAAAACTCGAGCCCCCTCTCCTTTCCCCAACCTCCCAAGTGCATCGAGTGCAGATCTTTTTTTAAAATGAGTTAATTAAAAGTAATTGTGTTTTGAACATTTAACACCACCCTTAGGAGGAACTAGAAATGCCCTGGAGGTGGGAAAACCACATTAAGATGACGATTTCTCTGGAGAGGTTGGGGGAGGATGTTGGTGTACCCAGCTCTGTCATCCAGTCATGACAGGCTAGTGGAGCCGGCATCCTTGAAATCAAAGGAGAAGCCCTGAATACTTTTACTACACTCCATCATCACTGATCCATGAGAAGGAATAAAAATATTTTCTACGATTAACTTGCACACATTTTGTTTTCAAAATGGAAAGTAGTAAGTGAAAGGAGCCCAAAACAAACTTCTTAGCAGCTTTTCTCTAGTTCCCTTCTGAGCATATATTTTATATTTATATTTAAAGATAAATGAAACTGGGCATGTTGGTGCATGTTTGTAATCCCAGTACTTAAGAGGCTAAGACAGGAGAATTGCAGGTTCATGGCCAGCCTTAGCTACTTAGTGAGGGCCTCCGCAATTTAGTGAGATCCTGTTTCAAAATAAAGAATTAAAAAAAAAAAAGAAAAGTGAAGCCGGGCGTGGTGGTGCACGCTTGTAATCCCAGCATTCGGGAGGCTGAGACCAGAGGATCGCGGTTCGCGGACAGCCCCAGCTACTTAGTGAGGCCCTCTGCAACTCAGTGAGACCTGGTTTCAAAATAAAGAATACAAAATAGGGCAGGGGGTGTAGCTCGGAGGTTGAATGACCCTGGATTCCATCCCCAAACCCGCAAAAAAAAAAAAAAAAAAAAAAATGGGGCCAGGGGGTATAACTCAGATTCAATCCCCAGTACCACTAAATAAATAAATAAATAAATAAATAAATAAATAAATAAAATTAATAAGTGAGACTGTAATATGCTCTTTTTTTTTCTTGTGGTACTGAGGATTGAACCTCGAGGCATTCTACTTCCAGGCTACATCCACAATATTTTGTTTTGAAACAGGGTATCAGTAGATTGCTGAAAGCCTCACTACATTGCTGAGGCTGGTCTTGAACCTGTGATCCTCCTGTCTCAGCATCCCAACCTCTGAGATTACAGGTGTGCACTACTGCATCCAGCTGTATTCAGCTGTACATACTTTTTTTTTTTGCAGTACTGGGGACGGAACCCAGGATCATTCTACCTCCGAGATATACCCTCAGCCCTATTTTTTATTTTTTATTTTTATTTTTTGGTGGTACTGGAGGTGGAACCTAAAGGCTTTCTACCTCTGCGCTATACTCCCAGACTTATATTTTATTTGGAAACAGGGTCTCACTAAGTTGCCAAGACCCTCACTAAGTAGCTGAGGCTGGCTTCGAACCTGTGTGATCCTCCTGTCTCAGCCTCCCAAGTGTGGGGATTACAAGCGTGTGCATTTTATACTTTTAAATGTTTGGGATTTAGAACAGTTCATATGATAGAATGGGTCAAATGATCAAATGTATTGAGTGCCTTTGGCTTCTGGATCCTGCCAGTGCAGTACAAGCTCTGAGAAACGCCCCCAAGTCAGGGTGTGCCCCATTATAAGCCACTGAACCCTGACTCCGAAGAGGCCCGGGCCCGGCTGGCACTGAGGGGGCTAAGATGCCTCAGCCAGTCATTGTTAAACATGTCTCTGCCGCTTGGGACTCAGTGCAGGGGGCAGGCCCAAGGAGACAGTCTTCTCCCCAGCTCATCCATCCTACCTGGGGCTCCCAGCAGCTCACCCAGCTCCCAGTGGCCAGGGCTGGGTGCTGAGACTCTAAACCTCAGGGGAGTAAGTAAGTGCAGTCATGAAACAGTGTTCTCACGTGTCGCACAGCACAGCACACATGAGTGACAACAAATGTTAGTTTAATAACAATACGCATCAGGGTGTGGTAGCCCAGGCCTGGGAGGCTGAGACAGGAGGATCACAGGTGTGAGGACAGTCTCAGCACTTTAGTGAGACTCTCAGCAACCTAGTGAGACCCAGTTGCCAAACAAACACTAAAAAGGGCTGGGGATGCAGCTCAGAAGTAGAATGCCCTGGGGTTCAATACCCAGTACCACAAATAATTAATAATGATAATACCAATAAAAGTGCGAAGTTGAGCATGGTGGCACATATTTGCCATCCCAGTCCTCAGGAGGCTGAGACAGGAGGATCCCAGGTATGTGACCATCCTCTGCAACTTAGTGAGATCCTGCTTCAAAACAAAAAATAAAATAGGGCTGGGGTGTGGCTCAGAGGTGGAATGCCCGCGGGTTCCAACCCCAGCACCACACACACACACACACACACACACACACACACACACACAATGTGTTGTATTAAGCGAGGCTTCCTGCACATGGTCACTCCCACCATCCTTTTCCACCTCTCACTGTCTCTGCCTGAGTCTCAGCCCTTTGATGTGCATGGCGTCTTCCCGTGGCTGCTGAGGTGGGTCCTGGCGTGCCTCACTCTAGTCTGGCCCTCCTCTAACCCAGCCGGCTCAGCATTAAGATCCCCAGGGGCTCCAGTGACGGGCCTCCCGGGTGTGCTGACAGGGGCCGGGGCGGCTGGGTGGTTCTGGTGTGCAGCTGTGGGGGGGACATGCGCCACCCCCCACGCTGGCAGGGGGAGTGCGTTAGACCAACCCTGCAGCTTCCTGTGGACTCCTCTTCCCCAGCCTCCCGCTGAGCCCGGGGTTCTTAGTGGCACAGAAGCTGTTGTGTCTCCACGCCTTGGCCCAAGGCCACCTCTGCCTGGACTGCTCTCCATCCTGTCCCACCCCTTTGTCTGCCTGCTCCCCCCTCCCCACTCCAGGATGTTTCTCTGAGCCCCTGGGGTCCCTGCTGCGTGCCCCCCCTCCCCCCGGGCATCTGCCCTGTGTTCTGCTCTCTAGACAGCTCGGGAGGGAGGAGGGAGAGCTGGCTTTGATGTCCTCAGTGGACCTTCGGGCCGGCCCCACGCCTGTTGCTCATGACCTTGTGCAATCCCATCTCCTTCCCTGAGAGCCTCCGTTTTTCTCCCTGTAAAGTGGGGACACATTAAACACCCACCTTTTAGGATTGCTTTGTGCACTGGAGAAAACGTAAAGTTCTTGACCTGGTGTCATCTCTGGCTCACAGATGCCCGGCATCTACTTGCTGTGTTTATTCATGGGTGAGTCTTCAGTGCTCAGCACCATAACCCAGGTGCAAAAGACCTCACGGGGTTTTGTTTGTCTGTTTGGGTTTTGGGTTTGGTTTTGGTACTGGGACTGAACCCAGGGGCATTCTACCTCTTACAGACCTATTTTATTTTTTATTTGGAAACAGGGTCTCACTAAGGTGCTGACAATCTATGTTGCAGAACCTTCGATCCTGGCCGGGAATGGTTGCGCACCCTTATAATCCCCGCGCTTGGGAGGCGGAGACAGGAGGATAGCGCAGGTTCGAAGCCAGCCTCCCTGGGAGACACTTTCCAAATAAAAATATAAAATAGGTCTGGGAGTGTAGCCTGGAGGTAGAAGGCATTCCAGGAACCCCAGTACCACCAAAAACAAACAAACAAACAACAAAAACAAAAAAACAAACAAAAAAAAAACCCTTCAATCCTTCTGTCTCAGCCTCTCAAGTATTGGGATTTACAGGCATTCGCCACCAAACCCGGCTGACCTCGGAGTTTTTTTTAACAAATGAATAAAACAGAGTTGGGCGTCCTTGGAGTTCAGAGAAGGGGTGAGCAGTGTCTCAGGAGACAGCTCCTGCAGGAGGTGGGCGAGCGGGCTCAGGACTTACACAGGCAGAGAGGGAAAGGAAAGAAGGCGTTCCCGGGAGGGAGAGCCAGGCAGTGTGAGCCGCAGAGACAGGATGGACACGGAGATGGAAGGGCTGGAAGCAATAGAAGGCTGAGGAGAGGAGGACTTAAATATTCCTGAAACGAAGGTACAGGCTAACCTACAAGAAATCCTGGGGATCCAAAGGAGTCCTCGTGCTGGGCACAGTGCAGTGGTGTACACCAAGTACTTGGAAGGCTGAGACAGGAGGATCATGGGTTCAAGACCAGCGTCAGCAACTTAGCGAGACCCTGTTTCAAAACAAAACAAAAGCCGGGCGTGGTGGCGCACGCTTGTAATCCCAGCATTCGGGAGGCTGAGACCTGGAGGATCGCGGTTCACGGACAGCCTCAGCTACTTAGTGAGGCCCTCTGCAACTCAGTGAGACCCGGTTCCAAAATAAAGAATAAAAAATAGGACAGGGGTGTAGTGGAGGTCAAATGCCCCTGGGTTCCATCCCCAGACCCGCAAACAAACAAACAAACAAAAAACACAAAAATAAAAAGAGCCAGAGGTATAACTAGGAGGTAAAATGTCCCTGGGTTCAATCCCCAGTACCCAAAATAATAAAACAAAGCTACCAAAAAATAAAGCTGTCTCTGTGGCCATAGCCTCTTCCAGAAGTTTCTAGAAGCCAACTGGACCATCACAGCTGGCTTCTGTCCCCCACTTGCGTTTACCCAGTGACACCCCTGTCTCTTTGCTAGGCTGTGCAACCACGGTGCTGGTGACCGGGGCGGGAATCGGAGAGATGGTCCTGCAGATGCTGGTTGGTTTGGTATGTGGGGGCCCCGGGGGCGGCTGGGGAAGGCTTCTCCCACAGGTGAGAAGAGGCAGCCAGCCACCTCCTGCGCCCAGGCGTCCATGTCCTGCGCCTTGTGGGGGCCGCCCTGCTGGGTTACCTGTTTTTCCGAGCCCGCCTCAAAAGCTGGGCCTGGGACTGTGAGACCCGGGGACGTGCACAGACATGCGGACAAGTCCAAAACAAACACAGGCTGTGTCTGGGAGCGGGGCCAGGGGGACCCATGGGAATGCTGTTTGGCTGTCCAGCCCAGACAGCGGGAACTTTTTTTCATCCCTTCTCTCTCCCGCACCGGCCTCCCAGCCTGGCCAGGCGCTGGCCCTCCCGGCTCGCCTCACTCATGCCCACAGTCCACTGTCCACCAGAGGAGAAAACAAAAACAAGAAATGAACATCAGCTTTTTGTTTTGTTTTGTTTGGGTACCAGGGATGGAACCCAGGGGCATTCTACTCTGAACTATACCACCAGCCCTATTATGTGTTAGTTTGAAACAGAGTCTCGCTAAATTGCTGAGGACCTCACTAAGTAGCTGAGGCTGGCCTCTAACCAGCAAGCCTCCTGTCTCCCTCTCCCAAGTACGGGATTACGGGTATGGGCCACCACGCCCAGCTCCAGCTTTTTTTTTTTTTTTTTTTTTTTTTTTTTTTTTTTTTGGTGGTACTGGGCTTCCTGGGAGCCCTTCTACCTCTGGGCTACACTCCCAAACCTATAGACCTATTTTTATATTTTTATTTGGAAACAGGATCTCTTAAGCCAGCACGGCTGGCTTCAAACCTGCGCGATCCTCCTGTCTCCGCCTCCCAAGCGCGGGGATGACAAGCGTGCGCCACCACGCCGGGCTCCAGCTTTTTCTTGAATACTGTAATGGAGACTCCATTCTTTTTACAACAGAGGATACTGAAACTGAGTGCGATGATGCGGAGCTCGGGTGTCGCAGTCTCTAGGGCCCGCATCACTCCTCCTCTTCCTCTTGTCGCCCTGGCTGGAGGGGAGGAGCTGCTCTCACGGCGCTCTCTGCATTGAAATGACGTCACGTCTGGGGTGTGCTCATGCAGTCCAGTGCAGGGACGAAGTGGCAGGTCACAGATGAAATCAGACTAACTACTAAAGTTGGGAGAAGGGCCGGTGGGAGTTCTGTATGCTACTTTGACATGTTTTACATTTTTATAATAATGCCGGGCGTGGTGACGCAGGTTTGTAATCCCAACACTTGGGAGGCTGAGACAGGAGGATAGCACAGGTTTAAAGCCAGCCTCAGCTACTTAGTGAGGCTCTCAGCAACTTAGTGAGACCCTATTTCCAAATAAAATATAAAAAATAGGTCTGGGAGTATAGCCCTGGAGGTAGAAAGCCTCTAGGTTCCACCCCTAGTGCCACACACACACACACACACACAAAATCATAATAACCAGCCAGGTGTGGTGGCGCTCACTTGTAATCCCAGCATTCTGGAGGCTGAGACTGGTGGATCACAGTTCGCAGCCAGCCTCAGCTATTTAGTGAGGCCCTCTGAAACTTAGTGAGACCCTGTTTCAAAATAAAGGATAAAAAATAGGGCAGGGAGTGTAGCTCGGAGATCGAGTGCCTCTGGGTTCCATCCCCAGACCTGCAAAACTAAATACATACATACATACATACATACATACATACATACATACATACATTTTGCCAGGGCATAGTGTAATCCCAGTGCTTGGGAGGCCGAAATAGGAGGATTGCGTAGGTTCGAAGCCAGCCTCAGCTACTTAGTGAGGCTCTCAGCAACTAAGTGAGACCCTGTTTCCAAATAAAATATAAAATAGGATTGGGAGTACAGCCCGGAGGTAGAAAAGCCTCTGGGTTCCATCCCCAGCACCACAAAAATACATACATACATACATACATACATACATACATACATACATACATTTTCATAATAAACTGTTAAAAATATGCATACCCTGCCAGGCGTGGTGGCGCACTCTTGTAATCCCTGCGCTTGGGAGGCAGAGACAGGAGGATTGCGCAGGTTCAAAGCCAGCCATGCTGGCTTAAGAGATGCTGTTTACAAAAATAAAAAAGTATAAAATAGGCCTGGGAGTGTAGCCCGGAGGTAGAAGGGCTTCCAGGAACCCCAGTACCACCAAAAAAAAAAAAAAAAAAAAATGCATACCCTTTGCAAAGTTCCAGTTAGGCCTATGGGTATAGAAACATCCTGTGAGCTGGGTGATGGTGCACACCTGGAATTCTAATACTTGGGAGGCTGAGACAGGAGGATCGCAGGTTCAAGGCCAGTCTCAGCAATTTAGTGAGACTTGTAATAATCAAGCAAGATTCTGTTTCAAAATGAAAAAATAAAAGGACTAGGGGGGAACCAGGCGTGTTGGCACATGTTTGTAATCCCAGCATTTGGGAGGCTGAGACGGGAGGATCGCAATTGGAGAACAGCCTCAGCTACTACTTAGTGAGGCCATTTGGAACTCAGTGAGACCCTGTCTCAAAATAAAGAATAAAAAATATGGCTGGGAGTGTAGGATGGAGGTAGAACAACTCTGGGTTCCACCCCCAGTACCGAAAAAAAAAAAAAAAAAAAAAGGGCTAGGGGTGCTGAGCATGGTGGAGCACATTTGTAATCCCAGCACTTGGGAGGCTGAGACAGGAAGATCACCCATTTGTGCCCAGCCTCGGCTACTTAGTGAGGCCCTCTGCAACTTAGTGACACCTTGTTTCAAAGCAAAGAATAAAAAATAGGGCTGGGGGGTGGAGCTCAGAGGTAGAATGCCCCTGGGTTCCATCCTCCATACTGCAAAAAAAGGGAGGGGAGGCTAGGGGTGTCTCTCAGAGGTTAGAATGCCCCTAGGTTCAGTTCCCAGGACAAATAAATAGAAAGGTAGGAAAGGAGGCAGGCAGGCGGGCAGGCAGGCAGGCGGGCGGGCGGGCGAGCAGGCGGGCAGGCAGGCCTCATGTAGCCAGGTGTGGTCGTCCATACCTGTAATCCCAATACTTGGGAGGCTAAGACAGGAGGATTGCAGGTTCAAGGACAGCCTCAGCAAATAGTGAGACTTTTAGCAACCTAGTAAGACTCTGTTTCAACATAAAATATAAAAATAAAGCCAGGCATGGTGGCACACGCTTGTAATCCCACCATTTGAGAGGCTGAGACAAGGAAGATCGCAGTTCACGGCCAGCCTCAGCCACTTACTGAGGCCCTTTACAACTCAGTGAGACCCTGTTTCAAAATAAAGACTAAAAAATAGGACTGTGGGCATAGCTCGGAGGTAGGAGGCCCCTGAATTCAACCCCTAGTAACAAAACAAATCAAAACAAAAAAACACCTCATGTGATTGGAATTTCAGAAAGTTCCAAAACCCAGAGCTGAAACAGGAGGCCTCTAGGTGCAGCCCTGGCCTGAGGATGGGACTTTTGCCACCTCCAGACAGAAAGTGGAGTTGAGTCCAAGCCTTCCCTCTCCCACGCTCCTGACTGTTGGCGTGAAGGCCTCAGCCTGACCCAGAAGCCCGCCGGGGCCGGAGGCCACTTCCCGCGGCGCGCCTCCTGCGTGACATTTCGGTGTCTGAATCTCCGTGTTTCCCCCTTGGCAGGTATTCCAGGCCCAGGGCAGCTATAGCTTCCTGGTCTGTGGTGTGATCTTTGGCTGTTTGGCTTTAACCTTCTATATCTTGCTTCTATGTTTCCACCGGATGCACCCTGGACCCTCATCAGGTAAGGAGAGAATCCGTTTCTACACAAGGGGAGGAAAAGCAGGCAGGGGAGGGTGGGGAGAGGCTGTGAGCTCAGCGTGCCAGGAGCGCTCTTCTGTTCCAAGTAAAATGCAAGGAAATGTTTATTTTTCTACAGCTTCCTCTTCCCCTCTTCCTGCTTTCCCTGCAATTGTCTGTGTGGGACTCTTTAGGCCAGGGGTTGTGGGACTGGCTGACTCATGGTCTCCGTTAGCAGGGGACATGGATTATGGGCTTGGCTTTCTGCATCCCACCATGCTACAGAACCAGCCTGTTCTGGGCACTGAGAGGCAGCGCCTGTCTCCCTGGCTGGAACTCGGCCCACGGCCCAATTGGCCAACTCCTTGCAGTTCAGGATTTGACTCTGGTCCAAAGCTCTTCTTCAAAAAGAAGTCCTTTGGGCCAGATGGCAAAGCAAAGCTCCTTCAGGGCAGAGACACCTCCTAAAAATAGTCTCCCTCCTGGAGACCCCAGGCAGGGGAGTCCCCGAGCTATTTTCCTAACCCTGTGCCCTCACCTGCCCTCTGCCCAGAGCTTTCAAAGTGCCCGGCAACCATGACTGTGCACACAGTGGATTTTTTTTTTCTTTTCCTTTTTTTTCTTCTTTTTGTGGTACTGAGAATGGAATCCAGGGTCCTACCTCCAGGCTATACTCCCAGACTTATTTTATATTTTGTTTGAAAACAGGGTCTCACTAAGTTGCTGAGAGCCTAAGCAGTGGAGGCCACCTTCGAAACTGCGATCCTCCTGTCTCAGCCTCCCAAATACTGGAATCACAAGCATGTGCCACCACACCTGGCTTCACAGGCAGTTCTTAAGAGAAAGTGCCCAGGCGACCCTTGTTCTCCCCATAAAAAGAATAATTAGAAAAAGACGCTGTGCCCCATACAGTCTTCTCTCACACTCTAAACACTCGGGACAAAGGCTCAGATCACATGAGGTGTTTTTTTGTTTTGATTTGTTTTGTTACTAGGGGTTGAATTCAGGGGCCTCCTACCTCCGAGCTATGCCCACAGCCCTATTTTTTAGTCTTTATTTTGAAACAGGGTCTCACTGAGTTGTAAAGGGCCTCAGTAAGTGGCTGAGGCTGGCCGTGAACTGTGATCTTCCCCCAGACCCCAGAACAGCACTAACCACAGCCTTATTTCCGAGATGGCAGGTTCTGGACCTTGTCTAGCCCAGCCTTTGGTGCGGAGTTTAAGATACACATCGAGAGCTACACTCCCATCCCCTCTTGTTTTATATTTTGAAACAGAGTCTTGCTAGTTTGCGGAGAGTCTCACTATTGCTGAGACTAGTCTTGAGACCACAATCCTCCTGTGTCAGCGTGGGCCACCATACCCAGCATACCACCTGCTTTATTTACCTTTTCTTTCTTTCTCTTTCTTTTTCTTTCTTTCTTCCTTTTCTTTCTTTCTTTCATAGTTCCTACCCAAGACAAACCTCTTGGCATGGAGAGTCCTGAATTCTACCAGAGGTGAGACAGGGGTACAGGAGGCAGGTGAGGACTCGGGCCTCCGGGGCACCAACGTGACGGACATGGAAGATGGCCAAGGATCAAGGCCCAGGCACCTTTGCACTCACCTTCTCCACTCAATATGTGGTTGCATAGAAGAAACTGTGTCCTGGTACGTGGGCCCTCCCCAGGCAAGTCTTAAAAGGTTGCCCAAAGGTTCCAGTTACCATTCTCTTGCCTGGTTGGGATTTGGGGAAGAGCTGTCCAGGATACAAACACAGAAAGGCAGAAGACAGCTGTGCACGCCAGTAGCTGCTTCGTGCAAGGACCATGGCCTGGGTTTGAGATCACTCTTAGTTGACGTTTGAAAAAATAGGTTGAAATTGTAAAGGTTGATGATCTATGTAGATAAGTGTTAAATCAAAAGCAACCCCAAGTTTTTCCCTGGCATGTTCAAAGGATTGATATGCTTTTTACTTACTGATAGTTCCAAGTCCCTCCCATTCCTGCAGCAGGGCTGATAGTTCATCTGTAGTCTAAGACATCAGGACAGGTTGAATCATGCTGTTTGGGACACTAATTCAGTGGTTTGCTGGGCTAGCTCACACCAACTTAGAAAAAAATGATTGTTAAATTTTCATTTTGAGAGCCAGATGTGGTGATAAGTGCCTATAACCCCAGTACTTGGGAGGCTGAGACAGAAGGATTGTAGGTTCAAGGCCAGCCTCAGCAACCTAGCAAGGCTGTCAGCAATTTAGCAAGAACTTGTTTCAAAATTTAAAAAAAATAATAAAATAAAAATAGGGCTGGGAATGTAGCTTGGAGGTAGAATGTCCTTGGGTTCAATCCTCAGTGCCACCAAAAAAAAAAAAAAATTTTTTTTAAATTTTATTTAGAGAACTGGTTGTTAAAATGAAGCCATGATTGTGAAGTGATGATCAGTTTATCCGTTTGCTGAGTGCGCTGCACTGACCCCCTTCCAAGCCTCAGTTCCTGTTCTAGGAACTAAGGCCAGGAAGCCTCCAGATGCCCGGCAGCCTGCAGTGTTCTACTGCAGTCTGCTTGTGTATTGGTAGACTACTGGTGAGAATGGTTGGTGTCCTCAGGGATGGGTCCCTCCGGGTACCAGCTCACCAAGATGAGTGTGGAAAAAAGAAGCCATGATTAAAATTTAAATCAACTTATAATTAAGCAAAGTAGATGAAAACAAAGGTAGAAGTACTCAAACGCATCCCTTCCTAATTTTATTCTGATGCTCTTGAGGGTCTTCTCTCCGTGATCAGTGGGCGGTGGAGCTATTTAATGGAGCGATGCTGAGCATTTCCACCTGTAGTGACAGCATGTTGACAGCTTGGTATCCGCCATGGTGGGAGTCTCTCTATACCCCAGAAACTGGCAAAAACCACAACTCATGGCTTTTCTCCCTGGAGAGCCACTTGTTAACAGTTTACCAGTATACCATGGCTAATAATCAATGCTAATTTGTCCAGAAATAACCTGGGAGAATGAGGTGACTGTTCTATTTTTCTCTCTACTGATAGTGACTAGCATATAAAAGATAGAGAAAGAGCCCTAAATTATCAAAAATATTTAAATTTTACGTCTTTGGTAGAGGGAAAAGCATTATATAGCACGTCAAGGTCTTTTCCTTAACAAAAAGCTGGGACTACCGAACAATTCAAGCCACACAGTATACAGAAAGCAGCGTCCGTCAAGGCCACTGTCAAGGAGTCAGAGCTCCTAGGCAGAGCCAAGCGGGCGGTCACACCTAGAGATCGGACTCTTCAGCTCAGATGGGCCCGAGAGTGCTGAAGCTCCTGAAAGTGGTGAAACCGCTGTTACAGTAATCGGTTTGCCTGCACTTTCTCGATGTACATACAAATGTATGTTATAAATATAAAAATTAAGTGGATTCTAGTTCCTAGTTACCTGTCCCAAAGACTGTGCTTCACATGCTGAACACTAAAGGGATCTTTCCGGATCTGTACGTGTTGACACGTTAGCCAGCTCTGACAGCCCCCAACAGCACGGTGAGGAGAATCTGTTTAGATGGAGACTTGGAGAGGGCTGGCCTCATTTTCTAGCTGTGTGGCCCTGGGCAGCTCACTGAGGCTTGTCCAATCATTTTTTCTTTGTTTTTAACCAGTAAAGTTCTAAAAGCACCCTACCTCACAGGAATTATAAAAGAATGAAGTGAATCTGTATAAAGCACTTGCCATATGCCCAACCCAGAAAATGTTTAATAAACATGAGCAATTTTTATTTTTAAAGCCTCCTCATAAGTATCTTAGAAATTGTTCCTGTTTGGTACCTATTTATTTTAAGTCAAAAAGATCCAATTTCTCTGGAAATCTGGTGGACTAAGGGGTATAGTCTTAACTATGTCTGTAAATATGTCAATGTTAGCCAAATTCAAATGTGCAATCTTCCTATAGTGATGGACCTGGACCAAGAGAAAGCAATTGTATTTTTTCTTGTGGTTTTTCAAGAAAACATCCTTTTTATACAATTTTAGAAGGAAGAATCAATGGCTATATCTAAGTTGATGATGATAAATTTGTTAATGTAGAAAAATAATTTAAACAAATCTGAGAGTACCTTTCATAAAAATAAAATATTTTAAGCTTAATGTGTTATCCATTAGAGGGACAACTGACCCATAATTTTATATAAGCTTGGAAACAAATGACCTTCTCAGTTCCTTCTCATACTACAGGCTTGTATGGCTTTTGTATGTATATATGTGCATACTGTATATGAAATGTGTGTATACCATACATGGGTACGTATACATGCATATATATAATTTGTGAGAACGTGTGTGCAGTGCTGGGGATGGAACCCAGGGCCTCACACGGGCTAGGCAAGTGCTCTACCGCTGAGCCACACCCCAGCCCTCATGGCTACATAGAAGGAAACTCGGGAGGGCTGACAGCCCCTCTTCTGACATGTAACCGAGTAAGGGGAAGACGACAGGTTCTCACACTACACTTCAAAGTCAGTTTCAAAGCAAGCAGGGCCTTTTCCTGACCTCTTTCCTTTCAGTTTTGACATTTCAGAATGCTTCGAGGTCACTCCATTCCCACCTCCCTTCTCTACAGGGACATGGGACTCTTAACCCATCAGCACACCCAATTCTCTACAGGAAGGCGCAGCACCATAGAGGTCTGATACAGAGAAAGTACTTATTCATTCAAGAGACTGACTAGAGCAGGGTTGTTGGTGCACCTCTGTGATCCCAGGACTTGGGAGGCTCAGATAGGAGAATTGCAAATTCGAGGATGGCCTCAAACACTTGGTGAGGCTCTCAGCAACTTAGTGAGACCATGTTTAAAAATGAAAAAATAAAATAGAGCAGGGGGTGTAGCTGAGAGGTAGAAGGCCCCAGGTTCAATCCCAGTATGAGAGAGAGGGACGGACAGACACTTCCCAACTAAGCACCTGCTATGTTCAAGGCACTGATGAAGGGGCAGTTACAGCAGTGAATGAGAAGTCCCTGCCTCACAGGGACTACACCGTAGTGGGAGACAGCAAACCAACACTGCTCCAAAGAGCGTGCTGCAGGGTGTGGGATAATGGGGAGCCATGAAGAGAAACAGAGCGAGGCAGGTGGGGTGGGAATAGGAAACGTGAGAGGAGCTCCTAAGACCTTACTAAGGAGGCACCATTTGTGCAGACTTACATGGTACACAAGGCCACCTAAGCGCCTGGGGAAGAGCCTATCAGGCAGGGGACACAGCCAGCCAAGTACCTTACGCCGGAGCATGCTTTGTAAAATGGTGCAGGCTGCTGTGGCTTCTGCACAGTAAGGAAGGAAGACAGTGGCAGGAAGTAGGTTGTCGGGCTGGCTGGGGGCCAGACCATACAAGCCAGAGCGTGGAAAGTTTTATATGTGATGTGAGGTTACTGAGAGAATTTTGAGTAGTCAAGTGACATGGTCTGATAGACACGTTCAAGAGCCGGGCACGGTGGCGCATGCTTGTAGTCCCCGTACTTGGGAGGCTGAGACAGGAAGATCACGGGTTCAAGGACAGCCTCAGCAAGAAGTAAGACACTCGTCAACCCAGCGAGACCCTGTTTCAAAGTAAAAAATATAAGGTTGGGGGTGTAGCTTAGAGGTAGAATGCCCTTCTATTCAATCCTCAGTACCACACACGCACACAAAAAAAGATAAACATGTTTGAAAGTATCACTGGTTATAGCCCGATGTGGTGGCAAAAGCCTGTAATCCCAATACTTGAGAGGCTGAGACAGAATCGCAGGTTCAAGAAGAGCCTCAGGAACTTAGCAAGACTCCCAGCAACCTAGCGAGTCAGTTTCAATTTTAAAAATCTTTAAAAGGAAGGGGGATGTGCTGATGTAGCTCAGAGGTAACCCCTGGGTTCAGTCCCCAGTACAAAAAAAAAAAAAAAAGGACCACTGCTTGCAACCTGGAGGTGACTGGAAGTGAGCGTGCAGTTGGGAGAGCAGCTCAGGTGCAACTGCTGGGGTGCACAGCAGATGCCTGGACTGTGGCGGCAGCAGTGGAAGTGGTAGCCTGACTAGACTAAAGCTATGTTTTGAAGGCTCAGCTGACAGAATTTGCTGATGGGTTGGGTGTAGGGTGGAAGACGGGCATGGAAGAGAACCCCAAGGCACAGGGCCCATGGAACTGCGTATGACTAGGCCACAGGACACTGGGAGGCCCTGGAGCACTATGAGCTTTGTTTTGCACGTGACCGTGTTCCATCCAGCTACTGGGATGTCAAGACTGTTGGGTAAAGCCATCCAGAGCTTGAGAGAAAAGTCAAGGCTGAAGATAGCCTTGTGACCACACAGTGTTGTTCAAAGCCAGGGGACTGAATGCAGCGACATCAGATGGGAAGATTGAGCCCTGGGGTATTTCAATGTGTTCCTAGACGTTTAAAGAGATCGAACCCAGCAGAACAAATGAGAGAAGCCAGAGGTGAGTGGGAGTTCAGGAGGAAATGTGGTTTCCTGGAAGGTATGTGAAGACTATCTCCAGGAGGGGTGAGGAATCAGTGTTGCCAACTTCAACCAGGACTGAACAAGGACCCCGAGGGGGTGACCCAGATGAGACCTTGATTAGAGCAGGGCTTTGGCAAATGAAGGCCGTGTGTTCAAAGCACATGCGAGTTGTGAATGGACTCTGCCACTCCACACCAGTGCTCGCCACTTGAGCACAGCTGTTTGAGGTCTTATGACCTGTCTCATTCCTCAATATGATACACTGCTGCCTTCTTTGAGTCCCTCCAGATGAAGAGACATTCATAGGCAGAGTTCAGTCATGTTCCTCCAGGTACAGGTGGACTGGTATCAGTGTAGTGCTTTGTTTAGGTAACCAATTTGAACTCTTACAACTGTTCGTGGTTATCTCCCTCCTGATAAGCTAGCCCTGGAAAAAAAAACAGCGTCATTGTTATCAGTGAGCTACTAGATGCATCACAAGACCTCTGAGAGCACTTACAAACTAAGTATGTCTCTTAAGAGAGGAAGTGTCAGCAGTCAGAGGGCTAGAAAACAAAAATAGTGACTTAAACAGGCTTTAAACAGAAGGGCTCAAAGCTTCTGATATTCTAAAATGCATTCTGAATCTCCAACAATTGAAGACCCCATTTCTCAAACTCATTTGAGCTCACAGGACTTCTGGGTAACACTTTTTTTTTTTTTTTTTTTTTTTTTTTTTTTTTGCGGTACTGGGGATGGAACCCAGGGGCATTCTCCTCTGAACTACACCCCCAGCTCTATTTTTTATTTTGAAACACTTAGCCTAAGTAGTAGCTGAGGCTGTCCTCGAACCTTAAGCCTCCTGCCTCAGCCTCTCAATTGCTGGGATTACAAGCGTGCAGCACCACACCCGGCTGGGTAACACATTTTAAGAACCGTGCTTTAGGAGAATTCAGTAATTCCCACAAGAGGGTACCACCCACCTGTGAGGTGAGCACTGTTTACTGTCTGGGCACCTGAAGTGACATCTCACCAGGGTCAGCCGACTGTCCCACCAGCAGCCTGTCACTGGCATGCTTGTTAGATTCATCTAGAGATATGAAGTAGTGCTCTGATATTTTTCCACCTATTAATAATCTCATTTTTCCATGTGTGTTATTCCAACCTAGTTCAGAAAAGGTCTAATTTCACTTGATGAATAAACTGAAGTCTTTGGGATTGTCTCTCAAAAACCATACACAGCAGCCAGGAGTGGTGGTGTACACCTGTAATCCCAGTACTTGGGAGGCTGAGACAGAAGAATTATAGGTCTGACACCAGCCTCAGCAACTTAGTGAAACCCTCAGCAACAGTAAAACCCTGTTTCAAAATAAAAAAATAAAGACTGGAAGTGTAGCTCAGAGGTAAATGCTCCTGTAAGAGAGAGAAGAGAGAGAGAGAGAGAGAGACAGACAGACAGACAGACACACACACACACACACACTGCTACAACAGAATTAAACAAAAATTGCTCCTTTTAAAGGTAAAATAAGCCAGGTGTGGTGGCACAGGCTTGTAATCCCAGCATTCGGGAGGCTGAGACGGGAGGATCACGGTTCATGGACACAGCGAGGTCCTCTGCTACTTAGTGTAACCCTGTTTCAAAATAAAGCATAAAGAATAGGCAGGGGTGTAGCTCAGAGGTCAAATGCCCCTGGGTTCCATCCCCAGACCCGCAAAATAAATAAATAAACAAACAAACAAACAAATAGGCACAATAAAAGCATCTGATTAAAAACCCTTATAAAATGTTACTAAATTTAAGCTGGGCGTGGTGGGGCACACTTGTAATCCCAGCATTCAGGAGGCTGGGACCGTAGGATCGCGGTTCGCGGACAGCCTCAGCTACTTAGTGAGGCCCTCTGCAACTCAGTGAGACCCTGTTTCAAAAAACAAAAATAATAATAAAGAAATAGGGTAGGGGGTGTAGCTCGGAGGTCAAATGCCCCTGGATTCCATCCCCCAAGCCCACAAAAAAAAAAAAAAAAAAGTTACCAAATTTTCTGAGCGTGGTGGCACATACTTGTAATCCCTGCACTTGGGAGGCGGAGACAAGGAGGAAGGAGGATCGCGCAGGTTCGAAGCCAGCCTTGCTGGCTTAAGAGACCCTGTTTCCAAATTTAAAAAATATAAAAAAATAGGTGTCTGGGAGTGTAACCCAGAGGAGGTAGAAGGGTTTCCAGGAACCCCAGTACCACACACAAACAAATGTTACTAAATTTGGCAGGGCATAGTGGTGGGTGCATGCAGTCCCAACACTTGGGAGATAAGACAGAAGGATCACAGCTTCAAGAACAGCCTAAGCAATATAGCAAGATTCTTAGCAACTAGACACACTGCTTCAAAACAAAAAAATAAAAAGGTCTGGAGATGTAACTCAGAGGTAGAATGCTGTGGGTTCAATCCCCAGTATCACCAAAAGAAAAAAGATAACCATTGAGAAAATTGAATTCTTTCCTTATATACTGTTAGCATGGATAAAATATAATGCAACACAGAAAGACTACCTAAATGGCTGTGAAGGGGGAATAAATCAATTCAGAAAATCATTTTGTTAAAAATGTTTATTTAAAAAAATACAATTGTCCATATCTAATTGCACATATGTCTATTAACATATCTGTATAATTTTGAACTTTTAGTAAATTTGCTACAGTGCTTTCTTAAAGCCAGCTTGCATTACACAAAGCAAATTCCTCTGTCAGTTCTTACATAAAATAGTTTTTTAAAAACTGTATCATTTTTCTTGACGCTTAACACCATTATAGAATTTAACAAAATTTTTGCATAAAATGTGGGAAGTGATAGAAAAACTGATCACCTGGGTGGTTATTCTGAACCCTTACCTCTGGAGATGTACTGAGTATCTACTATACTTTTTATTTTCTTTTAAAAGCAGCATATTATAAAGCCCTCAAAGTGCTAGAATATCCTTTTCTTTCCTCACCTACTCAAACTCTGTATAAAGTTTCTTTCCTGAAGAGACAAAGTTCTAGACTCTAGCTACAATCATCTAGTCAACTTTTTAAAAACAATATCCCTTTTTCTCCAACAGGTAAGTCTAACTGCTTAGCTAGATGACAGCAGTTTCTGTCCAGTTGTATCAATTAATGAGAATTTTCATAACCATTAGCAGTCACCACTTCAACTGCTTTCTTAGGAAAAAGAAAAGGGGTAGGGAGGCAATTTTAACACTTTGAAGGTCTCCCTAAAGTAAATTAAATTGAAACTAATTAAGACAAGTTATTAAATACAGCTTAATTATTCATTTTGCTGGGTAGGTATACACTTGTACTGTATCTAAATAACTATTTCTACAAAGTGGTGGATCCTAGATATTATAAGATGTAGGTTTCAATAAAACAAACAAGGGGGGAAATAAAGAAGAAGTAACTCTCCTCCTTTGAGCTGAGCACTCTGACAAGTTCTTATTAGCACACGTTCCAAACTGAGACCCGCATAGAAACGACGCCTCTCCCATGGAGATGCACGGCGAGTCCCGTGACAGATGAATCCTGATTCTGAAATACAGATTAGCTGGAGGAAATTAAGAGTTTGTTATTTAATATTTAACACTGGTGAATTTTTAAGTGATACTCATACTTTACAGTCCACAAACTGCCAGTTTCATTATGGTCAAATCACTTAGGACATGGAATTTTAAATAATCCAATTTATGGTTGTTCCGACTGATACTTCATTCCTAGCTGTTTCTTAGGAGGAGCTTTTTAAAAAAAAAAGATCCAATAGGGCCTGCTGAAAAGTATTAGTTTGTTCTTGAAAATGCAAAGTTAAGCCTGTGAGGTGGTGGGTGCCAATTCCCCCCAGCTACTCAAGGGGCTGAGGCAGAAGCCTTTGAGCCCAAGAGTTTAAGGTCAGCCTGGACAACAAGACTCTGGCTCAAAAACAAGCAAAGTGTGTGCTAAGTTTAAAGAAAAAAAAAAAAAAGGGGCCAATTATCTGGTAAATAAAATGCATAATTCTAAGAAATCCATTTTAAAAAAAAAATTTATTTGCCTCCACCAAGGCTAACCAATAGCAAAATGAATACACTGGGTTTCATATTTAATCTTCCCACAGAAAAAATCAGATTGCTAGTAGGCAGAAGTGGAGAAACAGGTGACTGTGACCAGAAAAGATGCAGGGCCCAACCAGATAAACAAGCTGCTCACAATCAAGATGGATTGCATTAATTTCTTTTCTATCTTACGTATGTGCATCATAGTTAATTTCACTAATACTGAACAGGGAAGTTCATAAAGCACGCTACTCTAGCACAGACAATGAATGTAAAGCAATGATGTACATACAAAGGCCACGGTAATACTGCCCTAAAATACAAACGAAAAACAAAAATGAAATGTCTCAGAAGGGACTGCATCCCGTACATAACAATAAGAAACAATGCTTAAACAGAAAAAACCCTTATAAAATTGGATACTTTTCAAATGTAAATGTAATCTATCAGTTGCAAAACATCTTCAAATCATAAAATGTCTACAAAGCACAATATTAAAAGCTTACAAATTTTAAAACATCCTACCAGAAGATCATACTTTACAGAGCCCAGAAGAATGGCTCATCAGGTAATCCATTTATCCCTTTCGCAAATATTAAGTTCCCCAAAATATGAGAAATAAACCTTACTTCCCTGACCCTTAATATCCTGAAGTTGAAATTAAACAAAATAATCATTAAGGTACTTCCAGTTATCAGTTATTAAAAATAAAACAGTGCTAATAACGGTGCCCGAGAAAGTGCCAAGTGATTTAATACCAATATATGGCATTCCCAACCTTGAACTCTAGGCAGACTTGAGTGATTCTACTGGCTAGACTCTGAGCCAGCACGGCTCATAATCCTTGGAAGGGATGAGAACCAGAGTGGGCCTTTATGAGACAGGAAGAGGGCAAAGCCGAGAAACCATCCAGCCCAGACACCCGCCTCTGCGGCTCCTGCTACTGCTACGTATACACAGTTTAAAAGGTAAAGAGAGCCACAGAGCCAGAAGCCCTCCACTCTGACATCAACCCACGGCAAAAATCTGTATTTTAGAAATACTGCTTCTAGTATAAAGTTTCTCTGAGAGACATACAACCCAATCTAATAAAAGATTTTACAAAAAAGCAAATTCAAATGTAGAAATTTTAAAGGGCATCCTTATTTGCTCAGTAATAAACGAACATGAAAGAGCAGTTTAAGATGATTTTGTTTTGAGTATGTCATATTTTAAGTGCTAGTTTCTAAAATGTTGGCAAGCAATCAGTCTTTAAGGCCTATATGTATTTAAAATTGAAATGTGCAAGGCATTAATCTTTAAAAAGTGGCAACTGCAAAGTGCAGCCTTTTTTGTTAGTTTTAATATAAAATAGGCTAAGTCATCCTGGTCTAAAGGATAAACATATATGTTCCCTGTGAAATATTTACACACACATTCTCAGTCAATACATCAGTATATATTCAGTATATACACACACACACATATATGGACATGGCTAACAAATCAGAATAACTTTGAAATATTCTAGTCTCCCAATTAAGTATCTCAAAGTAAAGTTTTAAACCTCATAAAATTCCCTGATTTGTATTACACTTAAAAGATTAGCATTCAAGAGACTTACTATATACCCCTCATGAATTTTCCTTGTTAAGTGGTTTTATTTTATGTGGTGCTGGGGAGGAGCTCGGTGGCAGTGTTTGCCTAGTATGTACAAGATCCTGGGTTCCATCCTCAGGACCACAGGTTAAAATAAAAGTTAACAACAGCTTGAATTTCCTGGTTTCAGAAAAAGTCTAAAGTCGATATTTCCCCTCACTCCAACCACAGTGGGTTCCCATCTTTCACAATGGCTTAGTATGAATGGCAGCGCCCTGGAAAAGGCCTTTTTCTGGCAGGCTATCCCTGTGTAACACTTTGTTTCAGAAGAGCAGCTTGAAGAAACTGACGGGTCCTGCTGAGCACTAGGGCACTTACAAATACCACCGCCAATGCACCTCTCTGTTCACAGGTCAGAACACGACTCTGACAGCAACAGGTTCCACCACGTACAAAGAGTGAACGAAACCAAACACTTCTTGCTTAATGCACCCCCAAGAATTCTAGACTCCAAGATTTAAACTTCATCTTCAGTAAGCATAGTTCTTACAATATAAGAGGAATAACAGGGTACCCTGTTTCAAGCAATGCTTGAAAACAGAAACATGTATCTGTTAATTGCAGGCCAAGGAGGTAATAAAATATCTCCATAGACCCCATTCTTGTCCACGGCCATACCACCCTGAATGCACCCGATTTCCTCTGATCTCAGAAACTAATCAGAGTCAGGCCTGGTGACTACCTGGACGGGAGAACCCATTTTCTGTCCAGAGAACCTGCTGAAAGAAGACAAGTTTGATTGCCCTTCACTTCATTTACACTGTGGACTGAACACTTGAATGCTCAATTCCATGCTAGAAATAATGTATCTTTTCATACCCTCAGGTAACAGACTGCATTCACAGGTAGTCTTTAACTCTCCTGTTGGTCTAGTGATTCACTGAGGGCTACAAGGTTCTGCCCAAAGTCCTGCCTCATCACACTTGATTCCACACCTAAGTAGGGCCCCTCAGAACAATTCTAGATAACTGGCATGGATATGGATATGGATGTATGTGTGTGTGTGTGTGTGTGTGTGTGTGTGTGTATATATATATATATATATATATATAATCAAACAGACTGATAGAACAGACAGGCCCATCAAGAAAAGGTACTCCTTCAGATGCTGAAATGTCACAATTTTTTTGTGTAATGGGAATGAAACCCAGGGGCTTTCTACCTCTAAGCTACAACCCCAGCCCTATATTTTTATTCTTCATTTTGAAACAGGGTCTCACTGAGTTGCAAAGAGCCTCACTAAGAAGTAGCTGAGGCTGGCCTTGAACCACGATCCTCCTGTCTCAGCCTTCCAAATGCTGGGATTATAAGCGTGCACTACTACACCCGGCTGAAATGTCACAAATTAAAAAAAAATAAAATAAAAAACTTACTAATACAGCAAGAAAGTAGAAGCTGTTATATATTTTAGCATAAAGCAACTTCAAAAAATTCTGAGTTTGTTGGTAAAATGTAACAGAAGGCCAAAAGAAGTTTGTAAGCAGACTAGTAAAATAAAAAATTGAGCCATACCTAATATGTAGAGACAACAGGCTATCAAAAATAATATGCGCAGCCAGGCATGGTGGCGCATGCTTGTCATCCCTGCACCTGGGAGGCGGAGACAGGAGGATCGCGCTGGTTCGGAGTCAGCCTCACTGGCTTAAAAGACCCTGTTTCCAAATAAAAAAAAATATAAAATAGGTCTGGGAATGTAGCCCGGAGGTAAAAGGGCTTCCAGGAACCCCAGTACCACCAAAAAAAAAAAAAAAAAAAAAAATAATAATAATAATAATAATAATAATATGCGTAAAGCTCTGGAAAACATTTGGGAATAGGTTGTAATTTGGCAACTTATGAAAAAGAATTAATTTCAGAAGTGGATGACAAGCTCTTCAGAAAAATTCCAAGTCTCTTTGAGAACTTTCCCACATATCAAAGAAAAACCAGACATATTTCAAGATTCAACTGAGAAGCAATACCCTGAATCAATGGTCTCAGTAGACTATGTGCTCATAGGTCACAAGACCATGGAGCAGGCTGCAGGAGGAGCTCGTCAGAACTGTGACTCAACGCTTACTCCTTGAGCCATCCTTCTCCTCTATTTTTGTGTATGTTTTAGAGTACACATTACAATGGTACCGCTGCATATAACAAGAACCTGTGAATTTTTAATAGGGAAAGTTTCTGTGTTCAAAAATATACTGATCAGGTATACGTTCAAAAAAGCTGGAGAATGCTTTTCTAAAATACCACAGCATGCCTCTGAAGACACTTAACTCACTAAAAACATAAAGTTACTTTCCGGGATTTTGGGAATCATAATGCAGATTCTGAGAGCAGGATGAAGCACTGAAGAAGTTCAGCAGCGTTGTACCAGCCGGCATGACCGGGGCCACAGTGACATCATTAACAGTGTGGAGTCAGAGCTTCAGCATCCCGAGCATCCCACTTATTAACAGCCAGTCCTACCATTTTGGATCTCTTGCATAGTATGTAAATCTTCAAGGAATTTTCCAGTTTAAAAAAAAAAAAATCCAGCACCCTATATAGGCTCATGCATGGGCTTGCTTTCCCAACCAACACGTGAAGAAGAAAAATTATACCTATATATTTTAACAGGTAAAAATGTATATGGAGGAAATTAAACCAATATTTTAACTATAAAAAGCATAAGGTTAACTTTTTGATGGCTAGATTCTTAATTAGGTATAAATTTAAAAAAATAAAATCCCTACCTTTGTTTAAACATAAAATATGCCATGAGAAATACAACATCACAAAAGCACTGTGACGTGTTAAAAAAAATAAAAAGATTACTCAATTCAGACATGGGATTTTAATTTTTTACCTTTAAAAATCAGCATATGAACAAGACTTTGTGGAACTTCTGTGAACCCACCCAAGTGGAGAGGTCTGCTGGCACTGCCTCCAAGGCCACTGTGCAGACCCTTGTGCAGCTCCACGGTGGGGGCTTGAAATCAGCTGCAGAGGGAGTAACGTACATCATGGGAAAAGGCAAAGTCCACACACTGAGGGCTTCCCCCACCACCTCAGGGATCCTGGTTGTAAAAGGTTTTCCAGCAAATGACTAAATGGACAGGGAGGAGCCAGAGCAGAAAAAAGTTTTCACAGAAGATGTCCCCCAACCCCATGAGCCTGCTCCTCGACTTTAACCGCGGCTTCCCCACCTGCGATCATCCGGGCAAAACGACTCGTGATGAGTACCAGCCAAGCTCCCAAATGCACGTCTCTCCAGTGAATACAGATCTTGAGTGGTATGTCACCTTCTGAAGCTAAAAAGAATTCTATGGATAGTCAAAAGAACATGAAGCTGAGACTTCTAGGAAAGAGGTACTCTACAAATAGAACTGTCTGCCTCACACACTTGCTAAGGTTGTAAACTTTGACTTAAAATAGGACACACACACTCATACACACTCCTGCACACATGTGCTTCCCCAAATTAGCTGATCTCAAGAGAAAGCAGATGACCATCTACCTCCTAAGGCCTCATACCTCTCAGAGGCGCCACTGTATGGGCTTCAGCAGAGAGGCCCCAGCAGCTTCCTAGGAAGTTGCTATGAGTTTTAATGGTGCCCTTGGTTCCAAGGCACCTCTGTGCTGAGACAGTAAATTACCAAATATATCATCTGTGAAAACAAACCAATGGCTTTTCTCCTTTAATTCGAGAAGATAAAATACCTTTGTGCTTTCAGAATTTAAAGCATCTAGTTAAACTCACCATCAAGATTTACTTACGGTATAAAACATTAACCTAGTAAAACTATTCCAAAGAGCTGCTGAGGAACCTAATCTCAAACATGCATGCCAAGTTCACAACTTATTGTGGGGAGAAAACCTCATGTGTCTGTTCCCATCGTTACTGACCTCTACCTTCCAATACTATTATTGCACATCTCAGGAACAGACAAAGCTGATTAGCACAATGAACCAGTAACAGGTCTCCAACACTGCACATCTTAAGGCAGCTCACCGGGTGTCGTCCTCCGCCGCTACTGAACTAGCACAGATGTCTTATTCAGGAGCTTTCTACACCGTATATACGTGAAATTTAAAGCAAACGTGTATCTGGAAGATGGTAGGCTATATCCTTATCATTTTGAGCCCCCAAGTCCTTATTCCCTCCTTCCACTTAGTTTTTGTCATTCAATTACAGGGTTGCAAGACCAGTTTAATGGGACTGCAGTGGAGGCAGCATGTAATGTAGTCCTGGGCTTTTAAGTCAAATTTTTCAAAAGATTCTATGGTGATGTTGGTATGATTCAGTCTGGGGGGATCAACACTGTCTGTATCTGACACTGATTACCATACAGTAATATGTTATAAATCTGGTAATAGAGATGAAAGCCTACATCTCTTACTAACATAAACAATCCAACCTTATGCATGAGCATTGCCAAATGAGATCTGCTCATTCCTAATTACTAAAACTGAAAGAAATAAGCCCATCTTTACCTCCCTACTGGCGAGAAGGCTTCACTTGGCATTCCACCTTCCTAACTACCTTCACGCTGTCATAACTCCAGGGACTTCCAATTTAAAAGGAAAGATGCTAAATATACAGCAGAAATGGGGCTCAACGGACAAAAGAGAAAAAGAGTCCTTTACTCTGGCTACCTTCCAACTGCGAAAAGGCCACGTGTTGCTTCAAGGTAATCAAACCTTTTAGTTAAGAGATGCTTCCAGTTTTCAAGACCCAAGTCCAGCTCCCCTCAAAGTCCCCATTTACCGTGTTTTATTCCACAGGTACACAACTGCGCCATTCAGAAAGCAGAGATTTCTGTGCTGGATGCATAAACCCCAGATTGACAAACCTTATGGTGAAATAGACTAGCTCCATGCCCTGTTGACAGGTTCAGATAAGACCATGCATATGGCCAAGAGACTCACCCTGAATAAATGTCAACAAGATGCCTTTCTGTGGAGCTGCTTACACATGTTACGGTTCACAGCAGACACCATCTCCCCGACAGTGGTGCTCCAACCTCACTTTGTATGAACAGTTCTTTCTCCCACTGCTTATGAACAGCTCACTTTTAGTCACTCAACAGAGCACACTTAGTCCTAAACATATGGCCAGTTTCATTAAACTAGTATTTCTTTTAAGTAGACTCTCAGCATACATTTTTCCTGGCAAATGGGTCCCAATAACCAGGAGGAATAATTTTGTTCTTAAATCACTCTTGAAGGCATAGCTGCTAAACCCAACCAAGAATTACTTTAGCAAAAGCTCAAAATACAAAAAAAGGAAAAAAAAAGAGAGAGAGAGAGAGAGAGAGAGAGAGAAAGGGAGGTGGAGTTTAAACTCCAATTAAGGCATTTTTACATATAGTCTGTCTTGAGTCCTACTCAAAGGGAATCATATAAAGATGTTTTGATGGGAAATGACAAAAATCACAACTGTATATTAACAACATCGCAGAACTACCAATCTCTCACTGCAAATGCAGTCATGCTGAATATGCCTGTTTTTTTGTTCCTCGGTTCTCTGATTCTGCATAGGTTATGTCTTCTGTAGATCTGGGGAAAACGGGCCAGGAGTAGAAGGTCCATCCAGCCCAGACAGAGTGAATGGCCCATGACTGTTCAATACAGAAGGAAACTAAAAGAGAAAATAGAACACATTATCAGCCGATTACTCAATCCTGACTTTCACTCTGTCCCTATGACATTCCCTGAGGCAGAAAGTCACGGCCTTCCCTTCCGCAGTAGCTCATACGGCAAAGACAGTAACTGTTTAGCATAGGAGAATATGAGGTAACAATAATAAAAAACTTTTGTGCTGGGGATGGAACTCCAGGGCATTCTACTTCCAAACGACATCCCCAGCCCTATTTTTTTTTTTTAACTTGGAAACAAGGTCTCACTAAGTTGCTGGGAGTCTCTCACTAAACTGCTAAGGCTGGCTTTGAACCTGCAATCCTCTTGTCTCAACCTCCTAAGTACTGAGACTAGCCAGGTGTGGTGGCACATGCCTGTAATCCTAGTAGTTGGGAGGTTGTTCAAGGCCAGCATCAGATACAGTGAGGCCCCATTTCAAAACAAAACAAAAAATAAAAATGGCTGGAGATGTAGGATGGAGATGGAACGTCTGGTTCAATCCCCAGTACCACAAAATAAATAAATGAATGAATAAATAAAAAGAAATATGGAAAACTCTTACTATTTAATCCAATCAATAATTCAGAAATTAGCCAGGCGTGGTGGCGCAGGCTTGTACTCCCTGCGCTTGGGAGGCAGAGACAGGAGGATCGCGCAGGTTTGAAGCCACAAGCTGTGCTGGCTTAAGAGACCCTGTTTCCAAATAAGAATATAAAAATAGATCTGGGAGTGCAGCCCAGAGGTAGAAGGGTTTCCAGGAACCCCAGTACCACCAAAATAATAATAATAGCAATACTACTACTACTACTACTAATTATTATTATTATTACTATTATTATTATTATTCAGAAATTTTTGCAAAAGTAGAAAAGGAGGAAATAGTTCAATGGTGGAGCTCCTGTTTTTCTGCTTAGCATGCCTAAGGTTCTATCCCCGACCCTGAAGAAAAAGATAAAGAAAGACTATATATACATACATACATACATACATACATACATACATACATATATATATATATATTTTTTTTTTTTTTTTTTTTTTGGTGGTACTGGGGGTGGAACCCAGAGGCTTTTTACCTCCAGGCTATACTCCCAGACCTTTTTTATATTTTATGGAAACAGGGTCTCACTAAGTTGCTGAGAGCCTCACTAAGTAGCTGAGGCTGGCTTCGAACCTGTGCAATCCTCCTGTCTCAGCCTCCCAAGCACGGGGATTACAAGCGTGCACAACCACGCCCGGCTATATATATATATTTTTAGGTGCCAGGGTTGGAACCCGGGGCAGTCTACCTCCAATCTATACTCCCGGCTCTATCTTACTCATTTACTTTCAAACAGGGCCTCACTGAGTTGCAGAAGGCCTCACTAAGTAGCTGAGGCTGTCCACGAACCCAGAGCCTCCTTTCTCAGTCTCCCAAGTAAGAGGCTACAATTTTCTTTTTTCCTTAAATAGAGGAAAGCAGCCAGACATGGTGGTGCTTGCCTGTAACTAAGGTACTTGGGAGGCTGAGGATCGTGGGTTTGAAGCCAGCCTCAGTGACTTAGCAAGACCCTGTTTCAAACTAAAATATAAAATAGGGCTAACTCAAAATCAACATATATGAGCACCTTAAATACATAGGTTAAAGCTGGGTGTGGTAGTGCACATTTATAATCCCAGTACTTGGGATGCTGAGACAGGAGGATTGCAGATTCTAGGGCAGCCTCAGCAACTTAATGAGAGTCTTACCAACTTAGACCCTACTTCAAAATAAAAAAAATCAACTAGGCATGGTAGCACACACCTGTAACCCCAGCATTTGGGAGGCTGAGACAGGAGGATCGCAGTTTCATGGCCAGCCTAAACTCCTTAGTGAGGCCTTCTGCAACTTAGTGAGATCCTGTTTCAAAATAAAGAAAAAAATATCATGCTAGGGGTATAGTTTGGAGGTAGAATGCCCCTGGGTTTAAACCCCAGTATCACAAAAATAAAATATAAAATAGTGTTGGACCTGGGCATGGTGGTACATGCTCATAATCCCAGCATTCAGGAAGTTCAGACAGCAGGATTACAGTTAACAGACAGCCTCAGCTATTTAGGGAGGCCCTTTGCAACTCAGTGAGACCCTGTTTCAAAATAAAGAATAAAAAACAGAGCTGTGGGTGTAGCTCAGAGGTAGAATGACCCTGGGTTCCATCCCCAATACTGCAAAAAATTTAAAAATAAGAAAGAAATAAAAATACAATTGGGATTATAGCTCAGAGGGGGAATCCCCCCAGGTCCAATTCCCAGTACTACAAAAGAAAGAGGGGGGGAAGGAGGAAGAGAGAATGTAAAATATTATGTTAAATCAAATTTTAAAAAGAAAACCTATATCCAGAAGTCTCCCACAGACACAAAGTCCTGTGCCACATAATGAGTTTTGTGGGGGCTACAAAGGCATTCTATCTGGGAACCTCACCCACAGCCCTATTATTTATTTATTTATTTATTTATTTAGCAGTACTGGGGATAGAACTCAGGGACATTCTACCTCCGAGCTATACCCCCAGCCCAATTTTTTATTCTTTTTTTTTTTTTTTTGGAAACAAGGTCTCACTGAGTTGTAAAGGGCCTAAGTAGTTGAGGTTGGCCACGAATCTGGATCCTCCTGTCTTAGCCCCCAGGTACTGGAATTACAGGACTGCTCCACCGAGCCTGGCTCACATAATGACACACTGATCAATGAGAAGCCATATATACAACAGTGTTCCCCCAAAAGAGTAAGCCAAGTGTGATGGTGCACATTTGTAGTCCCAAAACTTGGGAGGCTAAGACAGGAGGATCATAGGTTCAAGACCAGCCTCAGCAGCTTATCAATACCCTCAGCAACATCAAGACCCCGTTTCAAAATTTAAAAAAAATTAAAAATAGCAGGAGGTGTAGCTCAGAAATAGAGCTATAGTATCAGTAAGTAAATAAATAAAGCAATGCTGAAAATTCCCTCTCACCTAACACTGCTGCTGTTCTAATTCCGTAGCGCACTGCATCACTCGTGTCTTGTGAGCAAGCCTGCGTTCTGCCAGAGATACAGCAAGCGCAGCACACGCAGTGATGTGCAGTGCCTAATGCTCAGGAGTGAACGGCTGCTACTGGGTTATGTATTTACCATAATAAACTTTTACTTGCTATTTTAGACCGTATTCCTTCTACTTGTAAATATTCGCTGTAAGACAGTGTGCTGTGTTACAACTGCAGCAGCCTCACATTTCACATTCATCTTGTGCTTGACATATATATACATATCTGATAGCTCGGACCACACCATCTAGGCTTCTCCAAGTTGACTATGATGATCACATAACAAAATCATCTAATGACACCTTTCTCAGAGGTATCATTAAACAATGCATAGCTGTCTGTGTATATGTGTTTTTATATGTAAACACAACATAGTCCCTGACTTGTCATGACTGAGTGTATATGACAGTGCAAAAGCCATACACACTCAGCAGATACCACACATTGAATTTTAATCTTTTCCCAGATTAGTGTTGTACAGCATGCTATTTTCTTGTGATGCTGGGTGGCAATAGACACAGCTTCTAGTCAACCACTGGACCACAAGGGAAAACAACCCACACCCTACTGCGCATTGCACTGCCAAGAGATAACGGTCAGTGGCTTAGGTTTATTACATGCATCATTTTCTTTTCTTTTCTTTTCTTTTTTTTTTCTAGTACTGGGCATTGAAGCCAGGGCCTCACATATACTAGGCAAGCACTCTTCCATTAAACTACACCCCTAATCCTTTTTATTTTATTCAGAAACAGGGTCTCTCCAGGTACAGTGGTGCACACCTGTAATCCCAGAACTTGGAAGGCTGAGATAGGAGGATCTTTTGGGGCCAGTCTCAGAAATGAAACAGAGTCTTAGTAAATTTCAGAGGCTAGCCTCAAAGCTTCAGTCCTCCTTCCTTGGTGTGTGTGTGTGTGTTACTAGGATTAGAACCTAGGGGCATTCTACCTCTGAGCTACACCCCCAGACCTATTTTATTCTTATTTTGAAACAGGGTCTCACTAAGTTGCAGAGGGCCGCACAAATTGCTGAGGTTCGCAGGAACCCATGATCATCCTGTTTCAGCCTCTCAGGTACTAGGATTACAAGCGTGAGCCATCAGGCTCAGCTTCTCAGATTCTTACACACTGAGATTACAGGTATGACACTGCCTAACTAAACCAATTTTCACTTCAAGATGTTTTCAAGTTACAATAAAGGTATAAACCCATTGAAAGGCGTGTGTGTGTGTGTGTTTGCTTTTGAGACCAAGAGCTATGTACCCAGGCTGGTCCTGACTCCCCGAGCTCTAGTGATTTTCTTGTCTCAACCTCCAATGCAGCTGGGACTATAGACACACTGTATTGTACCCAGGGGTGGGTGGGTAGGTGTGTGTGGTGTATATATGTGGTACTGAGGAATGAATTCAGGGGTATTCTATTTCGAGCTACACCCCCAGCCCTATTCTTTTTTTTTTTTTTTTTTTTTGGTGGGTCTGGGGATGGAACCCAGAAGCATTCTACTTCCAAGCTATACCCCCAGCCCTTTTTTTTGAGTCTTTATTTTGAAACAGGGTCTCACTGAGTTGCAAAGGGCCTCACTAAGTAGTAACTGAGGCTGTCTATGAAACCCGATCCTTCTGTCTCAGCCTCCCAAGTATTAGGATTATAGGCATGTGCCACCACACTCAGCTTGTTTTGCTTTTTATAATGTCTAGTGTTTAAAATAAAAATAAAAATTTGGAGCTGGGTGTGGTGGTGCACACCTGTAATCCCAGTACTTGGAAGGCTAAAATAGGAAAATCTCAGGTTCGAGGATAATCTCAGGAGATAAGAGACTCTCATCAACATAGCAAGACCTTATTTCAAAATAAAAATAAAATAGGGATGGGAGATAGCTCAGTGGTAGAAACCCCTGGGTTCAATCTCCTGTACCACCAAAAAAAAAAAAAAAAAAAATTGGGGTGGGCTCAAAATCTCAGTATTAAACAATTCTTAGTCTAAATCAAATGCATGTACATAATAATGAAAAGGAAACTTCTGTCAGTATTAATCCAAGGTGCTTGATGGCTGGAAAATCCACATGTAGAAATTAAAAAATAAAATTTAAAGAGTTATTTATTAAGTACAGGTCATATGATTAAACTGAAGCACGGGACACTGCATTTTTGCTATTTCTTTATTTAACAAGCCCCAATTACAAAACACAGATTTGTGAAATTTACCTGAAAAAGTGTGTTAGCACCTTGCAATCTGGCAGGACTCAGGGGAGCCACAGGGCTGAGAGTGCTCCAAAAGTGGATACTGGAGAGCAAGGGGCTTGGAGTCAATAAGATGGGCGTCTGCAATACAGAAAAATACCCATGAGATGACCTATTAGAATTATGCTTTAGCCTTGCCTAGTATACAAGGAACTAAGTTGTATATAAATCTGCATACAAACTGAACTTAAATGCTGTATTTATTCTCTGCTCCAAGTATATCTAGGTCTGAAAGTTTATCATGATAAAAATCTCAGATATCATTTTTATAACCTATGAAAAATAAAGTCAAAATAACGCTTCTTTAAACAACTTTTATAGGGTCTTTCCCAAATAGAAAAACCAAACTAAATTCAGGTACAAAGGAATAATGGGTAACTGAGTCAGCAGCATGTTCCTTCTTTAACAAAGAGATGGTCTGGGAGTAATCTATTAAAATGTTCTACAAGACGAGCAAGTTAATAAATACCTAATGTAACTAAATAGACCTGTTACTCAACATCAGGCCAGTCTTTTCCTTAAAGCTCCCAAGACCTAATGTTTTCTAACATCACTGTTGTTTTTTTTTTTCATAAGATGCCAATAGTTTTATAAAACCAAAAGACAATGAGAGAAAAAAAGTTTACTTTCTTTAGAAAGGAGAAAAAAACAAAATATTTACTTACTTGTAGAACAATGTATTTTTACAGACACTACTCCAAACTTTTTATTTTGGTAACCCTAGTAGAGGTGAGGAATTGGGTTACTTTACAGGGTCTTATATAACCTAAGACAAACCTAAGTGACAAAAAACAACCTTGCAGGTATAAATTCTACATTTGTTTTAAAAAGTAGAATAAATGCAAACTATGACACCATAAATAAAAAGTGAGTTACCTGGGAAAAAAGTGCTGGTGTAAGAGAAGCAGTCGGGAGAGATGGGCTTAATATTCCCAGTGGGCTGGGGTCGCTGCCTGTGATCACAAGCGTGGGCGCCAGCTCTAACCCTTTGGGTTTCTTGGATCTCGAGTTATTTGTTTTGTCCTTTTCTGGCAAAGCTGAATCCTCGTTTTTAGACTCCAGTGACAAGTTCTCTGCAAGTTCCATTGGCTGAGAAGCCACTGAATCAATGTCTGTGTCGACCTCCGGGTTAGCACTCAGCGGTGGAGAAGGTGTCCTAGGAAGCTCCTTCAAGGAAGGGGGAAGAGATGGCACAGGGGGTGTGGGGGTGAAAACTGTAGCTGCAGTGGATGTGGAGGCTGGGGCCTCCAGGGGAGGCAGTTTGGGGGAGACCAGGGTCTCTAATGCTTGGATGGTTTCTTCAGAAGAAGGAGAAACACTTGAGCCACTTGAAATGGCGACAGCAACAGGCTCCAAGGGTGGCTTCTTAGAGGGGGTTGTCACAAATTTGATGACAGATGGTGCTGGCTCCTGGGGAGACTTTTTCTCTGCCAGTTTCTCAGCTGGATTCTCCATCTTTAACTTGAAAAGCTTCTTACTGGAGGTGTTTAAAGAGTTGAGGGTAAATGAAGAATACAAGCCAGAATGTATGTAGTCATTGCGGCTAGAGGTCTTGGCACCAGGCTGGGATGGTTTCTCTTTCCCGCCATTCTCCACCTCTTTGGAACTGCTACTGACTTCACTGGAGTTCAGAGTTTCAAAGTCTCCCTCAATCCTACCCACTGTCATTGGATCCATTTTCAAAATCTCTGGGTAAGAGACAAACTTGTACACAAACTTCTGACCATTCACTTTTTTGATGATATTCTGTAGGTAAAGAAAATAAGTATTCTTAAACTTACCTGTAAACTTATGTCCCATAGCTCATGAAAAAACTGACCTAGCAAGGTTCTCTACTTGAGAACTGGTAAGCAGCTGAAGCTGTACACAAATCAAACCGCCATCGGTCTCAGCCTCTCAAATGCTGGGATTGTAAGCATGGGCCACCACACCCAACTTAAAAAAGCTATTTAGAACAGTACATCTGTAGGGTTTCTACTTCCTTCAGAAATCCCAAAGGACTCTTACTCTTACCATCATATACAGGAAAGCTGACCCCCGTTTCCCAGTACTGGGAGTTGAACAGAGGGGTGCACTACCACTAAATTACATCTCTGGGGCTTTTTTAAAAATTTGAGACTAGGTCTCATTAAAGTTGCTGGGGTTGAGCCGGGTGTGGTGGTACACGCTTGTCATCCCTGCACTTGGGAGGCTGAATCAGGAGGATCGCACAGGTTCAAAGCCAGCCTCAGCCACTGAGTGAGGCTCTTAGAAACTTAGTGAGACCCTGTTTCCAAATAAAGTATAAAATAGGTCTGGGAGTATAGCCCGGAGGTAGAAAAGCCCCTGGGTTCCACCCCTAGTACCACAAAATAAATAAATAAATAAATAAATAAATAAATAAATAAATAAATAAATAAAGTTGCCGGGGTTGGACTTAAACTTTGGACCCTCTTCCTTGGGGACAGGGAACAGTAACTGGGATTACAGTTGGATTCTTATTCTAACCCTATCCTTTAGACTATTATTTTCCTCCGTTCTCTCGTTAAAATACAATTAGCTGGGCATGTTGGCCCAAGCCTGTACTCCTAGTACTTGGGAAGCCGAGACAGGAGGATCACAAGTTCAAGGACAGCTTTAACAACTTAGTGAGACTGTTTCTGACTGTTTCAAAACAAAAAATAATTTTTGGGGCTGGGGGTTAAAACATCCGAGTTTAATCCTCTGTACCCCCCCAAAAATTCAATTGTAACTAAGAAATCAAGTCTATGAGCCAGGTGCAGTGGTACATGCCTGTAATTCTAGTACTTGGGAGGCAAAGGCAGGAGGCATGCAGGTTTGAGGACAGCCTCAGCAAGTGGTGAGACTTCCATCAACCTAGCAAGAACTTGTTTAAAAAAAAAAAAAAAATGGGGCTAGGGATATAGCTTGGAAGTAGAATGCCCCTGGGTTTGATCCCCAGTACTATAAACACACACACAAAAGTAAATCTACTTTATGTATAAATAGATGTTCTTTTTGTATTAATTTGTGTTCCCTGGGTTAAACTACAACAAAAAAAATTAAGTAAAGCTACAAAAATAAGGTTACATGATTTTTGTGTGTGTAGAACTGGGGATGTAATCCACGGGTCTTTTACCTCTGGGCTATACTCCCAGACTTATTTTTTATATCTTATTGGGAAACAGGGTCTCACTAAATTGTGGAGAGCCTCACTAAGTAACTGAGGCTGGCTTCGAACCTGAGCAATCCTCCTGTCTCAGCCTCCCAAGTACTGGAATTATAAGCAAGCACCACCACGTCGGGTCAAGTGATCATTTTTAAAGTATATTATGACAACGAGAATATTTATCCTCAGCAATCTCAAATTCCCTTTTTGTATATTACAGTCCTATACTTTTTCAGTACAGGACAAAACTGCAATTGCACAAGGAGAATAGGTTACTAAATAAAAGTTTGCATCTTGTTTTTTTTTTTTTTTTTGGCGGCTTTGGGGATGGAACCCAGGGGCATTTGACCTCCGAGATATACCCCCTGCCCTATATTTTTTTTATTCTTTATTTTGAAACCGGGTCTCACGGAGTTGCAGAGGGCCTCACTAAGTAGCTGAGGCTGTCTGTGAACTGCCATCCTCTGGTCTCAGCCTCCCGAATGCTGGGATTACAAGCGTGCGCCACCACGCCCGGCTGCATCTTGTATCCTAATTCTAAACTGTTGAAGCTATAAAATAATGTATCAAAATGCCTTAAAATGCATTAAAATAAACCAAGACATGAGTACTTATAACCACAGCAGAAAAGAAGAAACAGTTCTTGGCTTGAAGTTCTTGTACAGCACCAGGACGGGATATGTATTACCTTTACGTAGTAGTATCTCAGGGCTCGGCTGAGTTTGTCATAATTCATGTTAGGCTTGTTCTTGCGGATCCCCCAGAGACGGGCCACCTCTTCAGCCTGCAGAAGCTTGAACTCCCCATTGTTCGAGGTCCAGCAGATCATGTGCTCATTCCGAGGCTCCTGCAGGAGCTGTAGGAGGAACTGCCACAGGGTAATAGCACTGTCCATAGCAGGGGCTAGGAGAATACAGATGGGCGACAGCATTAGAACACCTCACACCCTGCACCAGGCAGTGCGTGCTCAGCTCACGCTCATGGCACCCCCACAACAGATTCTGAGGCACGCGCCCTCGTTCTGCATGGGACCAACTGACAGAACAGCTAAGTAACCTGTCCAACTTCACATGAGCAGATAGCAAAGAAACTTAGATTTAAGCCCAAGCAATTGGGATCCAGGGTACAAACTCCTTTTCTTCTTCTTTTTCCTCCTCTTCTTTTTTGCAATACTGGGGATTGAACCCAGAGGGCAGGGAGTCCTGCCCTCTTTATGTTTCTTCTTACTTTGAGATAGGGTCTATGTTGCCTAGGCTGGCCTCAAATTTATAATCCTCCTGCTTCAGTCTCCCAAGTAGTTGGATTACAGGTGTGGGCCACACTCAGAGTCCAAACTCTTCAGCATGCCACGCTGCTTAAAAAGTCGGAAGGTAAAGTGAGTTCTATACATTACTGAAGTAGAATGAAGACTGCCAGTCCCTGGAGTACCAGTTATCAGATTTTACCTTAAAATCTTATTATCATATTCTCTCATAAGGCCGCCATTTCAGCATCTACATCCAATTTCTTTATTTACCAGTATGTATGTCCAGGGTGGCCCAGAGGCTCGTGGTGTAGGGAATACCTGTATTTGTTCCAACTGGCATTTCTTCTCCAAACAGTATCCAATTATCATAAGTGCAATAATTTACATACAAATTGGCAGCATTGAGAATTCAACAAATGTTCCCTGATTTAATTCACAAGTTCAGTTACAATTCTGCCTATAGGGATGCCATCTACACAGACTCCTTTTCTTCGATTAGCAACCTTTATTTGATTATCAATATATGAACAGAAGAAAAAAACAACTCAAATGCCCACTGACTAATGAACAGATAAATAAGGTACATTCACATAATGGGATTGGATATCATTCAGCCATAAAAAAGAATGAAGTAAGTTGGGTGTGTTGATGCATGCCTGTAATCCCAGTATTTAGGAGGCTGAGACAGGAGGATTGCAGGTTTGTGGCCAGCCTTAGTAACTTAGTAAGGCTCAATGCAATTTAGTGAGTCCCTGCTTCAAAATTTTAAAAATAATAAAATAGAGCTAGGGGTTTAGCTTGGAGGTAGAATGCCTCTGAGTTCAATCCCTAATACTATACACACACAAAAAAAGACTGAAGAACAAAGTACTGACATGACACAGGTGAGCGTTGACAACATCATGTATGTGAAAGAAGTTGGTCACCAGGAACACACAGCGCATATTCCGTGAATATCCGTAGTAAGCCAATTACTGGCAAAGAGTGCAGACCAGTAGTTGCTGAGGGCCAAAGGCTGCTGCAGAGGTGGGAGTGGGGGAGGCCTGGGGAGTGACACTAATACTTACAGGGTTTCTTTCTGGGCTGCTGAAAACATTCTAATCTTAAGATTGTGGTGATGGTTGCACACCTGTGAATATACTAAAATCCACTGAACTATACACGCTAGGTAGGTAAATTTCATGGTATATGAATTCTCAATAAAGATGTTTAAAACAAACCTAACACAACTCACATTACAAAAGTTAGGCCTGAGAAGACTCATTCTAACAACATAAAGTCATAGAGGATGAGGTCCTTAAGGGTCAACTATGCCTGCTGCCAAAAAGGGAAGAGACAAGGACCTGGAGAAGAAAACATCTGGGTTTCTGTAACTTTACTGCAGCCTTGAAATGTCCCCTAGCAATCCTCACAGTGACCACTCTGAAGCTGGTCACAGAGAGATCCTGTCATCCAAAAGTAGAGATGTAAGAATAATAAAGAACAGAAAGGGGAGACGCCTCCCACGGAGTTCACGGAAGCTGAGCCAAGAATCCACAGCCATGTTCTCATCCACTCAGCAGGGAGGCCTCTTTCCTAGACAGATGAACGCAGTCCTGTCACTAGTTGATTGTAAAGAGGTTTTGCGTGTTAGGTGCTAAATGATAAAAACCCACAAATAATAAGCTTCTTTGATGCTAAATAACCTTAGAAATCAGTTCCCCATACCCCAATTTAACCCTAGGTTAAAACAGTGGTTATTATATCCACTGGGGGGGTCCCTATCATTTTTCTGAGTTTATCATTTTTCAGATGCTACCTATTCATGGCAAGCTACTTTAACTACATAGTTTTTCCATTTAAGCAATTATTTGCTAGTCTAAGCCTGTTTAAACTACTTCCTATAAACATGAACTTAGCCAAAGAACTCGGTCTCCACTTTTCCAAACATCACCTTCACATCTAAAATGCTTATGGGGTCAGGGCAGGAATGCATATAATACACAATAATGAGGAAAGGAAAGGCAGGCAGGGAGCTGAGAGCTCTGGACTACAGTAAATGTCCTACTTCCAATTCCACATGGTTTAGGAAAAATTCTAAAACCCAAATCCTGGAGTCTTAATACCTGTTATGTAGAACATGTCTGAACCCTACAGGTCCATAATGGCTAAGTTCTATAGCTAAAAAGACAGAACTGACACATTAATATCTCTATGATGAGTACCAAGGACCATCTTGAGAAAAGAGGGGGTTTCCCCATATATGGGTGCCCCAAGTTACTAGTGTAAAGGGTCAAATGCTGATGAGCTGCTGGGATACTTCAGGATAGAACTTAACTGCTGTGGAAAATGCAGGTTCCTCTCTGGCACATTACAATGTGTCCTGGATAGGAAGCCTTTGAAAGGGAACGAAAAAGGGCATTGCAGTTTGGTAGTAATAAACAGTAATGGTAATAGTGAATTTTCTTTTGAGAAAAACTAACAAAGATATAAAACGGACAACTTCAGCAGATACTTTAAAAGAATATTTTCATGTGTGTGTGTCTTGTTGGGGATCAAACCCAGGGCCTAACACAGGCTAGACATACACTCTACCACCAGGCTACACCCTCAGCCCCTAATTCAATTTTGTTATCAGGTGTGTGTGTGTGTGTGTGTGTGTGTGTGTGTGTGTTGGTTGCTGGGAATAGAACCCAGAGGCATTCCCGTAGGGCTATACCCCCAGCCTACTTTATTCTTTTCTTTTGAAATAGAGTCTCACTAAGTTGTAGAGGGCCTCCTAAGTTGCTGAAGCTGACCATGAACCTGTGATCCTCCTGTCTCAGTCTCCCAAGTACGGAGATTACAAATGTGTGCCACCACACATGGCTTAAGTTACTCTTTCAATTGAAAAGTTGGGGAATCCTGGGTATATACTTAAGTTAAAACTCTTCATTTTAGTTCCAAGTGTGGTATTAGTTATGAACTTCAAGGATTTCCACATATGTAAAAAAGAACTAAAGTAAAAAAATTAATTTTTAAAAACTGTAAAGAGCTGGGCGTGGTGGCACACGCCTGTAATCCCAGCATTGGGGAGACTGAGACAGGAGGATCATGGTTCTCAGCCAGCCTCAGCTACTTAGTGAGGCCCTTTGCAACTCAGTGAGACCCTGTTTCAAAATAAAGAATAAAATACAGGGCTAGGGGTGTAGTTAGGAGGTACAATGCCCCCAGGTTCCATCCCCAGTACCGCGCCAAAAAAAAAAAAACAAAAAAAAACAGTAGGATAAAGCGTTAAAAAATAGGGTTTTTTTTTAGGTGCAGAGGTGCATAGCTGTAATTCTAGTACATGGAAGGCTGAGACAGGAGGATCGCAGTTTCGCAGTTTCTTTTCTTTCTTTCTTTTTTTTTTTTGGTGGTACTGGGGGTGGAACCAAGAAGCTTTCTACCTCCGGGCTATAATCCCAGACTCGTTTTTTTATATTTTATTTGGAAAGGGGGTCTCACTAAGTTGCTGAGAGCCTCAATAAGTAGCTGAGGCTGGCTTCGAACCTGCGCGATCCTCCTGTCTCAGCCTCCCAAGCGCGGGGATAACAAGAGTGCGCCACCACGCCTGGCGAGGATCGCAGTTTCAAAGGCAGTCTTAGAAGCCAGACATGGTAGCGCACACCTGTAATCCCAGCATTTGCAAGGCTGAGACAGGAGGTTTGAGGTTTACGGACAGCTTCAGGTACTTAGTGAGGCCCTTTGCAACTCAGTGAGATCCTGTCTCAATATAAAGAATAAAAACTGGGGCTGGGATAGAGCTGGGAGTATCACTTGGAGGTAGAATGGCCCTGGGTTTCATTCCCAGTACTGGAGAAAAGAAAAAAAAGATAGCCTCAGCCAGTAGTGAGACTCTCAGCAACCTAGAGACCCTATTTCAAAACAAAAAATAAGATTGGGCTGACGGTGTAGCTCTGAGGCAGAAAGCCCTGGGTTCAGTCCCTAGTAAAACACACACACACACACACACACACACACACACACGCACGCACGCACGCACGCACGCACGGACAGTTCCTATCACTCAAAACGGAGAGAAAATACTTGATTTTCCCTCTCGCAAAATCCCAAGTTTCTTATAATCACAGTTTTAAAAGTTTCTTAGGCTTAGCGTGGTGGCACACTCCTGTAATCCCAGTATTTGGGAGGCTTAGCCATGAGGTCCACAGGTTCAAAGCCAATCTCAGCAACTCAGTGAGGCCCTCAACAACTTAAAAAGACAGTGTCAAAATTAAAAAATAAAACAGGGGTGGGGGTAGCTCAGAGGTAGAATGCCTCTGAGTTCAATCCCTAGTAGCAAAAGAAGAGAGAAATATTGTCATAAGTATAGGAAAAATAATTAACTGATCCAATTAAAATAATCTGCTTTCTTTCTTTTTTTATTTTGGTACTAGGGATTGAATTCAGGGCCTCCAGCACCCTAACAAACTTATTTTAGTTTGTTTAGGTTTTTTTTTGAAACAGTATCTCACTAAATTTCCCAAGCTGGCTTCAAACTTGTAATCCTCCTGCCTCAGCCTCCCAAGTAGCTCATGCCATAACCTCACTAAGAATCTGACTTTGAGGGGTTAAATGCTGAAAACACAACTTATTATATCTTAACAATTCAAAGAAAGATCAATGTTTGTGCTGAAATGAAAGAGGGCTGGTAGTCTAGCTCAATGGTAGAACACCTTTGCCTAGTATGGTCCAGGTTCTGGGGAGAGGTTGAGGGAAGGAGGAAGTTGAAATAACTTGTAGGGAAAGAAAAATACGATTAAATGACCCTCTTTCCCCCTAAATTTGTTTATAATACACAGATTCCAGTTGCTGTGGTGACCCGTGGCCCAACTGTTTTTCAGTGACAGTAGTTAAGACCAAAAAAAAAAAAAAAAAAAACACCCCAAATTATTCAGCATACTGCTTAAATAAAAAGAAATCTTAAAATGTATTAAGACTACTAGTTTTAGCCGGGCATGGTGGCGCACGCTTGTAATCCCCGCACTTGGGAGGCTGAGACAGGAGGATCACACGGGTTCAAAGCCAGCCTCAGCTACTTAGTGAGGCTTTCAGCAACTTAGTGAGACCCTGTTTCCAAATAAAATATAAAAAAGGTCTGGGAGTATAGCCCAGAGGTAGAAAGCCTCTGGATTCCACCCCCAGTACCAACAACAACAAAGAAAAAAAAAAAAAAAAAAAAAGACTACTAGTTTTAGCCAGGTGTGGTGGCTCCCAGTACTTGGGAGATTGAGACAGAAGGGTCCCAGATTCCAAGCCAGCCTCAGTAATTCAGCAATGCTTCCAGCAATATAGGGCTGGAATGTAGCTCAGAAGTAGAATGCCCCTGTGTTCAATACCCAGCACCACACACAAAAAAAATAATAGTAGTAATTTAAAAAAAAGACTAATCTTGACTCAAAATATCATTGTTGTCACAAAAAAAAAAAAAAAAAGGCCAGATGGAGCTAACTAATACGCAAGGCCTTATACCGAGCATTAAAGGTACACCATTCTTTTTGTGTATATACTGGGGATGGATGCCAGGGCCTTGCCCAAGCGCTCTACCATGGAGCTACACCCCCAGCCCATTAAACATACTGTTAAATTGCCAAAAAAAACTTAAAGACAATATTTCACTAAAGATGCAACACACAACTTCACTTAAGCAAAGCAGCATCAACATTCAAATAAAATCAAAGAGGATAGAGTTCCTGAAACTGAACCGCACTACATGTTAACGAAAACACCACCGCCAGCCCTAAATACCTAAGCACCAAATTTTCCACGCGGGGTGTGGGTGGGAGACAGGAAAAGAGGAGGGAGGGTCTGATCCATCAACCAAAGAGACAAGAGAACGTTCTAATGAATAAAGCTCCGGAATCTTTATTTAAAAGCCCCAAACTTCAAACAGCAATAGCTTGGGAAAAAGCCAACCGTGTTATCTCTTGATAACTTCAGTCAACAATGCCCCTTATTTCCTGCCAATGCCTGTTAGTGTTCCGCCCCCTAGACGTTTCCAATTGATCTTACTAGGAATTCAGAAACGCCCAGCCTCGCTGCAGCTGTGTATTAAGCGAAAAGTAAAAAAAAAAAAAAAAGGGGGGGGGTAGTGCTGAAGAAGAGAAATGAAGCTTGACACCGGATGAACAGCGAGCTCCGAGAGAGGAAGAAACACCAGGTGACCGTGCGCCCCAAAGAAGATCAAAGTCCGGGGAAGCGGCGCAAGCCTCCCGGGGCTTAGCAAGCGCTCCATGACTGCACTTTCACTTTCCAGCTTCCTTCCTGGCACTGCAGAAGTCGGAACGGCTCCCTCCTCCCCGCGCCGGCCACGAGCCCGCGGCCTCCTTTCGCCCGGGGGCCTCGCAGCACCCTCCGCGGCGCGCGCCCCCGCGTCCACCTGCGCGCCGAGGCGCGGGCGCGGGCTGCCGGGGGCGGGTCCCCGGGGGCGCGCGCCGCAGCCCCGCCCCGCCGCGCGGCCGCGCGCTTCCTGTTGTGCCGCGAGCCCCCCGCCCCCGCCCGCGCCCGCGCCCCACGGGGTCCCAGGCGGGCGCTCACCCGGCCGCGCGCGGGGCTCCCTCTCCGCCGCCGACTCCTCTTCACGCAGGGAACTGGGCGGCGCGGCTGCCGCGGCGGGGCCCGAGAAGGCGGCGGCGGCCCAGCCGAGCCCGCCGGGCGCCCGCAGCCGCCCGCATCTCCAGCCGCCGCGGCCCCTCGCGCCCCGCCCTCCGCCCCCGCACGCGGCGGCAGAGGCGGCGGCGGCGCGGGTCCTCGGGCCGCTCCCGCCGGGCGCGCGCTCGGCCGTTCCTGCCGGGCCTGCCAGTCGCTCGGCGGCCGCCGCCACTCTCAAACCCCCCGGCCGGCCCGGGGCCCTCCCAGCGCCGGCGCCGCGCGTCACTTCCGGGGCGGGGCCAGGGCTCTGCGGGACGCGGCCGCCGCGAGATCCGGTTTTGGGGTTTGCGCGTGCTCGCGGCGGGGCACCCCTGGAGGTCTCCGTCTCCCACCGCCCTCGGCTTCCAGGGCCCCGAGGCGCCCGTGGGCACCCGCAGGACCTGGGCCGCCGCACGCCGAGCTCGGCCGGAGGGAGGGGCGGCCGCGAGCGCCTGCCGGGGGGCCGCTGGGGTTCCTGCGACTTCGGTGCGGAGGCTCCCTCCTCCACGCTGCCTGCCCCACTCACCTGTTGCAGCGTGGACCCACAAGTTGGCGCGACAGCTTTCATGGAAGTGCCAGATTCCAGGACACTACCAGCACTGTTTCTCTAGCCAGGTCACCGATGGAAGCGTACTAATTCGAGGACCATAAGCCACTGTCTCAACCTCTCCAAAACACAAGTTCTCGAGAGAACCCAATCTCCTGGAGTTGTGATGGTTAAAGGAGATAAGGTGCATGAATCACCTAGCTGAGTTTCCAGCTCACAGGTTCACATTATATAATTTTTTTTTTTTTGGTACTGGGAATGGAACCCAGGACATACACATGATAGTGCTCGACCACGAAGCTACATCCCCAGCCCACATTTATGTAATTCTTAAAGAACCAGCTCACACGTGGTACAGAAGCTACTTGAAACTTAGGGAAAGGAATATACAGTTAATGAACTGGACTGCTGAACAAAACACTCAAGAAGTAGATTCAATAATCAATTTAACAGAAAACCAAAGACAGGTCAGTGTGTTACTGGTCGTTCCTGGCCATTTGCTAGCTGTATGACCCACAGTGAGTTGCTCAACTTCTCTGAACTTTGTAGAAAGGGCATTGAATCCAGAAACATTCTGCCTCCGAACCACGTGGCCAGCCCTATTTTATTTTCTATTTTGAAATAGGGTCTCACGAAGTTGCTGAGACCCTTGCTATGTTGCTGAAGCAGTCCTCCAGCTGCGATCCTCCTGTTTCAGCCTCCCAACTACTGGACTTACAGGCGTGCACCACCAAAGCTCTGACTTTTAATTGATGTAAAATGGAGAAAGTATTAAATGAAGCAAAAGACATAATTACTTTAGCTGGCACCTACCCAGTATATGATGATGTTTATTTTACCAGTCCCTCACCTCCGTAATGGAATTCAGGGTAAAATTCGATGAACTCAAGGCGGGCTTGGTGATACATGCCTGTAATTCCAGTACTTGGGAGGCTGAGACAGAAGGATCATAGGTTCACAGCCAACCTCAGCAACTTAGGCCATGTGCAACCTAGTGAGATCCTGTTTCAAAATAAAAAATGCAATAAAATAGGTCTGGGGGTGTAACTCAGAGGTAGAATGGCTCCCAGCAATCCCTAGCAGCACAAAAGAAAAAAATTCACTGAATGAAATACGATCCTATCCATTTCTCTTTTGGAGGGTTTTCATTTTGTTTTGTGGTGCTGGAAATGGAACCCACGGCCTCCCCCATGCTAGACAACTACTCTACCACTGAGCAACACCCCAGCCCTCTTTGTAGGCTTTTGGGAAAGAATCATTCTTCCTTTACTTTCCAAACTCCTCATAATACACAGTAATTATAATACACACAGGTGGCTATTCTTGTAAAAGCAACTCGACCAAAACCTGTTAGCTTTCAAGCCGGGTGTGGTGGCGCACACTTGTAATCCCCCGGCACTTGGGAGGCTGAGACAGGAGGATCGCGCAGGTTCAAAGCCAGCCTCAGCTACTTAGTGAGGCTCTCAGCAACTTAGTGAGACCCTGTTTCCAAATGAAATATAAAATGGGTCTGGGAGTATAGCCCAGAGATAGAAAGCCCCTGGGTTCCACCCCCAGTACCACCAAAAAAACAAAAAAAAAAACCTGATAGCTTTCAAAAACAATTTTGAAGCCAGGTATGGTGGTGCACACTTGTAATCACATTACTTGGGAGGCTGAGACAGGAGGATCACAGGTTCATGGCCAGCCTCAGCAACTTAGTGAGGCCCTGTTTTGGTGTGTGTGGGGGGGAGGGGGTACTAGGGGTGGAACCCAGGGGCTTTCTACCCCTGGGCTATACTCCCAGACCTATTTTATACTTTATTTGGAAACAGGGTCTCACTAAGTTGCTGAAAGCCTCACTAAGTAGCTGAGGCTGGCTTCAAACCTGTGCGATCCTCCTGTCTCAGCCTCCCAAGTGCTGGGATTACAAGCGTGCGCCACCACGCCCACCTAGTGAGACCCTGTTTCAAAATAAAATAGGGCCAGAGGTATAGCTCAGAGGTAGATATCCCTGGGTTCAACCTCCAGGACCAAAAAAGAAAAAAAAATGACAAAGATTAAAAATATTTTCATGAAGACATACATGTTTTAGCTGGGTATGCTGGCACAGTCTGTAACCCTAGTTCTTGGGAGGCTAAAACAGGAGGATCATAGGTTCGTGGCCAGCTTCAGCAACTTAGATCCCGTGCAACTTGATGAGACCCTGTTTCAAAATAAAAAATGAAATGGGGCTGGGGATGTAGCTAAGAGGCAGAATTTCCTAGGTTCAATCCCCAGCACACACACACACACACACACACACACACACACACACACACAAAATAAATTCTTTGGGGGGGGGGATACTAGGGATTGAACCAGGGGCATTCTACCTCTGAGATACACCCCTAGACCTATTTTTTCATTCTTTATTATCCTTTATTTTAAAAGAGTCTCACTAAATTGTGGAGGACTTGCTAAGTAGCTGAGCCTGGCCGCGAACCTGTGATCCTCCGGTCTCAGCCTCCCAAGTACTGGAATTACAACCATGCGCCACCACACCTGGCTCAGAAATCCATGCTTTAAGAGGAATGTGCAATATCTGAAAAGCAGTGGCAATCTTGAGCCCTAATATAAATTTTGCCCTACAACTTCCATCTTAGAAACCAGGAGGAAAAAATAAGATTTATTAAGGTAGACTGTTTAAGATATACCTATTGGAAACATTCGTTTATAGAAACGTTTAATTTTAAAGCACCCACACCAAGAACAGAGAAGGGCTGTGGGGATTATAGACTTCCCTGCTGTGCCCAAACTGGCAGTAAACATCTGATTCAGCCGCAGGGGCAGGAGTTGTGTCATATCCCTTTCGACTGAGCTTACAGTATTGTTGGTTGCAATGTATTTTTGGAAAAGAGCCTGCTTTGGGAGTTCTTAAATTAGTCATAGCAAGTCTGTCTGCTTTTAAGTTGACTCTCTCCCTTTTTAATGCAGTATATGTTGACAGCAAAGAAACTAGAAGAAAAGTCAATTTCAAATTAGAGAACTGGGGTTGGGGAAGTTATTAATGTGCCTGGTTTTTCCACCCAGGAGTCTATAAATAAAGAATTTCTCCGTGGTTTTTCACACAGCAGATGAGTCTGGGTTTTTTGTTGTTGTTGTTTGTTTCTTTTCTTTTCTTATTGCAAACCCCATAGTGATTATGTCGGTCAACCCAAAAGTCTGCTTTTTTGTTATCTTGCCAACTCAATAGCCCTAGCTACTGATGGCTATACCCAATAAAATTTGTAGACTTTATTAAAAAGTTTAAATATATATTTTCTGCTGACCTTCACTACATTATTTTTTTATTTTTTATTTTTTTTGGTGGTACTGGGGTTCCTGAAAGCCCTTCTACCTCTGGGATACACTACCACGGGCTACACTCCCAGACCTTTTTTACTTTTTATGTGGAAACAGGGTCTCTTACACCAGCAAGGCTGGCTCCGAACCAGTGCGATCCTCCTGTCTCCGCCTCCCAAGCGCGGGGATTACAAGCGTGCGCCACCACGCCCGGCTCACTACATTATTTCTTAACCATTAGTTACCCCATCCCTGCCGCCTCTTCCCCTTAATTTAATTGCCTTTCCTATTCCAATAACACCTGTTTATGGTAATTTTTCCTTAAGGTCACTTGCCCATCCCTCTCTAATGGTTCACTGCCACCGTTACCCCCAGTTAGTACCCTCTCTTTCTAAAGAATTATTTCATGGATTCTAAGCCGGGTGTGGTGGCGCATGCTTATAATCCCAGCATTCGGGAGGCTGAGACCGGAGGATCGCGGTTCAAGGACAGCCTCAGCTACTTAGTGAGGCCCTCTGCAACTTTGTGAGACCCTGTTTCAAAATAAAGAATAAAAATATAGGGAAGAGGGTGTAGCTCGGGGGTCGAATGCCCCTGGGTATCCACAGACCCACACACACAAAATAAATTGCATGGATTCTGGCTGAGCGAGCATGGAGCCATCCAGTTGTCTGTAGGTCTTTTAGGAGATGCCATACAGCGCATGGCATAAAGAAATATGGGTGGGGGTATTTGTTTTGTTGCTGTTGTTTGGTACTGGGGATGGAACCCAAGGGCATTCTACCTCTGAGCTACGCCCCCAGCCCTATTTTATATCTATTTTTTTTTTTTTGAAACAGGGTCTCGCTAGGTTGATGAAAGTCTCACTACTTGCTGAGGCTGACCTTGAGCTCCTGAACCTCCTGTCTCAGCCTCCCAAGTACTGGGATTACAGACCTGTGCTATTATACCATCAAGAGAGATCCTTGACGCCAAAAGGAGCACCACCACACCAGGAGGGGACAAGGGAGAAATAAATTACATGACTGAGATACAAGAATAAAGATCAGAGATTTCTGAGTTCTGACTTCTGAACTCAAAGATTGATCCTTTTAAGGAAAGCCTTATGATACCCTTCCTGGGCCTCACTTGCAATTTCTTTAAAAATTAAAGAGACGCAGATAGGTGTAATGCCACGTACCTGTAATCCCAGTACCTGGGAAACCGAGACAGGAGGATCTCAGGTTTGAAGCTGGCCTCAGCAACCTAGTGAGACCCTGTTTCAAAATAAAAACTAAGATAGGTCTGGGGATGTAGCTCAGGGGTAAAATGTCCCTGGGTTCAATCCCTAGCACCACAGAAATAAATACGTTTTTTAAAAAAGATGCCAGGCATGGTGATGCACGCATATAATCCCAGTGCTCTAGAAGCTGAAACAGGAGGACCACAGTTTCAAAGGGAGACTCAGTAATTTAGCAAGACCCTGATTCAAAATAAAATATACAAAAGGGCTGAATTTGTCCTTTGGAGGGTAGAATGCCCCTGGATTCATCCTCTAGTACCAAAAAATAAAAGGAAAAGAAAAGAAACTCATACCTTTCAGTTCTTAACTGATGGTGGATAAAGTAAAAGAAAAGGCAGTTGATCAAATTACTCTTTGACTCATTAACAGAATGGGGAGGAAGGAAAAGGGAGTAGGGCGGAATACAGCAGGAAATACCCTAAGGGATGTATGTAGGCATGTCTGTATCACTTTGACTCTCGCTGTGATGTGTGATTATAATGCACCAATAAAAATACTTAAAAATAGAGTTATGCTTGGCCTCTTGTTAAATGGCCCTATAGATAGTGTATCTTTGTGGACTGAATCTTAGAGAAACAGTCAGCTTTGGAAATAAAATGTTGGCTAACTGTATTGAATCTAACAGCGGTTACAAACGCCACTGTAGTCAAATCCCTAACAACTGCTATACAAGCAATAAAAAGGTGGTCAGCACTACCTTTTGCCAAGACTATTGTTTTGGGCAAAGAAGTTTCATCCTAAGTAAGACCTAGAGGGTGTTCAAGGTCCAGAGAAAACCCCATAGTCTGGGTGCTTGTGGTTTCCAGACTATGAGGTAAGTTCATGGCACCAACTCCCAGCCCCAGCTGTAATCTCCACACAACACATCATTTTCCCAGAGAGGACGTGACAAGACACGAGTTACTGCAGTTATGTGCCTGGAGCATAGCGACTGTCTAAGATGTTTAATGACCTATCACAAGCACAGCTCAGAAAACAGCATCATATATTTTGAATCTTTGGTCTCTATATCCAGTCTCCTTATTTCTTTCCCCACTAATATTTTTAACCTATAATATTTTTTATTTTATTTATGTATTTATTTTATTGGTTGGTAAATGTACTTTTAGGGCTTATAAAAACTGGTATGGAGGATATCATAGAGGAAGAGAAGGGAACGTACCACTCTGTTTCTAATTGTCCTTTGTTAAAAGTGCACCTTAACTGATAAAAGCTCATGCAATTCACCTCTTAGGTCACTGTTGAAGACTCTGGCTGGTTGACCCAAATCCTTGCAGGATACATCCCGCTCTTAAGTTCTAAGCCAGAAGAGGCTTTCCCCTCTTGTATATCTTACAATCGCTGGCTAGAAAATGTTCTTCTTCAATTAAATTAATTCAGAGCCATGATGTGGTGAGGTAAGAAGAGCCGGGGGCTGGGACTCTCAAGGTCGTGTGGATTCTGTTGAAGGTCGTCCTGTAAAGTGGGAAAGAGCTTGGCTCTATGGGCTTCTTTTATTTTTCCTTCTGTCTTCAGCTCAGCTTCTCAAACAGTGCAGCTATGATACAGCTAATCAACTACATCTATGAATCCGATTCCAGTGGGGACTCCTAAAGCAGAGGGTAAATTGGGAGTTCCCTCCCGTTGTGGAAAAGAATCCAAAACCATGTTTTCATGGAGCAAAGAGTCGGGTTAGTTTTTTTTTTTTTTTTTTTTTTTTTTTTTTTTTGTACTGGGGATTGAACTCAGGAGATTCTACCTCCAAGCCACCCCTAGCTCTGTTTTTATGGTTTTGTTTGTTTGTTTGCTTGTTTTGGTGGTACTGGGGGTGGAACCCAGAGGCTTTCTACCTCCACGCTATACTCCCCGACCTATTTTATATTTTATTTGGAAGCAGGGTCTCACTAAGTTGCAGAGCCTCACTCAGTAGCTGAGGCTGGCTTCGAACCTGTGCGATCCTCCTGTCTCAGCCTCCCAAGCGCGGGGATTACAAGTGTGCGCCACCATGCCCGGCTCTTATGTTTTATTTTGAAACAGGGTCTTTCTATGTTGCTGAGAGTCTTGTTACATTGCTGAGGAGGCTCTTGAAACTGCAATCCTCCTATCTCAGTACTGGGATCACAGGTGTGTGCCACTGCTCCGGTCTAGATTTTTATTTTTATTATATTTTCTTTTTCTAGTGCTGGAGATGGAACCCAGGTGCAATTTACCACTAAGCCACACTCCTGGCCCTTTATTATTTATTTATTGGTACTGAGGATTAAGCCCAGGGGCATTCTATTTCCAAGCCATACCCCAGCCCTTTTTATTTTAAAACAGAGTCTTGCTAAATTGCTGAGGTGGGGCCTTGAACCTGTGATCCTCTTGTCTCAGCCTTCCAAATACTAGGATTACAGGCGTCCATCTTCCTTCCAGGCTCCCACTTTTTTTTTTTTTTTTTGTGGTACTAGTGATTGAACCCAGGGGCATTCTACCTCTGAGCTACAACCCCAGCCCTATTTTTTATTCTTTATTCTGAGACAAGGTCTCACTAAATTGTGGAGGGCCTCACTAAATTGCTGAGGCTGGCTTCAAACCCGCGACCCTCCTAAATACTGCGATTACAAGTATGCGCCACCACGCCTGGCTCCCACTTTATCTTTGAATCTTTGCTTTCTCCCACTCCACTTCCCAGTCTTTTCTCTTCTTTTTCAAACCTTATTTTTCTTCCTATGCATACTTTTCCCCTCTTTTGTGGTATTGGGGGTGAAACCCAGAGGCTTTCTACCTCCGGGCTATACTCCCAGACCTATTTTATTTTATTTATTTATGTATTTAATTTTTTTTTTTTTTTGGTGGTACTGGGGGTGGAACCCAGAGGCTTTCTACCTCTAGGCTACACTCCCAGACCTATTTTATACTTTATTTGGAAACAGGGTCTCACTAAGTTGCTGAGAGCCTCACTCAGTAGCTGAGGCTGGCTTCGAACCTGTGCGATCTTCCTGTCTCAGCCTCCCAAGCGCGGGGAATACAAGCGTGCGCCACCACACCCGGCTCCTTTTTATTTTATTTTATTTTATTTTATTTTTTTTTACTTCTATGCCTTAATCCTGCCATTGACCCAGAGAATTTACTCTGCCTCAGAGAATTTACTAGCCATCATAGTGGCCCTTGCACCTGAGATTTTCTATCAAACAATGTATTTAAGCATTAACCAGATGTTGAGCTGGTATGCTAGATACCTTAGGAGATATGATGACTCAGATTAGTCTCTTTCAAAGTTTCTAATAGTAAGGGAGTAAAACAACTGTAACATAGGAAAGTGAGTTCAGTAGACGTTAAAAAAAAAAAAAAAAAAAACTAGTGTACTGGCAGAAGGAGGAGAGTCAGCGTGATCTTCAAGTTCTCACCAGAGAATAGACCTACTACTCCAGGGTGGCTAGGACTTAGAGAAAGTTGGGGAGGGAAGCCAGGTGTGGTGGCACACACCTGTAATCCTAGTACTTGCGAAGCTGAGACTAGAGGATCTCATATTTGAGGTCAGCAGGCAGTAACTTATAAACCAGACCCTGTTTCAAAATAAAAAACGAAAAGGACTGAGGGTATAGCTAGAGGTAGAATGCCCCTGAGTTCAATCCCTAGTGTCACACACACACAAAAAAAAAAAAGAAAAGAAAAGAAAAGAAAAGAAAAGAAAAGAAAAGAAAAGAAAAAGAAAGAAAGTTGGGGAGGGGGTGGGTAGAAAGATGTCTGGTTTGGGGCACCTGCTCCCTTACTCCCTCTTAGCTGGCTCTCCCCCTGTTAGGGCTCAGCTAGGATGTCATCTATTCCAGAAAGTCTCTCCAATCTGGGTTAGAGGTCTCCATCGTCTCCCATCATGTCCAGTATTGACCCTTCTTGTAGCACTCTCTACACTGACCTGAAATTTTGATTTTGTCTCTTGAGCCCTTCAGACTGAGACTGGAGGAGCAGAGTCTCGGTTTTGTTCCTTTGCAGCCCGGCACCAGCATATCCCTGCCCAGGAGCTGCTCTGCGAAGGCTCGAGTAGAGATCATGGAAGCGGAGGAAACAGCCCAGCCACGCTGCGAGGCACTGGCGTGCCTGGCGCAGAGAAGTGCGGTGACGCGGCTGGAGCCTGAGCCGTGCCACCTCCCCGCGGGCCTCATGCGGCCCCTGCTGCCTCTTAAGGCCTTGTCTTTAACCTCCCCAGGCTTCGGCTGGTACGTTTGTACAAGTCCCACCCATCCTAAGAAAAGTCCCCTTTAAGCCAGGTGTGGTGGTGCACACATGTAATCCCAGTGATTGGGAGGCCAAGACAGGAGGATTGCAGGTTCAAGGACATCCTTAGCAAGTAGTGAGACTTTCATCAACCTAGCAAGACCCTGTTTCAAAAAGAAAACAAATGAGGCTGGGGATGTATTTGAGAGGAAAAATGCCCCTGGGATCCATCCCCAGTACCACAAAAGAAAAAATGGAGGAAAGAGAGAGACAGGGAAGGAAGGAAGGATGGATGGTTGGTGCCACGTGCCTGTAATCACAATATTTTGGGAGGTTGAGGCAGCAGGATCACAGGTTCGAGATCAATCTCAGCAATTTAGTGAGACTTTCAGCAAACCAGTGAGACCCCATTTCAAAACAAAAAATAAAAAGGGCTACAGGTGCTGCTGTGAAGTAGAATGCCTCTGGGTAAAATCCCTAGTACAAATTAAATAAATGATAAAAAATAAAAACGGCTGTGGGTACAGCTCAGTAGCAGAGAGCCCTTGGATTCCATCACCAGGATCCCCTGCCCCAAAAAAGAGTACCCAATGATTGATTTCTCTGCTGGTTCCAGGATCAAGTTCAAAGTCTCTGTTTATAGGAGACCCGTGAAGGAGCAAGGTTCAAACACCTTCCACTGGTGCGGCTGGCTCTCTTTCTCCCTCCCTCCCTGCACTGGAGATAGAACTTGGCTTCATGCATGCTAGACAAAGTGCTGGACCACTAAGCTACATACTTCACCCTTTTTTTTTTTTGTTTTATTTTGAGACAGGACCCTGTTAATTTACCCAGGTTGGCCTCAAACTTGTGCCCCTGCACGGCCTCCAGAGTAGCTGGAGTTCCAGGCGCGCATACCACACCCGGATCCCTGGTCTCTTTCAGTCCGTGACTTTTTACTGCCTTGCCCCTTTTCCACCCACTCCCCATTTTCACAGGCTTTAGCCCCTCAAAAACATGGAGCACTTTGAGGCCCGTGGCCTCTTGCTTATACAGCTCCTTCAGTCGAGAACTCTTCCCCTTCCCGTGGGGCTCCTGGAACGCAAACGCTGTGCCCATGGCCTCTGTAGACCCAGACTTTCGTCGCCCAGTGCCAGCACAAAGCAAGGATTTAGTAAACACTAAAGGAAGAACTCTCACTTCAGCCAGCTGTGGTGGCACGTGCCTGTGATCCCAGTACTTGGGAGGCAGAGATTGGAGGATCACAGGTTTGAGACCAGCCTCAGCGATTAGAACACTTTGTCTAGCATGCATGGGGCCAAGTTCTGTTTCCAGTACAGAGGCCCTCAGCAACTTAGTGAGACCTTGTTTCAAAATTAAAAAAAGCCGGGCGTGGTGGCGCACGCTTGTAATCCCTGCGCTTGGGAGGCTGAGACAGGAGGATCGCACGGGTTCGAAGCCAGCCTCAGCTACTTAGTGAGGCTTTCAGCAACCTAGTGAGACCCTGTTTCCAAATAAAATATATTTAAAAAAAAAAGGTACGGGAGTATAGCCCAGAGGTAGAAAGCCTCTGGGGTCCACCCCCAGTACCACCAAAAATAAATAAATAAATAAATTAATTAATTAATTAATTAAAATGAAAAATAAAAAAAGGGCAGGGGGTGTAGCTCAGAGGTAGAATGCTCCTGGGCTCAATCCCCAGGCGCTCTCTCTCTCTCTCTCTTTCTCTCTCTCTCTCTCTCTCTCTCTCTCTCTCTCTCTCTCTGTCTCCTTCTGTCTCTCTCCTTCTCTCCCTCTTGCTTAGGGGAGGCCCAGTTCTCAAATGGTACCACTGCCCACTGCCCACTTCCACCCCAATTAGATGTGGTTGTTCCTCCCAAGTGGAGTTTCCTATTCCTATCACAAATAGTTCACACGTTCCCACTATACGCCAGGGAGTGTCCCAAAGAGGGACTTAGACACTTGTAGTCTAGAATCATGAGCTGGCAGCAAACAGTTCTAAGGCCAAGATACGTGCCATGATAAGGCTCTTTCTGATACATCTTTCCTGCAGAGAAATGAACACGAAAAGCCAGTCCTGACTCTGGGGCTGAGGGTGAGCAGGGTATCTGAGCAGAGGGAGTGGCTGGAGGAGTCACAGCTTTCGCGACACCTCTTTGTGCCCAGCTGCACCGCAGGGCTGTACCGCCACAGCAAGACCCTTTTCTCTGGAGCAGTGCAGGGCTGGTCAGCCCCAACATCTCCCTCATCCAATTCGCTTCTCTCTGTTTGCTGCTTACCACAGGATACATCCTCTTTAGTGATGGTAAAACTATCTTCTTTGAACCCTGCATCAAGCACTTTCCAGCCTGTGTCCCAGTACCTTCGATACAGAACCCTGTGACTCCCAACTGCATTCCTGCACCGTTCCCAGCCCCATTCTGATCTCTGGAGAACACAGGACAGCTCCTTTTCCTTCTCCACAAGACAGCTCTTTAAACAGTCAAAGACAGCTCTGGAGTCTCCCGGGGGGTATCTGTGCCAAGCCAAGCACATCTCCATTCCCTTCACCCATCCTTCAAGGACTTCCACCCTCTCGCTCATTGTCCCTGCTCTAAATAGGAAAGCCGAGGACAACAATGGCCAGGCTGGGCAGAACATGGTTTTCTCTTGCAAACTACTGATCCCAAACGAAAATGTAACCATATAGGCAAAAACCAAAGAAGAGAGTGACATGAAAGATTTGAAAATAGGCTGCTGGTGGCCTCGCTGCTTCAAACACCCTGCCACCCACGGTACACACGACACAGCCCGCCGTCGCCAAGAGGGGGCGGCGTGCCCTACACTGTTATTTTTACTTTATTTATTTTTTTTTTTTTGCAGTGCTGGAGCTGGAACCCAGGGCTTCACACATATTATGTAAGCGCTCTATCTCTGAGCTGTACCCCTGGCCCCTAAATTGTTATCTTTAAAATTATTCAAGTGTTACTGGTAGAAGTGTGTATTTTCAGAAATTTTCTGTGAGCTCAGTAGAATTAAGGATTGGGCCAGCTCCAGCCAGCCTTCCCCCACCCAGATCAATCCAGGGTAATTTCTCAGCTAAAGAGAGACTCCAGTGGTCTGGGCCAGCTCTTCATAGGGGAATGTAAGCCACCCTGTCCAAAATACCTCTTTCCTTCGTGTGTGTGTGTGTGTGTGTGTGTGTGTGTGTGTGTGTGTGTAGCACTGGATATTGAACCCAGAGGCATTCCACCTCTAAATCACACTCCAGCCCTTTTTATGTTTTTGCTTTAAACAGAGTCTCACTGCCCCACTGAGGCTGTCCTCAAACCTGTGGTCCTCCTGTCTCACCCTCCCAAGTACTGGGATTGCAGGTGTGCACCACAACTCCCAGCTTTCTTTCCTTCACCTTTGAGACTCAAACTCAAAATGCTGCATACAGTTTGCTTCTGTACATCTCTGACATTCATTGATGGGGTGCCTAAGAGAGTAGAGTACCCTGTTTTTTGTTTTTACCCTGTGCTTCTCCCTGACTTTCCTCATTAAAAGTGCTCTTCGGCTGGGTACAGTAATGTATGTCTATAACCCTAACTACTCAGGAGGCTGAGGCAGGAGGATCTCTTGAGTTCAGGAGTTTGAGACCAGTCCAGGCAACATAAGGAGACCCCGTGTCTTTAAAAAAAATTTTTTTTTACTCTGCTGAGTGTGGTGGGGAACACCTGTAATCCCAGTACTTGGGAGGCTGAGACAGGAGGATTGCAGATTCAAGGATAGCCTCAGCAACTTAGTGAGACCCAGTTTCAAACTAAAAATTAAAATAAAATAGGGCTGGGGGTATAACTCAGAGATAGAGTGTCCTTGGGTTCAATCTCCAATACCACATACACACACACACACAAAAATGCTCTTAGCCAGGTGTGGTAGCATGTACTTGTAAACCTAGAACTTGGGAGACTGAAACAGGATTGCAGGGTTTTTTTGTTTTTTGTTTTGGTGGTACTGGGGTTCCTGGAAGCCCTTCTACCTCCGGGTTACACTCCCAGACCTATTTTTACATTTTTATTTGGAAACAGGGTCTCCTAAGCCAGCGCGCGCGGCTGGCTTCGAATCTGCGTGATCCTCCTGTCTCTGCCTCCCAAGCGCGGGGATTACAAGCGTGCGCCACCACGCCCGGCAGGATTGCAGGTTTGAGGCCAGTCTCAGCATTCATGAGACTCTCAGCAACTTAGTGAGATCCTGTGTCAAAAAAAAATTAAGCCAGGCGTGGTGGCACATGCTTGTAATCCCAGCATTCGGGAGGCTGAGACTGGAGGATCACAGTTCACAGACAGCCTCAGCTACTTAGTGAGGCCCTCTGAAACTCAGTGAGACCTGGTTTCAAAAGTAAAGAATTAAAAAAAAAATAGGGCAGGGGGTGTAGCTCGGAAGTCAAAATGCCCCTGGGTTCCATCCCTAAACCTGCAAAAATAAAAATAAAAAAATAAAAAATTTAAAAAAATAATAAAAATTTAAAAAGCGTGTCTGGGGGTAAAGCTCAGCAGTAGAATGCCCCTGGGTTTAATATCCAGTAATACACACACACACACACACACACACACACACACACACACACACCTTCAGAAAATATTTTATCCAGTTGTTTATATTTTCATACAAAGTCATGTCAGTGCAGTATTTTTCCAGTGATATTTGCACATGAAGTCTTGTTCTAATTATGGTCTCTAATTAAGAGAATTCCAAGCTTCAGGCAGGAAGTGAACTTGGTAGAATGTGTGTGCAGTGAGAATGTTTCCTCCTGGACTTATGTTTCGTCACCTTTAAACTGGGGAGAGGGTCAGTCCCCAGTGCTGGCATCTGTGGGTTGATGATTTATTTGGCATTGGTAAAGACATTGAGGGGCCCCTCTCTCCAGTCTCCCTGCCTCCCATCTCAGTACTGTCCCACTTACTCATCTGGTTTCTCCAGAACCATAAAGAGAGAAAGAGAGAAAAAGAGACAGAGAGAGAAAGAGATTTACTCTAAGGAATTAGATCAAGCCGGGCACAGTAGCACAAACCTAGATCCTCTTGTCTTAGCCGCCCAAGTCCTTGGGCAGGGATGCCCATGAGGCAGGGAATTGCATCTGTGTCTTTACCCTGTCTCAGTTCTGGCACACAGTGGCTGCTTATTAAAACGCTCATAGAGTTAATAGATGATTACGTGGAATCAATTTCTGCATACATGAGCACCACAGCAGAGTAGGCTTGTGGGAAGACTGAGGAGGGTATGATCAACTTCAAGGAGCCAGAGAAGGAGCTGTGTAAGCTGAGACTGGAGAACAAGTCCAGCGTTAGTGGGCAGGCGGGGGCTTTGCGTGGAGAGAATGTGGTAAGTGCAAACCCAAGATGCTCCAGTGCGCGGCATTGGCTTGAATGGTGGAAGCAGCTCAGCGTGGCTAAAGCAGGGTGTGAGGGGCAGGGGGAGCCGGGGTGGGGGCCAAAGGAATGGACAGGGCCATGTGTGGAGAAGCTGGCTTGCAGGCACCGAGTGTCCTAAGGGTCCCACACAGCCTGAGCACAGTGCAATCAGCTGTGCAGTTTGGCAGGACGGCTCAGGCTGCAGCGCAGCGGACCCAGCCCAGGGACCGGTGGGCACTGCGAAAGGGGATGGCTGGGGTATTGTGTCAGTCCAGGAACGACACAGCAACCACGACAGTGGCGGTGAGAATGGCCTGACGAGGGATGTTAAGGGTAGAGAATCAATGCCTTGGGGGCTTTCTTTCTGACCAATGCATGAAGGCTGAGAAAATGTATATGTGCCTTCGATTGAAGTACTCATGTCTTTCAGGAGTTTATTAAGTGAAAAAGGAAATTTTTTCATAACAAAAATTAGCTATATTTCTATTTTTAAAAGGCTTTCAGGCAGGCTTGGCGGTGCATGCTTATAATCCCAGTACTTGGGAGGCTGAGACAGGAGAATCACAGGTTCGTGACCAGCCTCAGCTATTTATAGTTATATATATTTATTATATATATTATATATAATATATAATATATATAATATATACATTATATAATATATAATATATTATAACATACATAATATATTATAACATATATAATATATAATATATAAATATATATATAATATAATATATTATATATAAATATATATATGTTTATTTATAGTTGCAGTGAGGCTCTCTGCAACTATGTGGGACCCTGTTTCAAAGTAAAAAATAAAAACATAGAATAGGGCTGGTGGTGTAGCTCAGAGGTAGAATGCCCCTGGGTTCAAACCCCAGTACCAGAAAAAAGAAAAAAAGCATCTAAACTGGGTGTGGTGGAGCATGCCTGTAATCCCAGTAGTCCAGTGGCTATGACAGGAGAATCAAGCTGTAGAGACCATGCCTTTCACTGCGTAGCCCCAGGGCTCACAGAGGGCCCCACACCTAGGAAGGTAGACAAAAGTTATTTGTTGAAAAGGAGAGTACCAGCCGGGCATGGTGGCGCACACTTGTAATCCCAGTATTTGGGAGGCAGAGACCAGAGGATGGTGGCTCAAAGACAGCTTCAGCTGCTTAGAGAGGCCCTTCACAACTCAGTGAGGCCATTTCAAAAAATAGAAATACTAAAAAAAATAAAATAAAAAAATAGGGCTGGGGGTGTAGCTCGGAGGTACAATGTCCCTGGGTTCCATCCTTAGTACTGCAAAAAAAGAAAAAAGAAAAGGAGATTTTATTGAGGCATGGCCGGTGCTGGGGTCTCTGAGGCCGGGATCGAAGCCTGCCGAGGGGTTAGGCTGGTGCTGGGGCCAGCGAGGCCGGCATCGGAGCCTGCCGTGAGGCAAGGCCAGTACTGGGGCCTCTGAGGCCAGGATAAGAGCCTGCCGAGGGGTTAGGCCGGTTCTGGGGCCAGGGAGGCCGGCATCGGAGCCTGCCGTGAGGCATGGCCAGTGCTGGGGCCTCCAAAGCCAGGATCGGAGCCTGCCAAGGGGTTAGGCCGGTGCTGGGGCCAGTGAGGCCGGCATCGGAGCCTGCCTTGAGGCAAGGCCGGTACTGGGGCCTCCGAGGCTGGATAAGAGCCTGCCGAGGGGTTAGGCCAGTGCTGGGGCCAGCGAGGCTGGCATTGGAGCCTGCCATGAGGCAAGGCCGGTACTGGGGCCTCCGAGACCAGGATAAGAGCCTGCCGAGGGGTTAGGCCGGTGCTGGAGCCAGCGAGGCCAGCATCGGAGCCTGCCATGAGGCGAGGCCGGCATCGGAGCCTGCCATGAGGCATGGCCAGTGCTGGGGCCTCCAAAGCCGGGATCGGAGCCTGCCAAGGGGTTAGGCCAGTGCTGGGGCCAGCGAGGCCGGCATCGGAGCCTGCCTTGAGGCAAGGCCGGTACTGGGGCCTCCGAGGCTGGATAAGAGCCTGCCGAGGGGTTAGGCCAGTGCTGGGGCCAGCGAGGCCGGCATTGGAGCCTGCCATGAGGCAAGGCCGGTACTGGGGCCTCCGAGGCCAGGATCAGAGCCTGCCAAGGGGTTAGGCTGGTGCTGGGGCCAGCGAGGCCGGCATCAGAGCCTCCCGTGAGGCAAGGCCGGTGCTGGGGCCTCCGAGGCTGGGATCGGAGCCTGCCGAGGGGTTGGGCTGGTGCTGGGGCCTCTGAGGCTGGGATCGGAATCCTGCTGAGGGTTTAGGCCAGTGCAGGGGCTAATGGCCAGCATCGGAGCCTGCCGTGAGGCAAGGCCACTCCTGCGGCCTCCAAGGCCGGGATCAAAGCCAGCTGAGGGGTTATGGGGGCCAGCGAGACCAGAACCGGGGCCTCCCATGAGGCAAGGCCGCTGCTTGAGCCAGCGAGGTCTGGATCAGTCCACTGAGTAGCCAGGCCACTACTGGGGCCGTCAAGAGTGGGATCGGTACTTGCAACGCAGCATGCACAGAGAATTATCGCAGAAAATATAAATCAGACGCTTCTCCTAATCAGCAATAACTAGGAGGAAAGGGGCAACAGGAAGAGGTTGAGCTATAGAAAGGGCCCTATAGTGAAGAACTAATGTGACCAATCAGAGGGTATGTAATAGTGGAGGACAGAGCCTCTTTAAAATGCAGGAGGTACATAAACAAATGTATCAAAGTAAATCACCAAAGAAGCATGGGATGGAGGGAGGGGGAGGGAATGGGATGGGGGCTGGATGAGGGCTAATTGGATGATGTGTGCTTGTATATCCTCTCAAGTCTTGTACTCCAATGTGATTGATATATGACTACAATGCACCAATTTTAAAAATAAATTAATTAATTAAAAAAAATAAAAACCATAACAAATAAAAAATTAAAATAAAAATTAAAATAAAAATTAAAAAAAGAAAAAAGAAAAAGATTATTTATTTATTTATTTACTTATTTATTTATGATACTGGGGTTCCTGGAAATCCCTCTACCTCCAGGCTACACTCCCAGACCTATTTTATACTTTTTTAAAATTTGGAAACAGGGTCTCTTAAACCAGGGAGGCAGGCTTCGAACTTGTGCAATCCTCCTGTCTCTGCCTCCCAAGTGTGGGGATTACAAGCATATGCCACCACGCCCGGCATGAGAGTACATTTATTAATGTTGTTGTTGTTGTTGTACTGGGGATTGAATTTAGGGGCATTCTACTTCCAAGCTACACTCCCAGAACTTTTTCTTTTTTTTTTTTTTTGCAGTACTGGGGCTGGAACCCAGGGGCATTCTACCTCGGAGCCACAGCCTCAGCTCTGTATTTTTTATTCATTTTGAAACAGGGTCTCACTGAGTTGCAGAGGGCCTCACTCAGTAGCTGAGGCTGTCCGCTAATCACGATCCTCCTATCTCAGCCTCCCAAATGCTGGGATTACAAGCGTGTGCCACCATGCCTGGCCCACTCCCAGAACTTTTCATTTTTTATTTTTATTTTTATATAATTTTTGTGGTACTGGGCATTGAACCCAAGGGGCATTCTACCTCCAAGTCACACTCCCAAGCCCTATTTATTTATTTAGAAACAGGGTCTCCCTAAATTGCTGGGAATCTTACTAAATTGCTGAGACTGGGCTCGAACCTATAATCCTCCTGTCTCAGCCTCCCAAGTTCTGGGATTATAGGAATGGTTACCGCGCTTGGCAGGAGAGTACGTTTAAACAGTCCAGAGATGATCTACTAACACCCTCACATGTACACACAGCAGGAGAGCAAGCTTCTGAAGTTCATATTCTAATCCTGGGTGGGCTGAGGTCAAAGGATACTGTCACCAGGGCATATCAAGAGGCCTGCCAACGCGTGGGGAGATCTAGTGACAGCATTGAATGTCAGAAAGTTCCATCTCCAAACAGCCCTTCAGCCAACAGTGACAGAACTGCCAGGCTGCTGTAACCAAATCAGATCCTGGAAACCAAGGTCTTTCCCCAGCAGCACGAGAAGAAACTGGAGATTCCCTATTTCACTGTGACTAGTTCTGCAGGGCGGGCCACCCAGCCACAAAGACAGACCAGGAATGTAAGAAGGATGAGCCCCATTCGCCAGCCCACCCAGCCCTCCTCTCTCCAATTCCTGGTCTCACACCACAATCCAGGGCTCCATCCCCACGTGAGAGAGGCCTGGAGAAGGCAGGGCTGGGGAGTGAGCGGGCTGAGAGGGCCTGATGCTGCCTCTGCCGGGCTCCAACACTAGGAATCAGACCTCGCCTCCTTTACGCTCTTAGTATCTGTGGTCCACATCCGGTATTTTCTACTTCAAGCCTGCCTGACACGCCCATGTATATTAGATTCATACACGCTTCCAGGGTGAGGGCCAGATTGCACTGGTCTCAGATCCCACTGGAGGAAAAAAGATGGCAAGACTGAGGATGCAGCTCAGTGGTAGATCAAATGTTTAGCACACGCGAGGCCCTGAGTTCAGTTCCTGGCATTGCAAAAAAAAAAAAAGACAGTATGAGCTGGGTACAGTGGTATACACCTGTAGTCCCAGCTTCTGGGGAGGCTGAGGCAGGAGGATGGTTAAACCTTGGAGTTCAAGGCAGAGGCCAGCCTGGGCAACAGCGAGACCCTGTCTGAAAAAATAAAAAATAAAAAAAGAAACCTAGCCAATATAAGTCTATTAAGTATTCTTGCAAAAACAAACTTAGTCTTAGCTGGTTTCTGATTTTTTGGGTGGGGGAGATACTGGGAATTGAACCAGGAGCATTCTACCTAAGCTATACCCCCAGCCCTTTTTCTTTGTTTTTGTTTTTGAAACAGGGTTTTGCTAGATTGCTGAGAGTCTCAATATGTTGTTGAGGCTGGCCTCGAACCTGTGCTCCTCATGTCTCAGTATCCCAAGAACTGGGATTACAGGTGTGTGCCACCACTCTGAGCTTGTAGTTTCTGACTTTAAATATCAATTTATAGCCGAATGTGGTGCTGCATGCTTGTAATCCCAGCATTTGGGAGGCCGAGACTGGAGAATCGCAGTTTGAGGACAGCCTCAGCTACTTAGTGAGGCCATCTGCAATTCAGTGAGACCCTGTTTCAAAATAAAGAATAAAAAATAGGGCAGGGGGTGTAGCTCCGAGGTAGAATGCCCAGACCCACAAAAATAAATAAATAAATAAATAAATAAATAAATAAATAAATATCAATTTATAGAAAACACAAGTGCAACAAAAATGCTTACTATATAACAGGGATTGCAGATGGTCTATATTATAAGCCATCTAGTTTTAAATTTTTTGAAAAAAATGGAAAATATGCCTATGGATTACAAAAGACTAGAGACAAACATAACTCTTTGCAATTAATGGGGGTGTATCTTGGAGGTAGAGTGCCCTTGGGTTCAATCCCTAGTACTGCAAAAAAAAAAAAAAAGAAATTATGAAATTATTCAATGTGATAATGGAAATGTTGTGGCTGTGTGTGTGTGTGTGTGTGTGTGTGTGTGTGTGTGTATGTTTTACTGGAGATTGAGCCCCAGGGCATTTTACCTCTGAGCTACACCCTCAGCCCTATTTTATTTTTATTTTGAAACAGGGTCTTAGCTGATGAGAGTCTTACTACTTGCTGAGGCCGTCCTTGAACCTGTGATCTTCCTGTCTCATCCTCCCAAGTACTAGAATTACAAGCATGCACCCACTAGAATTTTACAACTGAAACCACCATGCCTGGCTAAATGAGTAAGTGTGTATGTGTGTGTGGTGGGGATACTGAGGATGGCACCCAGGGGCCTTCTACCTCTGGGTTACATCCCCAGACCTACTTTTTCTTCTATTTTGAAACAGGTTCTCACTAAGTTGCAGAGGGCCTAAGTTGTTGAAGTTGGCTTTGAACCTGTGATCCTCCTGTCTCAGTTTCTCAAGTATTGGGACTATAAGTATGTGCCACCATTGCTAGGATGTGTGTGTGTGTGTGTGTGTGTGTGTGTGTGTGTGTGTATGTGTAGAGATATCTTTGGGAGATATTGCCTAGTGAAATACGATTTCTGAGATTTGCTTCAAAGATACATAGAAGTGTACAGAGGCATTGGTGAAATAGTGCCAACCCTAAGCTGGTGAGTGTTGAAGCTGCGTGATGGGCACATGGGCCATCAATACATGGCTATTCTCTCTGCTTTTATATATGTATTTGACATTATGCATGATAAAAAAAAAAGTTTAAAACAGCATTGCTAATGCTGGGAATGATGGTGCACACCTGTAATCCCAGTACTTGGGAGGCTGAGACAGGAAGATCACAGGTTTGGGGCCAGCCTTAGCAACTTAGCAAGATCCTCTTTCAAAATAAAAAAGGGCTGGAGGTGTAGCTCCACTGAATTCAGTCCCTAGTACCACACACAAAACAAAAACAAATAAACATCCTCTAAGAATTGTTTTGGGGGGGTCTGGAGATGGAACCCAGGGGCATTCGACCTCCGAGCTACACCCCCTGCCCTATTTTTATTCTTTATTTTAAAACCAGGTCTTATTGAGTTGCCAAGGGCCTCACTAAGTAGCTGAGGCTGTCCGCGAACCGCGATCCTCCGGTCTCAGCCTCCTGAATACTGAGATTACAAGCATGTGCCACCATGCCCGGCTTCCCTCTAAGGATTTTAAAACAACCTGGTCACCATACCATGATACCCAACAAAGCATATGCTTCCCTTTTTTTTTTTTTTTTTTTTTTTGGTGGTATTGGGGTTCCTGAAAACCCTTCTACCTTCAGGCTACACTCCCAGACCTATTTTATAGTTTTATTTGGAAACAGGGTCTCTTAAGCCAGCACGCGGCTGGCTTCGAACCTGCGCGATCCTCCTGTCTCTGCCTCCCAAGCGTGGGGATTACAAGCGTGTGTGCGCCACCACACCCGGGTCATATGTTTCTCTTGATTCCTAACAGTCCCAGTCTTTTTTTTTTTTTTTTTTTTTGTAGTACTGGGGATTGAACTCAGGGACATTCTACCTCTGAGCTGCACCACTGCACCCACTAGAATTTTACAACTGAAATAAAGTTGTTTGATACATGCTCTAAAAATATGTGGCTCCAGGGGTAGCAGGGGTGGGGGATGGAAGGAAATAGCAGAAACAAAAATGGCAGAATGTGTTAACTCACAATTGGGCTCCTTATCCCAGGCTCACTACTTGTACATTTGAAAAATTCTATAATAAAGTCAAATAATATAGAGAACTTATATGTCTGGTACTGGGTATTGAGCCTACAGGCATTCTACCTCCAAGCTCTAGCCCCCCGGCCCTTTTAAATTTTTTTGTTTGGGTCTTGCTAGGTTGCTGGGGCAGGTCTCAAATGTGCCTCCTCTTTCAGTCTCCTGGGATTATAGGCATGCACCTCCAGCCCAGCTAGAGAATATATATTTTGTGGTGCTGGGTATTGACCGAAGGCATTCTACCTCAGTGATATCTACAGCCCCTCCCTTTCTTAAAAATTGGAGCCAGGCGTGGTGGTGCACTCTTGTAATCCCCGCGCTTGGGAGGCGAGACAGGAGGATCGCACAGGTTCGAAGCCAGCCTTGCTGGCTTAAGAGACCCTGTTTCCAAATAAAAAATATAAAATGGATCTGGGAGTGTAGCCCGGAGGTAGAAGGGTTCCATCCCCAGTACCAAAAAAAAAAAAAAAAAAAAAAAAAAAAATTGGAAACAGTGTCTCTCCAAGTTTCTAAGAGCCTAAGTTGGTGAGGCTGGCTTTGAACCTATGATCCTCCTGTCTCAGCACAAGCACAAGTATGCACCACCACACCTGGCTTTAAAAATAAAGTGAGCCCTTGCTCAGGTGTTGACTGTACTGACCACACTGGAATTTAAGGGACACAAAGGCCAGAGTTGGAGAGCTCAGACATGGGAAGGCAAGGAAGTCTGTGAACTTGACCTTGGCCGGTAGGAGGGTGAAGGAAACGGGAAAGATCCAGTGCACAGGGAGTGAACAAACGTGGTGGTGCCCAAACCCTCTCCAGACACATGCCAGTGCGTTCCCTGGGCTCCAGCTGTCGTTGATAATGAGTGATTGCTCCATCTTCTGCTGTGAGCTTTTTGAAAAAGAAAACGCCCTGCTCTTGTACACTTAGGACTCTGCAGTCCTGTACCCCAATTCCCAAACTTCCCACCCAAATGTAGCTCAGCTCAGCATGCTGGTCAATGGCTCCATCTGCTGGTGCACACTGGGAACTGACACTGCCAAAAACTAAGGGTCCCCATGAACAGGGAGTGGAGGAGGATTTGAGAAAGATCTGGTCCTCCCCCAAGGCCTTAGACGACATAAACACATGCCAATTAAACATATAGGAAGCCTTTAATTTCATTACCATAAACATTATACTCTGATTGCTCACATACAGTATAAAATATTTACTCCGCTAAATAAATAAGACATAACATTATTGCAAACGGCACTTAAACCCCCGGGAGAGCGAGCTCCTTGGCTCAGGCAGGGGGTACTCCTGAGTGTGTGTGAGATTCCCCGAGCATGGATATGCCCTGGGGGCCGAGATGGACAAAGGCTCAAGGAACCACACTTGTGCTTCTGGTCCTGCAGTAGCCCCAAAGAGGTTGTGGAGCCAGTGGGGGAAGTTGGGGTGGAAGGGCAGTGTCTTCATCAGCCCAGTCCTATAGGGAGCAGAGGAGAGAGCTGGGTAAACCAGGCTGGGCTGAGAGAAGAGAGGAGGTAAAGGATACTGCTGGGACCTACAGCCCCCTCCATTTTCCCTTAACCCCCCACCCCCGCAACCTTGGGTAAGAATATCTAGGACCTAAACTAAGTAGAACTTCCAAGGTCCTGGGTTAGGCAGCTCTGGGAGCCAGACCCATCATCCCAAGAGACAGGTATTCTGACAGTATTCAAGCCAGTGGTCAAATATTTCAGGGGCCCCAGTTGTTGGGGATCCCCCGCCCTGCCCAACTCCTAGACACCAACACAGGAGAGTTAGGAATGGATGTCCTTCTATTTTGCTAAATAAATAAGTTAAATATTTAAAGGCCTGGGTCCCAATGATGACAACCCAAGGACCAACAAGCCATGTCCTGATAAAGGGTAGGGGGTCAGCAGAGAGGCAGTGCTGTGCACTAAGGGGGCTGCTGGCCCCTAGGACCCTTCCTCCCAATTAGCTCCCATCCTTCCAAATCCCACGGAGGAGTTTTACACTGGAAACTCCCATGCAAGAGCAACATTTGGGGGCGGCTGCAGGATAAGGGGGAATTGGGGTGGGAGATCACATGGCTGAGTTTATTCAGTTCCCCAAATTCTTTCTCTGGCTATGTCTCAACCAGGATACTATCTGTGAACTCTGAGCCGGGACAGTTAGTCCACCTGCAGAGTCCCGCATTCCAGTGCATGGAGCTAATCAAATGCCCTGCCCTTCTGGCCTCCTTGCAGAAGTCCAGACTGAAACCCAGGTGGAAAGCTGCCAATCAACCAGCCCTAGAGACTGGAAAGAGGTGGGAGGGAAGGCCCGGCCCTCTATCTGCACAGGTATGCACCTCACCGCCACACGGTGGCAGCAGAGAGCGGCACCACTTTGGCAGCCAAAGGAACTAAAAGGCTGCCTTGCAGCCAGGCAGAGCCTTGCAGCCAGCAGGCCCACTGCACCCTGTGTGGGAAACATTCTACACCGAGTATTTGGCCAAGTCACTCTTGTCAAACACTACCTGTGTAGCAAAGTAAATGGCAACCAGACCCAAGCCTGCTGCCGATACCATATAGGCTGTAACGGACTGGCTGAGCTGCACAATGGAGCCCATCAACAGAGACGGAGCCACCTGGGACAGCAGGAAGGCACTGTCCAGGATGGCGAGGTCCAGGCAGATGCCCCGTCCCGGAACCACCCTGGGCTCTGCAGGCTCACCCACCACCACCCTCATAGAGACGTCGCAGGCCGAGGTCCCGCAGAGCGGCGGAGGGGGAAGCAGCCCGCTGCCTCCAGTGCCCACGTGTCCATTGGGGAAGGGAGCTCCAGACTTAGGGCCTGGCAGGAAGCTGGTTGTCAGGCTGTCCTCACTGCCACCATTTCCAGCATCCCCTCGGTATTTGGGCAGGAACACCTACGGGGGGAGAGAAGAACAAGGTGTATGCCCGGGTACTGGCCCCCCAACTATGAGAACAGGCCCAGCCTTCATCCCAGGGGCCAAAAGAAATCAGGCAATGGGCTCTCATGAAATGAGATGACCCAATTTGGTCTGAGCCCAGCCCGAACCTTACGAGTGGAAGGAGGATGGCAGGGAAGAGAAGGGAGAAACCAGAGGTCTGGGCCTCCTCGGGTTTGAATAGATAAGAGGCAGATACACTCAGAACTGCAGGCCAGGAAGGGGGCAGAACCTCAGAGTGCAGGGGACAGGAAGCCCAGGTGAGAGGACAGAACAGAGGAACGAAATCCGAAGGAGGGGCTCCTGGTGGCCCAAGCCCACACGGGCCCTGCTGGCCCTCTTCTTGCCCGCCAGCCCTTCAAGTAGCCATTTGGAAACCCTGGTGGTCCTGCAGAGAGAAGCCCTGCCCTCTGCAGCCTGGGAAGTCCTTGCCCCAGCCTTGGGCCAGGAGGATCCAGCAGCCCAGGAAGGGAGGAGCCGCAGGAATGGCCCCTGGCTGCGCATACAGCTCAGCTGTCTAACCTGGAAGCCCCTACTCCCTTCCTGCTGTCCGTTCACCTCTGCCCACCCTGCCCTGCCTCCTACTTCAGGACAATGCCAGATCTTACCTGTCACCTGCACCAGGAGGTATCTAACACAGGCTTGTCATCTCTTTTCTTTCCTCCTCCTTCTCTACCCCAGTACTGGGGATAGAATACCCCAATGTATTCTACCACTTAGCTATATCCCCAGCCCAGCCGTGTGTGTGTGTGTGTGTGTGTGTGTGTGTGTGTGTGTGTGTGTGTGTTACTGGGGACTAAACCCAGGGGTAGTCTACCTCTGAGCTACACTCCCAGCCCTATTTTTTATTTTGAAACAGGTTCTTACTAAGTTGCTTAAAGTTTCGCTTAATTGCTGAGGCTGGCCTCCAACCTGCAATCTTCCTATTTACGCCTCCCAAGCACTGGGCTCACTGGCATGCATTACTTTTTTTGAGATAAGGTCTTGCTAGGTTGCCCAAGCTGGCCTTGAATTTTTTTTTTTTTTTTTAGTGGTACTGGGGATGGAACCCTTCTACTCCGGGCTACACTCCCAGACCTCTTTTATATTTTATTTGGAAAGAGGGTCTCTTAAGCCAGCAAGGCTGGCTTCAAACCTGCACGACCCTCCTGTCTCCACCTCCCAAGCACGGGATTACAAGCATGCGCCACCACACCCAGCAGGCCTTGAATTTTTGATCCTCCTGCCTCAGCCTCATTATAGGAGTACACGGCTGCGCCTGGCCACAGCACAACCTTCTTGAGTTGGCTGTGTTAGCAACCTGGGAGCCACAGCAAAGCTCCAATTCGATGCCCAGGAAGCCTATGGCTCATCACAAAGCTCATCAAGTGGGCAAAGGCCAGACTGATGGTGTGAGAGCCACATCTGCCACCAGCTGCTGTTGTAAATGCGCCCCCCCACCAACCTCTCCTCCCTCCCTCCCACCCCAGGAAAGACGAGCCAGGCTGAAGGCCCTGGGCCAAGAAAGACATGCTCTTTAGAAAAGACAAGGGTCGCGCCGGGCGTGGTGGCGCACGCTTGTAATCCCCATGCTTGGGAGGCGGAGACAAGAGGATCGCTCAGGTTCGAAGCCAGCCGCGCTAGCTTAAGAGACCCTGTTTCCAAAACTAAAAAAATAGGTCTGAGAGTGTAGCCTGGATATAGAAGGGCTTCCAGGAACCCCAGTACCACCAAAAAAAAAAAAAAAAAAAAAAAAAAAGGAAGAAGAAGAAGAAGAAGGAAAGAAAGAAAGAAAGAAAGAAAGAAAGAAAGAAAGAAAGAAAGAAAGGACAAGGGTCTAGTCCCAGCCTGTGTCTGAGCATAACTGCATGCACTCAGCCTGGCCTCTGGATCTAGCCCCCAAACTCCCAGCCCAGAGCAGCCCAGAGCACAGGTTGATGGAGGTTATCAGTGGACCAACAGAGGTCTCAGGTGCCAGCCCCCTGCCAAACCCCCTCCCCTGCACACGTTCCACCCTGCAGCTACCTGCTGAGCAAAGCAGCCCCAAGCTACCCCACTCCTTTCTTACAGGGGCAGGGATAGGTCTGCCTTATAGTCTGGAAGCTCCACATCAGGTCTGTATCTCCCTCCTTGAGACACCTCAACTTGCGCTCCTAAAGGCAGTTCTGTGCCCAGGGTTGTAGCTCAGTGAGGCCGGTGGAGGCCTGGCTCAGAAACTGTCCCATGGAAGGGGTCCTTGTGGGGGCTGGTTACTGTGCAGCCAAGGAGTGAGGCGGTCTTCAACTTACACCATGCCCATGTGAGCTGAACTGGTATATCAGGCTCAGATATCCACAGAGAGGGCATGGGAAGGGACAGAGGCAAAGGAGGAAGTCAGGAAAAAAAGAAAATTAGAAGAGATGAACCCCAAAGAAGGGGCAGGAGGGAGCCTTTCCTATCTCAGAGACTGAAAGATAGCACAGGCCAGTCATGTTGCCTCTCTAAAAAGGAGCAGGTGCTGGAGTCTGACCACTCCACTACCCCGTGCTGAAGCTAGGTGACCCAGAGGCCATTGATTCAGCCCCTGCCTCTTGGTAGAACAACCCAACCCAGACAGGTGCTTCCAGGCCTGATTCTTCAGGATTCCCAGTGAAGGATTCTGCATTTCCTGTAATCATCCTCTCAAGTGCTTATACTCCCAAAGCCAGGAAGTCATTCTCAGAATCTAATCCACAGGCTTCTTCCGCAGCCCAGGCTCCCGGCTCTGGGGCTAAGACAAGGCTTCCTCTCTGATCAGATAAAGCCTTCTCCAGTGCCTCTGCCCAACACAGGTTCTGGACTAGTCCCTCTCCCTCCCCACATGCGCCCCACAGCACAGGGCTGGGCCAGCGAGTACCTGCTTCTCACGGTGATAGAGGGAGGCCAGCGTGTAGGGCAGGATCTGCAGGGCCGAGAAGGTGAACCCGGTGAGGGCGGCTGAGGCGGTCACCACGGCCACGCTGCGGGACAGGCAGGTGGCGGCAGCAGCCACAGGGAAGGCCACCACACTGGCCAGGTAGACAGCTCGGGTGCCAAACCGCTGCACCAGCCGGTCCATGACCAGGGAGAAGAGCAGGGAGATAGCACACTGCAGAAAGAGCCCCAGGCTGCCCATCCGCACACCTGGACACAGGAAGAGAGGTGGTCAGATGGGGCCTGGTGGGGAAAGAGCCCTGCACACGCTAACGGGGAGCCAGGGACCAAGCGCCACGGGCACCTGCTCCTCAGCGTCCTCCCCAACCCACCCACAGCAACCACCTAGAGTCTAGGTTTTCCCACTGACCCTCGGTGAATGTGGCCAATGCTCCGGCCAAGGGCAGAGGAAGATATTCTAGAGAGGATGAATAAGGAGCCTCAGTTTGGGTTTAGGAGAGTGAGATGGGATGAATAGATGGTTCCACTAGGCTTTATTTATGTACTTATATTTAGTACTGGGGATTGAACCTGGGGCATTCTACCTCCGAGCCACACCTCTAGCCCTTTCAGTTATTTTTTATTTTGAAACAGCATGCCCCCGGGTTCAATCCCAGCACAAAAAAATAATAAAAAAAAGAAAGAGTATCCCGCTATGTTGCCGAGGGTCCTACTATATTTCCAAGGCTGTCTTCAAACCTACTATCCTCCAGTCTGAGCCTCCCAAATTACTGGGATTACAGGTGTGTGCCACCACGCCCAGCCTTTGTCCACTAGACTTTATTTTATTGTATTTTTTTTTTTTGTAGTAATGGGAATGGAACCCAGAAGCATGTATTTTACCTCTGAGCTCCACCTCCATTCCTATTTTATTCTTTTATTTTGAAACAGGGTCTCATGAAGTTGTGGAAGCCCTCACTAAATTCCTGGGGTTGGCCGTGAAACCAGCCATCCTCCCATCTCAGCCTCCAAATACTGGGATTATAAGCATGAGCTTCCACACCCAGCTCCATCTGGCTCTAAGACAGTGTTCTAGAATGCCTGAGCTGGAAGGGTATTTGGAAAGTCAGCAGGAGCAAAGGGCATGCTGAAGAAGCTGGAGCCAGACAGACCTGAAGCCTGGCCTCCTCTCCTCTGCTCCCAGTAGACCTGGAATAAGCTCCGCCTTCCTGCCTGTCAGGGCAGTGAGTCCAATGGGCTCAGAGCAGCTGCACACCCCAGGAAGCCTACGCAGGCAGGGTCCACTTTCCTTTCCCATTATGGAAGTTAGGGCCCAGGATGCACAGCCACAGTCACCTCCTAACCCTGGGATGTCACTGGCCAAGGCCTTACCTTCATCGTAGTGCCTCCGGGCCTCGGTGCCTGGCTCGGCTCTGGGCACACCCTGGTACAGCCCCTCGCCCACGAAGTCCGTGTAAAACAGCGTGAAAGTCATGAGTGCCATCCAGCTGCACAGCTCGGCCACGAAGAGTTGGCGCAAGGTGCGAGGCATGCGGCAGCAGAGCTGGTGCAGTCGTGGAAACAGGGCGCCCAGGTTCCGGAAAGCCAGGCGGGCGCGGCAGGGACAGCAGCGGGGAGACACCGAGGGGGTCGACAGCCCTTCTGCCGGCTCGGCGGGGCCCAGCACCGCCTCCTCGGCCACAAACAGTGTGGCCACCAAGCAGGTGAGGAAGATGAGAGTGAGCAGGCCAAAGAGGCACTCCTCCTGGGTGCCCAGGTAGGGGGCCAGCGCGCTGGCGTCCCAGTCAATGGCAGGCAAGAGGTAGCCCAGGCAGCCCCCAAGGCTGATCATGAAGGCGTAGACAGAAAAGGCCTGGCGACAGTGATCAGGATCTCGGAAGAGGTCGGAGAGCAGGGCCTCCAGCGGAGTGAAGCACACCTGGCCACAGAAGTCCAGCAGCCCCACGCCCAGGATCAGCAGCGCCAACTCCAGGGGCCTGGCATCTGGGCAGAGCAGCCCCGCCAGCCAGCCAGCCCTCGGGATAAGAAAGAGGCTCAGCAGGACGCCCAGGGACAGGGCCCAGATGAAGGGCCTCCGCCGGCCATAGCGCCCACGCCACTGGTCACTGGCTGAACCCAGGAGTGGGACAGAGACCAGGCCCAGCACTGGACCAATGCCTGCAAGAAGGACACAGAGCATGAGTCAACAACTGGGACTGAGCGGGGGCAACGGGACAGGGGAGCTAGCTCCTTGAAGGGCGGAAAGGCAACCACTATACCACACTGAAGGTGCACTCTTCCAGGGACTCTGCATTAGATACTACAAGAGCTCTCACTTTGGGGATTTTATTTTATTTTATATTTTTAGTGCCAGGGATTGAACCCAGGGGCATTCTACCTCTGAGCTATACCCCCAGCCCTCTTATTTTTTTAGTGATGCAGGGTCTAAGTTGCGGAGGACCTCAATAAGTCGCTAAGGCTGGCAGCAAACTCGCAATCCTCCTGTCTCAGCCTCACAAATACTGGCATTACGAGTGTGTGCCACCACGCCCAGCTAAATTCCCCATTTTCAGATGGGGAAACTGAGGCATACAGCACCTGAGAAGTGATGCTTATGCAAAGGCACACAGCTAGGGAGGGCAGGAGGCAGGGTGGCCACAGTCAACCCGACTCCAGAGCCAGCAGCTTGGCAGGGCCCCTCTTCCTAGGGCGCAGGGGGTCACACAATGTGGACCGTTTGCCTTCTGTGGCTTTTGCATAATTCACCTGAAACTTCAGGAGTCTATTCTGTCCTGTCCTAGGGGCAAGAAAGAGCCCTTGCTGGGGGATCCTGGGGAGTGCCAGCTTCAGGAAAAAGCAGCCTTAACCTGGGCTAAGACTCATAAAAGCCTCTTTTCTGTAAAACTCATAACCCTGAAGGGTTGTTGTAAGGATTAAATGAAATAATAGATTCAGGTTACAAAAGAGCTGGCAAAGGTTAGGAGCAATTTCTCCAGCGTCTCCCATGAGCTAGGCACTGAGCAGGAGCCAGGGCTGTACACGGGTGCCTAGGCGACATCCCGGTACTCTCTTTCTCTTCGGGGTCCGCTGCCTAACCCAGGGTTACCTGCTCAGCACGTCTCCTCTCTGGACACAGGGACAGCAGGCAACCACCTCTCCATCCAAGCTGCCCTCTGAGCAGAGGAACTGGTGCCCTACATCGCAGGTGCACCTAACTAACCAGGGCAGGAGGGAAGGACAGCCTGGTGACTCACCCAGCACCATGGTCATGAACTTCTCTTCTACCCCCACCTCCAGCAGCAGGGGTGGCACATAGGTGATGCCAGCGGCCAGACACACCTCCAGGCCAAAGGTCAGCAGGTTGACCAGCAGAAGCTGGGCTTTCCGATGCCGCAGCAGGCGGCTCACCCACAATCTCTGGACCATGGCTGGCCAGGCAAGTAGGGTTCCGTGAGCGGCTCACACACTCCACATCTGCTTTGTTCCAGCCCTGCTCCAGAAGCTGAGGTCTCTCCTCTTCACTGCCACCAACTGCCTAGGATTCAGCCAGGTGCCCATTTCTGCCGGCCTTCTGCTGCGGGTCCAGTGTCTCAGCCCATGCTAAACACGTGTTGCCCGGCATCACCTCAGTGGGGAAACATCTCATCATTCAGATCCTAAAAGGGCAGGACAATCACAGGCACGTGGTGTTAAGTCCCCGGTGCCAGGTCTTCAGGATTTGCTCTGAAGTCTCTGAATCCTGTTTGTCCCCGGCCAGTGATGTGGCCTTGACCCTGTAGTGCCAACTCCCAGCTGCCCAATCAGGAAATGCTTGTTAATATTAGCCTAAGGCTGACATAATTAAAAGGTAAATATGATTTTTAAACCTCAGCACACCCCAGAGCCAAACAGATGTCAGCTGCTTTCTGTTTTGGAATATCTTTACAATTGCCTTTGCCTGCCAGTATAGGGGTAGGGAATAAATCAAACCAACTGTTTGATTTATTCCAGTTGCTTGGGCCCAGCTATCAAGGTGCCCCTAGAGACCCTCCACCAGGCTTGGTTTGTTTGCTTTTCTCTCTCCAATTCCCAGAGAGCTGGGCTGCTCAATTCCCCTTTGTTAAGAGTGACACTTCCGATTGATTCTGCACCTCCTGGCCCTGAGCCACATTGCACCATAACCCCCAGCCCCGAGGACCAGGACGAAGGGGAAGGGAGGAGAGGCTGTGGTTTGTTGGCTTGGGTTTCAACCTGTCACTGAAGCCGCTTACACAGAACTCCCCTTGATGGCCCTGGGCCTGTAAACCTCTTCCTTGAGTTTCTCCCCAGGTTCATTGTTCATGGGGGAAGAAACAGTCCCACCCACTCAGGGCTGCCCGACTGTCACAGAGCAGTGAGGCCATTCCCAGGTCCCAGCCTCTCAGGGGCATGGAACCGCACCACCTGGCAGACCTGTGATGACGCCAGTGACCCCCGGGCTGGCAGGACGCCCCTCCATTTCCTGGTCAGCCTTTCTCTGCTCCCCCAATGGCTCCATTCTCAGCAGAGAAGTTCCCATACTCCTCCTGCCAGCCCTGCCTCTGCCCACCTACAGGTGGCTTCCAGGTCTGCCTTCCTACAGTGGCACCCACTGCAGTCTGCTCTACTTAGGAGTAACTATGAAAGAGGGGAAATCGAGGCAGCTCTCTGCAGAGGTACAGAGGTAGGCCTTGCTGAGAAAGGGCAAGAGACCTCTGACCTGTCAGCTATCCCAAAGCAGAGGCAGGGGACAGAACTTCCCCGGCTCCTGGCTATGTGTTCCCTTTCTTCCCTAATTTAATCCTAAAAGAACTGGTGAAGAGCAGCTGCTCCCGCGTAGGGCCATGCAGGGGCCAGTTTCCTCTCCTGCCGCTGGAGAACACCCCCCCCATCCCCTCTGCCAATCTTAGCATCTCGCGATGAAAGGCGCTTCAACTTCTCTTTATCTTTTCAAGTGACACTAAGCCCCGTGGGGTTTTGCATGTTGTAGGTGCTCTCTGAGCTGTGCCTCAGAGAAATCAGGCGGCTCTCAATCCTGGAGGTCTGTCCATTCCATGACTGCCTTCTCCGGCTTTGCAATTGGTAGACAGGAAGAAAGGGACTTGAGATAAGACTGAGCAACCAAGTGGCCTCCTCCCCAAAAGTACCCCCACACTGGGGAGGGACGGGACCCCGATGAGGCTGGCACAAAGGAAGAGAAGTAAAAAATAGTGATCCACACAGTCCCGAAAGGGAGGTGTGGTGAGCAGACCTCAGTCTTAGCTGGGGTGCTGTGTGTGCAACTTGACCACCCCCCCACCCTCCCACCCCCCCACCCCCCACCCCACCCACCCACCCACCCCACCCCACCCCCCCCCCCCCCCCCCCCGTGGCTGCATTTCTCAGCACTCCAGGGGGAAATAAGAGACCCAGGGGTGGAGCTACCCAGCCTAGAGGGTGGAGTTCTGGGGTAACAGGCTCCTAGCCCATTCCATTCCACACCCTCAGTCTGGGAGGGCCCTGGACACTCACCTGGGCTGGGGTTCAAGGGACCAGGTCCTCCCTGAGCAAACAGACTTTGTGAGACCCAGCCTCGCCCACACCTGCCCTTGTTCTCCAAGGCTTCTAATCTTTCCACCTGCCTAAGGCCCCCCCTTAATCAAGCTCCCAGTTCTCTGGGGCTGAAGGAGACCCTTCTTAGCCTGCAGGGGAAGACAAAAGGGTGAAGAAGAACTTCCTCATTCTCCTACAGCCCAGATAGTTGGGGCTGCCTCCCCTTTCAGGGTGCCTCTTTCCCCCCACCAGAGGTTCTCTACCTGGTCCCTGGGGGCGGGGCCAGGTGGAGAACTCACTGAAAGGAGTAGGAAGCGAGCAGGCCCCCAGCCTTGTTCAGCACCCCTCTGTTTTAAGGTTGCCGAGCCCGTTCTCCCTCTTTTCATATCTACTCTACCCTGGGGGTCCAGGCACTCTTGCTACCCTCAGACTTTACTCTTCCCAGTCCAGAATTAGCTGAGGAATTCCAAGCTCCTAAGAACAGCTTCCCTTCCCTCTAGAGCCCTGCTTTCTTATCCCCAGTGCCCAGTCTCTCTCTCTTCTTCCCTACTCCAGGTCCTCAGGATGGAGGAGACTAAGAAGGGCCCCCATGGTACCTGCTCCAGCCAACAGCCCTGCCCTCCACACCTTCATCCCCAGACCACCAACAGTGAAGCTTGAACCCTGCCTGGTGCCCAAGCTCAGAGAGGTGAAACTCATCAACCTAGGGAGACTTTGGCTCAAAATAAAAATAAGATCTGGCTGGGGTTGTAGCTCAGGCCTCAGACCCCCTCAGCAACCCCAGAATATGCCTCTGGCACAAAGCACAAGTGAGCGATCACTGTTAGCCACCTCACCTCTGGTCTAGGGAACTCCCTTGCCATCCTGTAGTAGGAACACAGACAGCGGTGCAGGATCTAACTCTCTGCTCCCCTCCAGCCTCAGAGACTCTTAGGATAAAAATCTTCCTGCCTTGCGGTTCCTGGAGCATTCTGTCTGGCAAACAGAAGGCAACCAGAAGAGCCAGCCTCCTATTGCTCAGCTGGAGAGGAGGGGGCAGGAAGAGAAGGGAACCTCTCAACGTGAAGGAGTGAGCAGCCTTCCAGGAGACCAAGCCCCTCTCAAGTTCCAAACATCTCCCCTCCTCTCCAGGGCCCCTGATGGCTGGACTGCTGCAAGAAAGTGGAAGGAAACCCAAGACCTCTGGGAACCTTCATGGAGTTCCACCTTACACCATCCTTCCTTAACCCTGGGGAACAGAACTGAAACCTAGAGAAGACAGGGGCCTGGGTCAGGTCAGTGAACTTGGATTCTGCCTGCCCAGCTCCAGGCACCCTTATACACAGTACCCCAGGGCAGGCTCAGGACTCCAACACAACCCTCTCCAAGCAGCCCTAGCAAGAAAAGGGAAATGCTTACCTAATGAATGGATGGATGGATGGATGGATGGATGGATGGATGGATGGATGGATGGATAAAAACAGAAGGGGGGTGAAATGTAAGTGACAGGAAAGCCAGGAGTGGTAGAGAACTCCTGTAATCCCTGTACTTGGGAGGCTAAGACAGGAGGATCACAGGTTCAAGGCCAGCCTCAGCAACTAAGTGAGGCTATCAGCAACTTAGCAAAACCCTATTTCTGAATAAAAAATAAAATAGGGCTGCAAGTGTAGCTCAGAGGTAGAATGGCCCTGAGCTCAATCTCCAGCACTCCCACACATACACACATACACACACAAAAGAGGAAAAAAAAAAAGAAATGGTAAAGACTTAAGTCCCCTCCTCACACATGAAGGTAATCTCTGGGGCAGCTTCTCAGGGGTGAGCATCCCAGACCCTCCCGGCCTCGAATGCCCCCACTTCAGGCTGGGCCCTGAGAGGGAAACGAAACTGAGCAACAGGAACAAACTTGGCCTGAACTTTGTCCAAAATTCAAAAGACTGAGTGGAGGAGGCGGAGGAAAGGCGGAGGAAAGGCGAGGAGCCCTCTCCCGGGTAGCTCCCTGAGGGAAGGGAGGGTCAGAGGGATGCATAAAGAGGCTTTTGAGGGCTTTCAAAGGGGCTCCTGCCACCCTGCATGGCTGAGGTGGGGCTGGGGGGTGCAGACTGCCTCTGCTGACAGACAGGGGCCAGAGGGAGCCCAGGCTGGGGGCAGCCCCCGCCCCGGGCCAGTGTCAGGCAGAATTCTATGGCCTCTTTATGCAGGCTGAAGTCCCCACACCCCGCCCAGGCACATCAAACAGCCGCAGCCCCCATCCTGACCCTGCTGGCCAGCGACCCTGTGTCCTCCCTCCCACTCACAAAGGCTGAACTGCTTTCTCACACTTTCTCACACGCTCCTGGGGAGCATGAAGCACACTCCTCCACCCTGCCAGGCCACTGCCACCCCTCCCCACAGAGAAGCCCTGGCCTGGGGACGCAGGCGGGCAGGAGTCCGCTGCCCGCCGGGCAGGAGCCGTGACTCAGCTGAAGAGAGGGGTGGGATTACACCCATCAAATCCCCTAGCACATCCACCATGGCTGCCCTACCTCAGGCCAGGCTGCTCCAGAGGCAGGGAACAGGGGACCCTCCTCCTCCAAACTGGACCCCAGTGCTCACTCCAAGATGAGCTCCCCTGGACCCTCTGGGCTAAGGTCAGGGAGGGTGGTCTCCCAGGTGTTGGGGTTCATCAGCACAGCATCCCTAGTGTGCCCTGGGCCTTGCCTAACAAAACCTGGCACGCTGCACCCCCAAGATGAGCAGCACCCTAAAGAGCCTTGGGGATGCCCTAGAACCCCCCCACCCACACAGACCCTTTTATTAGGAATGCTAAGCCACCGTGGAATTCCTACCTGGACTGCTAGTGGGCGGCCAGGCATGACCCTACCCAAGACTTCCAACCCATTTGGCCTTTGATTCTCTAGGCCCCGGTATTTCCCAAGCAATGGAGGTCTCTGTTTTCCCCAGTCTCAGCCCTAGAAAAATCCAACAGTGGTTTGGACAAATAGCCGAGGCCCATGACTTCACAAGGGTCCCACAGACACTTGGGGACATTGCTCAAAAAGCAATCTCTCCACCCTGGGGATCCTAAGAAAGAATAAAGGCTGGGCAGCAGGGAAAGGGGGACCCCAGCCCCGCCCAGACCTGCTCCCTAGCTCGGCTCCCGCAGGGCCCGGAGGCTGGGGATTTAGAGTTCACCCTGCTGAGCGGCCTTTTCTTCCCCCTGACTGGAAGCCTTCTGCTTAGCAGCTTGTCAGAGAGAGTGAGGGGCTGCAGGCCGGGACACAAAGGGGGATTAGGGAGAAACCTCTCGGCCTGCAGAGTAATCCATCAAACTCTCTCCCGGCTGCCAGCGGCCAGCCCCTTCCCACTCAATTCTCCTTCCAGCTGCTGCTGGCCCCCACCCCCTCCGGCTCCAGAGCCCTGTCACATCGAGCAGCAAAGAGAATCCCAGGCCCTGGGGGGGCAGTGGGGGCACACCACAGACACTGGGAAAAGGGCAACGGCCCCCTCCCCTTACTCACCCCCAATGTGTGAAAACCCAACAGGTGGCGGTGGCTCAGAGGAGAGCTGCTTTTGTTGCCCTGTCTGAGAACCCCAACCCAGCTACGGAAAGGAAACCCTGCAGGAGGAGACTGGGGGAAGGGGAGGGACAGCGTCGCCAGGCTCTCCCAGGAGCCGGCACCGATTCCCCCCCAATCCAGTGACAGATTCTGGGGCTGGCCTGACCCTCACCTTGGCCAGTTAGTCCTTGCCAGCCTGAGCCCAGACTGAAGTGCCCCTCCCAAAGGACCACCTGGCCATCCATGGCGACAGTCAACACAGCCACACATTAGGATTCCAGGCACCTGGGCCTCCTGACCAGACTTCATTTCTGAGAACAGCTGCCACCCAAGGTCACACTGAACACACCCTCCACATGGGGACAAGCAGTACTGTTCAACCAAGAGCTTCTTCCACCCCGGGGGGGCTGCAGGCCTCCCTGGCTGGTTCCACTGAGGACCTGGGTTCAGGAGTTAGCTGGACCGGGGCTTGCAGCCATGTGAGCTTCTTACTGGACCTCCCAAGCCAAGCCTCAGTTCCTTCGTCTACAATTAATAACAGCAGCTGGCACTTAACATTTACTACACGCATGCCAGGCACTCTTCCAAGCGGTTTAATCTTCCAACCACCGGATGAGGAGGATGCAACTAGTATGCCCATTTCACAGGTGAGGAAACCGAGATTAATACCACCAACTCTGGCTGGGAATGTGGCTAGCGGGGCAATGCTTTCCCAGGACCTGCAAAGCCCTGGGTTGGGCGTGGGGCACCAAAATCACAGGCATGCATAGCGTTTAAGATAAATGATGTGAAGGTTCCTCAGGTGGGGGAGCTGGCAGGAGGCTTTCTCCTTCCCAAACACAGTGGTCCAGAGGCCCAACTCTGCCTTTCCTCTCCACTTCCATTCCCCACCTCACCCAGGTACACCCCCCTCCTGCAGCCCCCAGCGGGCAAGAGGAATGCCAAGAATGTGAAGGCCTCCCCAGGTGCTGGCCCCAACAGGTGAGAGAGGTCACTGCCGCAGACCTGCCTGAGTGGGAAGGGAGGTCTGAGGGTGGAATATGCGTCTTCCACAGCCTGAGACAGGGTGGTTTACATCCACGGGGACAGTGATCCCAATGTCTGACCCCTACTAACTGCCCAGGAAGTATCTGGCACACCTTAGGTGCTTGATAAACCTCCTAATAATTCATCCAATGCCTACTACCTGATAAGGCAGGATTTAATATTCCTGCCTCACAAGGATAAAAAAAAAAATCCATCTAGGAGAACTTAACATGTCCAAGGTTGCACAAATAAGAACAGAAACTTTAGAACTATTTGAAAATTCTGGAAAGCGTGTGTGTGTGTGTGTGTGTGTGTGTGTGTGTGTGTAGTTAGGGATTACATGCAGGGGCATTCTACCTCCAAGTTATACCCCTAGCTATTTTTTTATTCTTTATTTTTAAAGGGGTTCTTTTGTTTGTTTGTTTGTTTGTTTGTTTGGTTTTTTTTGGAACCGGGGATCAAACCCAGAGTGCCACACCTGCAAAGCATGCGCTTTGCCACTGAGCTACATCCAGGACCCTATTCTTTATTTTTGAAACAGGGTTTCCCTAAGTTGGGGAGGACTTTATTAAGTAGCTGAGGCTGGCTGCATACCTATGACCCTCCTATCTCAGCCTCCCAGGTACTGAGATTACAAGTATGCGCCAGCATGCCCAGCTCTGGAAAGCTCTTTGAATGTGGTCCTCTTCCAAATATGTTTATAGCTATGTACAAGCATTTTACCTGCACAACCATTTTACCTCTCTGGGACTCTGTTTCCACACCTGCAAAACAAAAGCTAGCCTTGATAACATGCAAGGTTCTTTCCAGGTGCGTGGCTGGGTAACCTCCTCCCCATTCCCCGCCTCAGGTACAGTGCTATCCCTGGACAGGTGCCCACTGAGGGCTCACTGACAAGGCCCTGTGGCATTAGGAAAGGGGTGTCCACAGCCTTCCACCAATGGGAGTCAAGAGGAACCCAGTGGAGAAGGGCTCCCAGCTACCCTTACCCCATCTGATATCTGCCCACACACTGCTCAAACATGGTGCCAAGGGTCAGTGGTCACCCGAAACCAGGCGAAGTAAGCAGGACATCTGGGAGCAGAATGCCCTCTTCCCTACTCTTTCCCAGAGTTGGACTCTGTTCCTGGCATAAATTAGTAACTAAATTCTTTCTCTCCTTGGGCTATAATAAATGCAGAGTACCAAAAACTCCTGTCCCAGGTAGTGGAAGAAAAACCCTAGACAGAGAATGGGGAGGTTGGCACAGTTTTGGGGCCACTGGCAAGCTCCCTCCGCCTCCGTCCACCTCTTCCTACAGCTCCGGCAACGTGAAACCTGAATGGCCTCCCTCCTAGTGAACTTGACCCTTGCCAATCAGCGAGGCCAGACCAGGCAGCTCTCCCCATCCGTGTATAACCAATCCTGGTCCTCTGCCTCAGCCTGGCCTCATTCAGGAGGCGAGGTGTGTAGGAAAGAGGCCAAGATACCCAGATGAGCAGCACCCTGGGCCAAAGCCAGACCTGGGTGCTGGTCCCAGCTCCGCATGTCCTCCAGAGCTGCAAACGCACTGGTCTTAAGGGTTCCATCAGTCTTGACATCCTCAGGTCTGACCAGCCCCACTAATAATCAGAGGTCTTTGGGTCAGACTCAGTTCTGGAGTCTGAGAGTCTTGAGAGAGTGTTCTCAAAAGAGTCACTTAGTGGAGAGCAAGATGAGAGAAGGCCTTTGAAGAGACTATTAGTGAGTGAATGTGCCCACCCAGCCTCGCACAGGACCCTAAAGAATGAGAGAGAGCACTAAGACTCACGGCCCATCAACACTTACTCAACACTGATTATGTATACACCCATTATGAAGGTATTGGGGATACAGAAACCACTGACTGCAGCTGCCTTCAGAGAAAATGCAACAAAATGCAATCAGTGTGCACTGAGGTGGTACAGGTGCTAAGACAAAGAGCCACAGAGTGGGTGCCCCAGGTGAGAAGCACATTCAGGGCTCCCCAGGGGAAGCAGACAACGCTGAGCCTTGAAAGATAAGCAGGTAGGCGCTATGCAAGAAGGGCGAATGTCTATAAACCAAGGCCTCTGGAGCCAAGGATTGCTATACATGCCCACCCTTCCTAATGCTGCTCCCCCAACCCAGTGAGGTGTGTGGGAAAGAACACGAGACCCAAAACCCTGGGATAGGGCTTTGATCTCAGATCTGGCCCTGTCATCTGCGTGACTTAGATGAATGGTCACACCTCCTTGGGCACAAGATGGGCAATTCATCAGCACTGGGCTGGCTTTTGCTTCCCAAGTAATGATTCCAGTTACTTCCTCTTCCTGAATGGCCCCTCCTCTTCAAGGCTGGTGGCAACCCTGACCAGATCAAGCCCACAGCTCCTCCAGAACTCCCTGGAACCCAAGCTGTTAGATTCTCTCTCATTCATTCTCTCTCTCTCTCTCTCTCTCTCTCTCTCTCTCTCTCTCTTTCTCTCTCATCTCTACATCTCTACATCTCTACTGTGCTTACCCAGCACCCATCAGAATGGATACCGCACAGAGTCCTGGGGTCTCTGGTTTGTAGTCCTTCCCCACCATAACCCCCTCTCAACAGCCTCCCGGTTCCTGAAGTCAGGGAGCTAAAGACCCCTGCACAGGCTCCAGAGAGACAGGACAACAAAGCTCTCTCTAGTGACAGGAGCTAGATGTAGGAATCCACAGGGCCATATCTCTAGGGATGGGTCAGGCACTCCAAGCCAGGGCACTGACTGCCTGCTCAAAGTGTACCTGAGATTAGGGAGAATGGCCTGGATTTGGTGACCAAGGGGCTGTGGCCTATGAGACCAGGAATTGGCCTCCAAAATACTTAGCCCCACCCCACCCCATACACCCAGAGGGCCACCTCCAGAATTAACAAGGAAGGGGAGGGCAGTATGGAGTAGCTGGTCACCAGCTGAATAGCATCTCCATTTTACAGATAAAGAAACCAAGGCCAGTGTGGAGGGGGTGGTCTCCAGGTACAGAGACAATTCAAAGCTGTTGGCAAACTGTTGATTTCTTCCCATGAAGGAGGAAATTCAGACCACATAGAAGAAGGAATTAAACAGGAAGTTCTGGCCACAAACCAGGGCCACTCCGTGATGGCTCTGTCACCAGCCCCTGCCCCCAAGCAGGGACACTTAATACACTGGACAAAGCTCAACACTTCAGCTCTATTGCTGGGAGTCAAGTGGCATCAGCGTTCAAGACACTGGGCCTGGTACCAACTGGTCCAGCCTCCGCCCCTGCTGTCCAGCAAACAGGGCCACTGACTATTCACAGAAAGCTAGGCTGGGCTTTTCTCTGGGCACCAAGAACAGTGCAAAAGACTCCACGGGTTGGGGAGTGAGGACAGAGTCCCCACTTCAGAGTACCTTCCCCACAGTCTTCTTAAAGTAATAACTTTTCTGCATATAAGACTGTTAACCTTCCAGGACACATAGACACCTTCATCACCCTACAGTACCCTCCCCTCCAACCTAGGAAGAACACTTGCCCGGCATGATGGTGCATACCTATAATCTCAATGAGTGAGAGGCCGAGGCAGGATGATCACAGGTTTGAGGTCATTCTCAGCAACCAAGATCCTGTTTCAAAATTAAAAATAAAGTAGATCTGGGGATGTGGCTCAGAGAGAAAATGCCCATGGGTTCAATGCCCAGTACCCAAAAGAAAAATATTTTCAATAAGTATGCCGGCCCAGCTGAGGGTTCTCAAACAAATCACACAGTGCTGATGGGAGAGGCTGAGAGGCCCAGGCCTGGAGCGCTCTTCACCCTGGCTACCAGTTCAATTGCAGATGTGTCATTTACATCTTACACGTGGGGGTCTATGGTGTCATTCCCTTGCTAAGAAACTCTGGTTTCTAAGTTAAACCACAATGATTGCCTCCATTGTCACCAAACAGCAGCTGACATTTATCAAGTTCTCTTTACAAGCAGCTGCTGTGCTCAGATCTACCTACATCAGTTTATTTAATCCTCGAAATGCTGTGAGGTAGGTACTCTTATTCTCGTTTTACAGAGGAGAAAGCTGAAGCTCAGAGGTCAGATAACTTGCGCAAGAGCAAACGGAATTCAAACCGTTTTGCTAGAGCCAAATTTCTGAACTATTCTAATGACTCCCCGAAGTCCAAGAGACCTTACTCCCAAAGAAATAAGGTCTGCAACAAACTTTTTTTCTTTTTTAAAGAGCAAGTTCTGGGAAAAGAGTTCCAGGCTGGCCGCTTCAGTCACAGGTGACAGATGTAACAGGTAACAGTTAATACTAGTTACATATGTATACTATGTATCAGGCACACAGGTGCTCTATATACACTATTTAATAAAGCTGTACTTTTTAGGCTTTATGTATAAGTATTATCTACATTTGCTATAATCGATTGAAAAAGTAACAAAGCTGCAGAGGAGTTAGGATTTTTTTTTTTTTTTTTTTTTTGGTGGTACTGGGGATGGAACCCAGAGGCTTTCTACCTCCGGGCTATACTCCCAGACCCATTTTATATTTTATTTGGAAACAGGGTCTCACTGAGTTGCTGAGAGCCTCACTAAGTAGCTGAGCCTGTCTTCGAACCTGTGCGTCCTCCTGTCTCAGCCTCCCAAGCTTGGGGATTACAAGTGTGCGCCACCACACCCGGCTGAGGTAGGATCTTTACTACTATCACCATCCCACTTTGCAGGCAGGAATGCCGAGGCTTGGGAGAGGTTAAGCAATTTTCCAAGCTAGTGGGACAGAATTAATGGGACAGCCATTATACGAACAGTAAAATGAACCTATCTTTCTGGCTGTCTGGGTTTTTTATACCTGAGGTGTCATCAGGTTCTAATGGTCAGAGGATAGTGCTGAAGTTAACCTCACTCTGATCCTCAGCGAATCCCCCCTGCCTTCCCACCTTCTCTCTTTAGAATCCCGCCCAGGCTGAGAGCTCCAGCTGGGAACCTGCATATCAACCCTCCATCACCCAGTGGCCTTGCAGGGCCACAGTGGACCACCCAGGCTCACTGTCCAGCTCCTCCTCCTCCTCTAGGGTTAGTCAAGGAGAGGCAGGGGAAATTCACCACACACTCCATGAGTACACAGGAAAGCTCCCTCCTCCCAGCACACACCCGCTAAATTGGGGCCTGTATGTCCACAGCTGTACATTCATCCACAGCTGTATTTTTATCATCAGACTCATCCGGCTGACTCAAGCACCATTTTCAGGGCACTTTTAGAACAACAGAGTCCTGGCTCCAGGACAGGCCTGGAGGTGGGGGAGAGGAGATAAGGGAGGAATGAGGGGATGAAACCGATCCAACAGAAGGGCCTGTGACCTCGAATTATGTCCACTGACTCCCTAAAACATGCTTCCCTGTGAGTTTTCTCCAACTTCCCATCCCGCCTCTGGCTCCTGGGCTCCCCTCCCTCCCTCCTCTCCAGAAGCCAGCCTGCTTGCTCCCTGGTGCCTCAGACAGGTGGATCAAGGCTGCCCTTCTGAGAGGAGATCTGCTAGGTGCTTCAGGAAAGGGGGCCAGGGCCTCACCACCACCACTGAGCAGAGCTTCCAGGAGCCCAGCAAGGGTCACTCTGGGCTCTGGTCTACTGGCACTGCCCAGGCAGCAAGCAGCTGGGCTATTCTTAGTCTCCACGCAACCCGACTGGGTCGGTGTAACAGCTGAAAGACAAGCAGGTAACCACCATGCCAAACCCCTCCCTAGCCCAACTCTGGCCCCTTGGGGAAAGAGGAAGCCCCAGGGAATGGCTCCTGGCCAGGGGGAAAAGTTGAGTAGGTCAAGAGTGTGTGTATCAGAAAAAAGAGGCGGATTCAGGGGTCAAGGGCAAGAGCAACTCCCAGTGCTCCACCCCTGGGGGGACGGGAGACTAGAGAAGAACTCAGTCTGCAGGTTGGGGGTTCATAGGCCCCTGCTGCTGCGGAAGCCCCGGGCTCTGAGAAGCTGCAGGGAATGCCCAAGTACGCCCACCACACCTGTCTGCTCTTTAGAGAACGCTCCCATCCCCACCTGAGCCTCTGGAGAAGAAAGAGCGGTGGGCTCTCCTCTCAGCTCCCCGGAGGGATAACCGAGGCTGAGCGGGGGCACCGTGGTCCCCCCGGTCTCAACACGACCCAAAGCCTTGCCCCAGGTCTAATGTGTCCCACAGAACCCAGTCTCCCTTTCCTCCCTCAACAACCACCGCGTTCCTGTCCCAAAAACACCCGGCCGAGGCTGCACACCCCGCGGCGTCCCGACCGCGGGCCCCTTTCCCGGTTCCCCCAAGTCCCGGACTGTGCGCGCCACGGTGACTCATCCTGCCCCTTTCCGGCGAAGCCCAGACAAGAGAAGAAAATAAATGCAACTTTCCAAAGAAAACTCCGACGCGGAGGCTGCAACAGGAGCGAGCGGCCGGCCCGGGGCTCCGGGGAGGGGCCGCTCCCCGCCCACCCCGCCCGGCCCGGGACAGCGGAGGACCCGGCGCCTCCCGCCCAGCCCGCCCTGCACGGAAGAAAGCCCAGCTCGGCGGGGACTGGGCGGGCTCGGGCACCCTGCACCCGCCGGGCACGGCCGGTCCGCGCCCCGGGGCGCCCGCAGCCCCGCGTGCCCGCCGGGGTGTGCGCGGGGCTCGGGACCCCACGGCGCGGCCCCATCCCGCGGGGTGCAAAGCGCGCGGCACCGCGGCTCGGCCGCGCGGCGCCCCTCCCTCGGCCGCGCCGGGCCCGGGCCCCCGGGAGGGAGGGGCCGCTCCTACCTGGCCGGGGCGCGCGGCTGTCACCCGGGCCGGCGCGTGCGGGCTCGGCCCCCTCCTGCCCCCACGCGCGCCAGCCGGCGGCTTTTAAATCTCCAGGTTACTCTGCGGGGGGAGAGAGCATGCGCGCTGGGGCGACCAGGAGGGGGCGGGGCGAGGCGGGACGGAGGTGGGGGGTGCTGGGAGGGGGATGGAGGGGTGGGGCTGGTACCCAAGGGAAGAAAGCGGGAGGTCGCGGAGCTGTCTTTGTAGCCGCAGCCGCGACGCGCAGCCCCCGCGTGGCTCCCAGACTGCCCTGTCATTACCTAGGGTCCTATACCGCCCCTTCTGCCTCTCGCCCCCAAAATATTTAGGTAAAAGCTACCCGGCTCCACGGAGCACCTCCCCTGCCTCCCTCCCTCCCGGAGCTAGTCTGCGACTGTCGCCCCCAGGTGCGCGCCGTTCTGGCCACCCCAGTCTCAGCAGCACCCCGCCCATCCAGGTCCTTTCCTGGAAGGGAGATGTCACAGTCTTCCGAGTTACTCTCCCTAACGCTTGCTCTTTTCCGACCTGCATATTGCTAACTCAGTCCTTTCTGCACCTCAAAAACCAAACTTCAAAAAAGAAATTTTCTCCTCAAAGATGTGAATGGGAAGAACGGGTGATAAGTTGCCCGTAAAATGTTCCTTGTGTCAGCTGTTGAACAAGGTCCCAACAGGTACCTGTTTCTAGGATGCTTTTGGCAAGATCTGAAAGGTGCAGGTGGGAGGCAGATAATTGGAGTCCTGGGCTGGCCCCTGGGTGGGACCAGGGCCCCTGTGCCTTTTCTTCCACAGTTTTACTAGGGTAGAGAGAAATCCAATTTAGGCAGATTGTTGACTTGAATCCCAGAGTCCCTCAGTATCTTCTGGTTCAAGTTCATGTAGTACTTGGTGGATTCAACCAGCCACAGAAATATTAGGGAAAAAATGTTATATTGTTGCTGTTGCACTTGCAATGTAGTTAGGCCTAGGATGGTTTGGGTTGTCTTTAGGAACATGTACAGACATTTTCCCCTTGTCTTTATTCCCTAAACAACCATTTACATAGGATTTACATCATAATGGGTATTATTAGTGATCTAACAACAATTTAAGGACTACAGGAGGATTTGTGTAGGTTTATATACAAATACCACACCATGTTCTATAGGGAGCTTGGGCATCTGTGGATTTGGTTGTCCATGGGGGTTCTGGAACCAATCAGCACTAGGAAGCCCCAGGAGATGCCTGTGAAGGGGAGGACCTGGTTGGCCTCTGGCCAGAACTTGTCACTGGGCTCTAATTCTGGCCCCGTGTCAACTGGCTGTGTGGCGTGGGGCACGCACCCCCCCTTGGTTCGGGGCCTCTGTGAGAAGAGACAGCCTGATGATCCCTAAAGGCACCTCCAGCCGGGAGGTGGGGGGTGAGCAGAAAGGGAGACAGGGAAGGGAGGGGAGATGTGGGTCCCTGGTGGTTGTGCAGGAACCAGGAGAGCGGAGAAAAAAAAATCTCCCTTTGGAATCACTAAACAAGTTTCACCTGAAAACTCGCGCATGGCCTCTCCAGAAGCACACACCTCCAGCCACCTGGGACCCTGGCTTTCCAATGCCTTTGCATACCGATTTGTGGCCAGCAGAGACCAGGGTGGAGTCCTGGGTCCCTGGATTGGCGTCCCCTCAGCCTCTGGGGAAAAAGGGCAAGAGTCAGGGGGAATGCCAGGTCAGCTGGAAAATTACAGAAGCAGGAGAGAGTGGACAGTGGTATTTTCCAGGCTTGGGGAAGAACACTGGAAGAAGGAGGGAGTTGTCCCACCTCAGAGGACTGACTGGGAGTCCTCCTCTTCCTCCCCCTGCACTCCAATCTTACCAGGGGCCTATGTGTCTTATGTCTGTAACATCAGGAAGAGGAAGAAGGGCTCCAGAGAGTAAGGCAGCGTGGTGTGAGACTCTGGACCCCACCCAGCAGCCACCTGGTCACCCCTCCACAAAGAAGGTACACTTCCTTGCCAAACCAGAATGCCACGCTTCCCCAGCCCCACCCAGGACTCAGGGCTGTGGGACCCTCTGCTCTGAAACTCTTGCCCTCCTGCTGCTGCTGCTGTAGCCTCTTCTGATAATAATAATAGTTAACCATTACTGACTGTGCCAGGCACTATTTCCAAATGTGTGTGTGTATATGTGTGTGTGTGTGTGTGTGTGTGTGTGAGTGTTAGCTCATTGAGTCCTTAGAAACACTCAAGAGATGGGTACCATTTTCAGATAAACCAAAACAAATTTCCAACTTAAATTTACTTCCTCCCATTCCCCCCCACCACACACACACAGAGTCGCTGGGCTCCAGGAACAAGGCAGGGGCAGCAATCCCTTACCCAACCTGGCCAGTGACTTCAGAGCCTTAGAGAAAGCCCTGGCACCCACACTACTCCCCAAGATAGTGTGCAAATAACTTCTCTGAGCCTCAGCTCTCCACCAAGTCAGCTGTAGGAAAACTAACATGTCCTGACCCCTTCCTTCCTCCGCCCTCCCCCACCACACATGCACATACAAAAACCTGACTCCCTAGTCACTTCCCACTTATAGGAAATGGGGGATGACGTGAGGAGCAAGGCCATCCTTGGGGAACTGCTAATAGTCTGGCTGGATATTGGAGAAACCAAAGATGCTGGCAAATGCATTAGCAGCTTCGGCCCCACCCCCACCCCCAGCCTCTCCCCATTATCCTTGGGCTTCGAGCGAGCATCCTCCTCATCAGCAGAGATAAGATACCCAGCTGGGACTGGTTGGCTTGGAGGAAGGCTGAGAAGCCATGAAGGACCTGGATCGTTGATGTTCTCATCCTCTCTCACCATCTCCATTATCTAAGGGCTGTCGTCCGTTTCACATCTCTGCTTCTTCCCCCGCCTCCCTTGAGATGAGGGTGAGCAGTGTTTTTACTCATAAAGACCACCAAAAGGAAAAATCCTGGCTGTGGACTATGAAGGAAGAGGAAGGGATCCCTAGTCCACAGCAATTTCATTCTTGAGACTTCTCTTGCAGCAAAATAATTATATATATATTAGTATGTAAAGGCAAATTGTGGCAAATCTGCACAGTGGAACACTATGCTGTCATTAAAAATGATGACACAGGCCAGATATGGTGGCACAGACTTGTAATTCCAGTACTTGGGAAGCTGAAACAGGAGGATTGTGAAGTAACTTAGCAAGATTGTATTTCAAAATAAAAAAATAATGGGCTAGAAATGTGGCTTAGGGATAGAGCACTTGGCTAGCATGTACAAGCCCCTGAGTTCAAACCCCAGCACCAAAAAAAAAAAAAAAGAGTAAAATAAAAATAAAATACCAAAAAGGGCTGGGTAAGCCAGGCGTGGTGGCGCATGCTTGTCATCCCAGCATTTGGGAGGCTGAGACCTGGAGGATTGCGGTTCGCGGACAGCCTCAGCTACTTAGTGAGGCCCTCTGCAACTCAGTGACACCCGGTTTCAAAATAAAGAACAAAAAATAGGGCAGGGGGTATAGCTCGGAGGTTGAATGCCCCTGGGTTCCATCCCCAGACCACCTGAAAAATAAAATAAAATAAAATAAAAAGGGCTGGGTAGGTGACTCAGTGGCAGCGCCCTCCACATTAGGATGTACATTTGTGGGGGCTGGTATTGGAGATTAAACCCATGGGTACTGTACCACTAAACTACATCCCTGTCCCCTTTTCATGTTTTGTTTTTAAACAAGGTCTCTCTAAGTTGCTAAGGCATACCTGGAACCTGCAATCCTCCTCTCTGCCTCCCAAGTACAGGGATTACGGGCGTGCACCACCATGCTCAGCTTGATTTTTTTTAATTACTTATATTTAGATGTCATATGATTGGATCTTAAAACAGAAAAAGGACATTAGTGGAAAAACTGGAATCTGAAAAAATCCATAGTTTAGTAACATTCATCAATGTTAATTTATCTGTTTTGGTCATGTATATGTTGGTTATTTAAGATGTTTTTGTTTGTTTGTTTGTTTGTTTGTTTTGTTTTGTTTTTGGTGGTACTGGGGGTGGAACCCAGAGGCTTTCTACCTCCGGGCTATACTCCCAGACCTTTTTTATATTTTATTTGGAAACAGGGTCTCAGTAAGTTGCTGAGAGCCTCACTCAGTAGCTGAGGCTGGCTTCGATCCTCCTGTCTCAGCCTCTCAAGCACGGGGATTACAAGTGTGCGCCACCACGCCCGGCTTAAGATGTTAACATTAGGGAAAAACTGACTGAAGAGACATACAAAAGTCCAGTATTTTAGCTGAGCATGGTAGCACATGCCTGTAATCCCTGTACTTGCAAGGCTGATACAGGAGGATTGCAGGTTCAAGGCCAGCCTCAGCAACTTAGCAACACCTTGTTTCAAAATAAAAATAAAACAGGGCTGGGGGTGTAGCTCAGAGGCAGAATGTCTCTGGATTAAATCCTCAGTAACCTCCCCCCCAAAAAAAAGAAAAGGAAAGAAATTTAGCTTTTCTTTTCTTTTCTTTTCTTTCTTTCTTTCTTTTTTTTTTTTTTTTTTTTTTTTTTTTGGTGGTACTGGGAGTGGAACCCAGAGGCTTTCTTTCTACCTCCGGGCTATACTCCCAGACATTTTTTATATTTTATTTGGAAACAGGGTCTCACTAAGTTGCTGAGAGCCTCACTAAGTAGCTGAGGCTGGCTTCGAATCTGCGTGATCCTCCTGTCTCAGCCTCCCAAGTGCGGGGATTACAGGCGTGTGCCACCACGCCTGGCCAGCATTTCTTTTTTTGCCCTCTGACATTATTTCTAAACAAAAGAGATCTTCACTTTAGGTATATATCTAGAGAGAAGAAATGGCAAATGATCAGAAAAACATGGCTGAACGGTGAAAAATGTGCTGGGCACGGTGGCGCATGTTTGTAATCCCAGCATTGGGAGGCTGAGACCTGAGGATCACGGTGCAAGGACAGCCTCAGCTACTTAGCGAGGCCCTCCGCAACTTACTGAGACCCTGTTTCAAAATAAAGAATAAAAAGTAGGCAGGGGGTGTAACTCAGTGGTTACATCCCCAGACCCACAAAAAAAAAAAAAAGAAAAAAGAAAAAAAGAAAAAAGAAAGGTGGAAACTGACCTTCTGAGAGTAGGAGGATGCTGGGTGTGGTGGTGCATATGCCTGGAATCCCAGTACTTGGGAAGCTGAGACAGGAGCGTCACAGGTTTGAAGCCAGCCTCAGCAACTTAGCAACATTCTCAGCAACTTTGTGAGAGCCTGTTTCTAAATTAAAAAGGGCTGGAGGTGTAGCTTGGAGGTAGAATGCCCCCAGGGTACAATCCCCAGCACAGCACACAGCACACAGACATACAAAAAAGTGGAAAGATGATTTTGAATTTGGGATGGAAGGAGGGGTGACCTTTCTCTCTTTGTGTGTGTGTATGAGCTCAGGAGCATTCCACCTCTGAACTTCACCCTTAGCCCCATTTTATTTATTCTTTTATTTTGGGACAGGGTCCCACTAAGTTGCTGAGGCTGGCCTTTAACCTGTGATCCTCCATTTTCAGCCTTCCAAGCATTGGGATTACAGGTGTGTTCCCCCATGACCAGTGCTCAATAAATATTATTTTAAAGGGCAGTAAAAAATTAAATGAAGGAGCCAGTCGTGGTGGCGCATGCTTGTAATCCCAGCATTTGGGAGGCTGAGACAGAAGGAGCGCGGTTCGCGGACAGCCTCAGCTACTACTTTAGTGAGGCCCTTTGAAACTCAGTGAGACCCTGTTTCAAAATAAAGAATAAAAAATAGGACTGGGGGTGTCGCTCAGAAGTCGAATGCCCCTGGGTTCCATCCCCAGTACTGCCAAGAAAAAAAACTTTTAATGAAGGAAGGAGGAAGAAAAAAGAAGTGAGTGGTCACTCCTGTGTACCCCCATGTGGATGGCCATGCCCATTTCTATCCAAAGTGCCAGGGGCCGGGGACCAGGAATGGAGCGCCCTGAACACGTCCCTCCCTGCAAGACCCGATGGTTTGAGTGAAGTGAGGTGGAGCAGAGTTTGAAAAGGGCCAGGAGCATTTTAGAGGGCTGTACACCCACAGCTGGACCTGCTCCACCGCACCAAGCACTCTGAGCTTTGGGGTATTTGATGGGGACAGAAGAAGGGAAATTGGAATTCTTGAAAGAATGGGACTGCTGCCCCTTTGCTCTCAGGGCCCAAGCTTGGGAATGACTTTGGCCTCTGGTGCTGGAGGTCACTGCTTCCCGACTGCTGTCACAGGACAGATGAGCCGGAGACTCTGACAAATGAGCCTCTCTCACCACACAGCTGGGTCCACTCTGATCTTAGTGGCCCCCATGCAGGGAAGATTTCAAAACAACCACAAACATGGTCTTCAAGGGCGCTTTTTACAGGAATCTTTTTTCTAACGGTAAACAACAGAAATCCTTTTACAAAGAGAACTTTCCAAATCGGGCAGGGTGGCACAGGCCTATAATCCTAGTACTTGGGAGGCTGAGACTGGAGAATGGCAGGTTGGAGGTCAACCTCAGCAGTTTGCTTCCCAAAGCAAACCCAAATCAAAACCACAGGTCCAGGAAGGGAGGTGATGAGGTCACCTTGGGGTCAAGTTCGAAGTGGCTTTAGCATATTAAGAAGGATAAGGGACACCTTCGGGCTTTCGGGAACCAGGTAGGGGCTAGGCTGAAATAATACAATATCCTTTGCAGTTCTGAGATCCAAGGACACATTCTGGTCTTCTTTCAGAGGCTAGAGCTGGGTCTTTTGTACTCCTGTATTTTAGGGGCATCAGCGAAGTTTATACTTCCTAGACCTGTCATCTTCATGAGAGCCGAAATTGCACCCCTAGGTTTTGTTGTTATTGGTGGTCCTCTCCTCCCCCACACGTGCTGGTGAGGGAACCCGGGGTCTCAGGCATGCTAGGCAAGCATTCTGCCCCACACCCGGCACGGCATCACATTTAGGATTCAGCACAGAAGACAGAAGGAACGAACATGCTTTGAGACCCTCCTCTACATAAGGTATTTATGCAGCAGTCTGCATATGCATTCATACCCAAAGGCTTTCTTCATTAAAAAAAAAAAATTTTTTTTTTTTGCTAGCCGGCATAAAGCCACTCAGTCCTGGCGCTGTACTGAATCTGATTTGTGCTTGTTAGTTAATAAATGTTTGCTGGATGAGAAACAATGATTAGATGCATAGTAAGTGGCAGGTCTGCCTAATTCCAGAGCCCACACTTTCCCCGACTATAGCACAAAGCCTCCCGGTGGAAGATCTCCGCGGGAGTGCTGCGGGCCGCCGCGCGCTCAGCCGCCTCCAGCTGTCCCTCCCCGGTTTCCAGCCCCCACCAACTGTGAGCCCCTCAGGCGATTTCAGCTCCGAGTAAAATCCCAGTATTCACAGGAGAGTCACCTCCCTGCCCCAGGGCGTTTCAGAAGGCAGCCCAGGTCACTGAAAGTCCTTTCACTTAGAGACCGACAGGAAGGGTGTCAGATTCACTCCTGAAATCCCCAGGGGCAGGAGATACTTTACAGTCTACGCCTCCTCCTCACAGCCCTGACAGCACTCCATCAAACACCTAAGCCTAGTGGTGGCCCACACTTGTAAGCTCAGTACTTAGGAGTCTGAGACAGGAGGATCACGGGTTCACGGCCAGCCTCAGCTACTTCGTGAGCCAACTTAATGAGACCCTATTTCAAAAATAAAGCATAAAATAAGTCTGGAAGTATAGTTCAGAAGTAGAACGCCCCTGAGTTCAGTTCCCAGTACCCCCACACACACAAACATCTAAGGCCAGCCAGATGTTATGGCGTACACCTGTACTCCTGGTTCTTGGGAAGCAGAGACAGAAAGATAGTGGGTTCAAGGCCAGCCCTTAGCAGCTTAGTGAGACCCTATTTCTATAAAACAAAAAAAAGTTTAAAAATGGGGATAGGCCGGGCGTGGTGACGCACGCTTGTAATCCCTGCGCCTGGGAGGCTGAGACAGGAGGATCGCACAGGTTCAAAGCCAGCCTCAGCTATTGAGTGAGGCTCTCAGCAACTTAGTGAGACCCTGCTTCCAAATAAAATACAAAAAGAATAGGTCTGGGAGCATAGCCCGAAGGTAGAAAGCCTCTGGGTTCCACCCCCAGTACCACCAAAAAAAAAAAAAAAAATGGGGATGGGGGTGAGCCAGGCATGGTGGCACGTGCTTGTAATCCCAGTACTTGGGAGGCTGAGACAGGAGGATCGGATCGTGCTGGTTCGAAGCCAGTCTCAGCTACTTAGTGAGGCTCTCAGCAATTTAGTGAGACCCTGTTTCTAATATATATATATATATATATATATATATATATACATATATATATATTAGGTCCAGGAGTGTAGCCCAGAGGTAGAAAGCCCCTGGGATTCATCCCCAGTACCACACACAAACAAAAATGAGGATGGGGGTATAGTTCAGAGGTAGAATGCCTCTGGGTTCGATCCCATCACTAAATTAACTAATCAGCTAGTTAATTAATTGATAAATCTAATGCCAGCCAACATCGAGGTCTGAGGTGGCAAGGTCTTGGTGGGGCTGGGGTGGGGCTCAGTGGTAGGGTGCTTGCCTAGCATGTGTGAGGCCCTGGGCTCCATCCCCACCACCACAAAACAAAACACCAGAGAACTGTGCAGAAATCTCAAGGATACAGACCACCTCAAAGGTAAAGAATCGTTGGAGTTCAGTGGGATAGATCAGGGCAGCTGGGCCAGGGGGGCAGTTCTGAACTGGGGCTTCAAGGCCCGGGTGCTGGCGAGGGGAACAGGAGTTACTGGGTCCTATGCTGGACCTGGCAGCTCCTGAGCACTTTCATAGACATAGAGGTTGATTCCCTGCAGAAACTCTAAAGTAGGAAGGTGCCACCTCCTTTCACAGATGGGGAAACTGAGGCCGAGTAACTCGCTCGAGGTCGCAGAGTTGAAGAAAGCGAGAGCCCGAGGCCTGGTCACCTGGGAGTGCTCACAGACCCTGAGCCGTCTGCCTGGCAGCACAGGGAGGACATGGACCACTGAGCTAAGTCCCTGCAGCTCAGCCGTGACACACCATACTCCGCACCACCACCGTAGCAGCAGGCTCAGACAGAGCCCAGGGAGCCCAGGAGCTCACAGGGGATCCGGTTTGGTTGCTGGCTGTGGCTCCTAGCAGTCTTTGGAGTGGGGAAAAATAAAGGGGTCAAGCAAGGGGCAGGAGGGCGAGAGGGGAGGCCTGAGGTCTCGGCCCCATTCTTCCCTGCAGGGCTGACACTCTGACCGCATTGCCAGAATAAAAGGAGGAGGAGTCTTCGCCACTCACCATTAAGTGTTTCCACAGTATTTACTCAGCCAGTGTGACGAGGAGGGCCAACGACAGGGGGGAAACACTAGGACCACAGCAGAAGAAGGAGAGTCCAGCCTAGAGGGGGCACTTCCCAGGACATCTGAGGCAAGGTGTGAAATCTCTAACTCTGCTCCTGTGTCTACCCAAGCAGAGCCCTGTGCAAAAGAGCCCAGGGATAATAGGTGAGATGGCCCATGGCGCCCCCCATCTCGGTGTGTGGGGGGTCTGATGATATTGGGGAGCCTGCTGGCCGAGGCACTTTTCCCATTCTAGAAGGGCTGGCTGGACAGTGCGAGGAGTTGGGGAGACAGTCTGGTTCCAAAATGACCTTTGGCAGGATTTGCCACTGTACCTGGACCTGCGTGTGTGTTTTTGGGGGTGGGGGTGGAGGCTTGATACCAATTTGAGCGGCTATAAAGCCATTCTCACGGTCTGATGCAATGCTGGAGATCATAAGCAAGTGAGTAATTAATAACTAGATTGTGAACCAGCCTCCGGCCCCGAGGCATGGCATTACTTTTGCACAATCCATCCCCAGGCCTCCGGGAAGAGTGGCACCAGCCTGGGCCCAGGTGTCTAGGCCAGGACACCAGCCCAGGATGGAGAGGCACCAGAAGCAGTGTGGGCGGGGCCCGGAAGGGAAGGGGCCAGCCACAAATGGCCTGCTTGCCACAAGACGCCTCCTTTGTTCAATGAGACATGAAGAGAAGATGCCAGGCTAGCCGCCGTCCCCTGCTTGTCCACGGCTGACTGCCCGGCAGGTGAGAGCGCCCCTGAGCCAGCGATCACACCAGTAGAGAGGGAGGACTCAGTGGGATTCGGAGCACAGAGGCCTCCTCCCTCCCTCGTGTGACACCTGTCACTCCTCCCATGTACATACTTTTTCACCACAATGATTCTTCTTTCCCATCCCTGGCTACTCTTGATTGTTTTTTTCTCCTTAATTAGCTAGTGAATGGATTCATTAATTTCAGAGTCCCTCCCATGGCTGCCTTGAATAGTTGACACTAGTGTTCACTTCACAGGTCCAACTAGACAGTGGTGCTTCTGCCTAATTTACATGAAAGAAATGTATGGGCCAGCAGGGCCCTGGCACCTTTTGGGGCCAGGTCTTGGGCCCATGCTAGACCCTTGCTCCCTCGCTTCCTCCACTCAGCTGGCTTCCTCCTTCTAGTTTTTATTTCTTCTGTACTTGGAAGTGTGTGTGTGTGTGTGTGTGTGTGTGTGTGTGTGTGTGTGTGTTACTGGGGATGGAGCCCAGGGGCATTCCTACCTCCAAGCTACAACCTCAACCTCTTTCTTTCTTTCTTTCTTTCTTTCTTTCTTTCTTTCTTTCTTTCTTTCTTTCTTTCTTTCTTTCTTCCTACTTTGGGAATACTGAGGATACTGGGAATTGATCTCAAAGGCATTCTATCTCCAAGCTACACCCCCAGCCTTTTTCATTTTTTATTTGAATTTTGCTAAGCCAATGAAGGTCTCACTAAGTTTCTGAGGCTGGCCTCAAACCTGCAACTGTCCTGTCTCAGCCTCCCAAGTACTAGGATGATAGATGTACATAACCATACCTGGCTTCCTAGCTGTGTGTGTGTGGCGGGGGGGTGCTGGAGATTGAGCCCAGAGCCTTTCTACCTCTGAGCTATATCTCTGGCCCTATTTTATTTTTTATTTAGAAACAGGGTCTCACTATATTGCTGAGGCTGGCTTCAAAACCATGATCCTCCTGTCTTAGCCACCCAAGTACTGGGATTATAAGTGTGTGCCACTACACCTGGCTCCCCAGCCCTTTTTACAAATTTTATTTTTTTTATTTTTCAGGTACTGGGAATTGAATTAACAGGCATTCTACCTCCAAGCTATACCCCCAGCCCCTTTCTAGGTTTTTTTTTTTTATGATACTGAGAATTGAACTCAGGGGCATTCTACTTCCAAGCTATGCCCCCACCCCTATCATCTATCTATCTATCTATCTATCTATCTATCTATCATCTATCTGTAGATACTGGGGATTCAACCCTAGGGCATTTTACCTCTGAGCTATACCTTCAATCCAACTTTATTGTTTATTTTGAGACAGAGTCTCACTAAATTGCAGCAGGCCTCATAAGTTGCTGAGGCTCGCTGCGAACTTGGGATCCTCCTGTCTCAGCCTCCGAAGTACTAGAAACACAAGTTGCATTACTGCACTTGGCTTTATTTTTATTTTGAAACAGGGTCTCACTAGGTTGCTGAAGGACTCACTAAGTTGCTGAAGCTATTGTTAAACCTGGGATCCTCCTGTCTCAGCCTCCTGAGTCCTGGGATTACAGGTATGTACCACCGGGCAGGGCTTCCTCCTACTCATCTTTTTTTTTTTTTTTTTTTTTTTTTTTTTTTGTGGTGGTACTGGGGGTGGGGTGGAACCCAGAGGCTTTCTATCTCCGGGCTATACTCCCAGACCCATTTATATTTTATTTTGGAAACAGGGTCTCACTAAGTTGCTGAGAGCCTCACTAAGTAGCTGAGGCTGGCTTCGAACCCGTGTGATCCTCCTGTCTCAGCCTCCCAAGCGCGGGGATTACAAGCGTGCTCCACCACGCCCGACTTATATGGAATTTTGCTCCATTTTCTTTCTTTTTTTCTTTTTTTTTTGGTGGTACTGGGGGTGGAACCCAGAAGCTTTCTACCTCCTGGGCTATACTCCCAGACCTTTTTTATATTTTATTTGGAAACAGGGTCTCACTAAGTTGCTGAGAGCCTCACTAAGTAGCTGAGGCTGGTTTCGAACCTGTGTGATCCTCCTGTCTCAGCCTCCCAAGCACGGGCATTACAAGTGTGCGCCACCACGCCTGGCTCCCTACTCATCTTAATCTTATTTGCAGGTACTCTAAAGACCTGGTGGGACACCTCTGGAGTCAGAAAGACCTAAGGTTGCTGGTCAGGTCTGCCTTTACTAGCCATGAGCTCTGGGAAAATTAATTTTGCTGAGCCTAGGTTGCTTCTCTAAAATGGGGATGATGGTACCCGCTTACAGGGCCACACAAGGATCAGGAAGCTCTTGAGTTTAATGTTTGACACAGAGCACTCAGTAATTATTCCTCCTTTCTCCTGTCTCCCCTCTGTTCCCCACCCGCCCCTGCTCACGCCCATTCCCTGCTTCTGTCCCCATTATCCTGCCAATCTGTATCTGCTTCCCCCAAAACACAGCAATCCCTTGCATGGAGATAGCACCGTTTGCAAGGCACCTTCACAAGCACTCCCATTCGCTCCTCACTGCTCTGAGAGGTGGACCGCAGGGCATTCGTTCTGCTCTATCATTTATGCATTTATTTTGCAGTTCTAGGGATGGAACCCAGGGGTGCTTTACCACTGAGCTATGGCCCCAGCCCCCTTTGAAACGTTTATTGGTGCATTGTAATCATGCATGTCATAATGAGATTCAAAGTGACAAACATATGTACATGCGTCATTTGGTGATCTCCCTCCGCGTCCACCCTCTTCTCTCTCCCCACACATGTTATAAAACCAGTGGTAAGCCGGGCGTGGTGGCGCACGCTCGTAACCCCAGCGCTTGGAAGGCTGAGACAGGACGATGGCATAGGTTCGAAGCCAGCCTCAGCTACTTAGTGAGGCTCTCAGCAACTTAGTGAGATCCTGTTTCCAAATAAAATATAAAATAGGTCTGGGAGTATAGCCCGGAGGTAGGAAGCCTCTGGGTCCCACCCGCAGTGCCACCAAACAAACAAACAAACAAACAAACAAACAAACAAACTGGTGGTGATGCTTTCATGACAGACGTAAACTTACTTGAACCGTTTCCTTTCTCAATACTTGCTTTTCTCTTCCCCGCCTCCCTCCTCCAACCTCCTTCCATTATTCGACTGTTCTCTCCTCATTTGACTGAACTCCTTGTTTCCTGTTTTCATTCTAGCTTCCACAAATGTGAGAAACATACAACTTTTGGGGGGAGTTTGAACCTAGGGGATTTCTACCTCTGAGCTACACCATCAGCCCTGTTTTTTTATTCTTTATTATTATTTTTTTATGATGCTGAACAATAATGTCTTTAATGTCTGAGATTTTCTTTGAGACTAACTTTTTTTACTTTTTTTTTTTTATTCTTTATTTTTAAACAGGGTCTCACTAAGTTGTGGACGGGGCCTCAGTAAACAGGGCCTCACTAAATACCTGAGGCTGGCTACAAACCATTGGTCCTCCCGTCTCAGACTCCCAAGTCCTGGGATTAAAAGCGTGCACCACCATGCCCTGCTAAACACACAACCCTTGGCCTTCTGAGACTAGTTTATCTCCTTTAGTATAATATTCCCTACTCCCATCATTTTCCTGCAAATTACATAATTTTGTTCATTTTTTTTTTTTTTTGGTACTAGAGATGGAATCCAGGAACATTCTACCTCTGAGCTACACCCCCTGCCCTATTTTTTATTCTTTTTTTTTTGTGTGTGTGTGGGGGGGGGTCTGGGGATTGAACTCAGGGGCATTCTACCTCCAAGCTACACCCCCTGCTCTATTTTTTATTCTTTTTTTTTAACAGGTCTGGGGATGGAACCCAGGGGCATTTGACCTCCGAGCTACATCCCCTGCCCTATTTTTTATTCTTTATTTTGAAACCAAGTCTCACTGAGTTGCAAAGGGCCTCACTAAGTAGCTGAGGCTGTCTGTGAACTGCGATCCTCTGGTCTCAGCCTCGCGAATGCTGGGATTACAAGCGTGGGCCACCACGCCCAGCTTGTTCTTTATTTTGAAATCGGGTCTCACCGAGTTGCAGAGGACCTCACTAAATAGCTGAGGCTGTCTGTGAACTGCGATCCTCTGGTCTCAGCCTCCCAAATGCTGGGATTACAAGCATGCGCCACCACACCCGGCCTATTTTTTATTCTTTATTTTGAAACAGAGTCTCACTAAGTTGTAGAGGGCCTAAGTAGCTGAAACTGCCCTCGAACTGTGATCCTCCTCTTTCAGCCTCTCGAATACTGGGGTTACAAGCATGCGCCACCACACCCAGCTAGTTTTGTTCATCTTTATGGATGAGTAAAATTTCATTATATGTACATACCACATTTTTGTTATCCATTCATCTGTTAATAGACAACTAGGCTGGTTCCATAATTTGGTTATTGTGAATTGTGCTACCATCACCATGGATATGCATGTATCACTGTAGTACTCTAACTTTGTTTTGAAAAGATACCAAAGCATGGTCTGCCCAGACTTTATTATTTATTTATTTTTATTTTTTTATTTATTTTGTGGTACTAGGAAGGGAACCCAGCCCTCTGAACTATACCCCCTGCCCTATTTTTTATTCTTTATATTGAAACATGAGTTGCAAAGGACTTCACTAAGTAGCTGATGCTGTCCTCAAACCGCGATCCTCCTGTTTCAGTCTCCCGAATGCTGGGATTACAAGCGTGGGCCACTATGCCTGGCTTATTTTTTATTTTGAGATAATGTCTTGCTAAATTGCCCAGGCTGGCCTCAAGCTTGGGCTCCTCCTGACTCAGCCTCCTGAGTAGCTGAGATTATAGGTGTGTACCACCATACCTGGCCATTTGTTTTACAGGATGATGATGTAGCAGTGAAGAGCCACTGGTTTACCCGGGGCTGCAGAATGGCTGGACTAGAACTCAGGCATACGCCTTTGCACTGAGCTCCCCAGGTATCACAAGGGCGTGTCTAGAATTTTACCAACCCATTCTAAAAAAGAGGGAAAGGAGCTGGGCATGGTTGCACACACCTGTAATCCCAGTACTTGTGAGACTGAGATAGGAGGATGCCAGGTTCAAAGACAGCCTCAGTAATTAGTGGGACTCTCATCAATCTATTGAGACCCTATTTCAAAATAAAAATAAAATAGAGCTGAGGGTGTATCTTGGAGGTAGAATACCCCTGAGTTCAATCCCTAGTACCACACACACACACACACACACACACACACACACACACACGAAAGAGGGGAAGGGAGATACCATCTGAAGGTCACATATTCAGAACCTCTTCCCCTCCTTTCCAACCCTGAGCAGCTGGCTCTCCAGGCTTGTCAGGAAATGCTCTGTCTCAGTCTAATGGCCAGAGCTGAAACAGATAGGCTGAGCCCTATCAGAGAGATGCTGAGCTCACACCACACTCTGGGGCTAGTCGCAATTTGAATAGCGCTTGCAGTGTGACATCGCAGGTCATGTGTGGTGTGATGGAATTTCCAGGGTCTCCAGCCCTGGGGGTTGCGCCCCCTCCCCTCACATCTAGATCAGATGTGACCTTTTGGTGATAGGAACCATCTCCTGACCCTGTGTGGGGCCTGCTCTGCTCAAGCTCCGGGAGGCCTGCACCACCGTCAGTATAAGGGGGAGGTTCACCTTGTCTTTCAGGACAGTGTGGGCACGAAGATGATAGCTTATTCCCATGAATATATTCCTTCCTGGGCTTTATGGTTTTCAAAGTGGTTTAGCGTGCAGCATGTCATTTGGTTTTAGCCGTGACCTTGGGAGACAGGTGTTATTATAAGAGGCAAATGTAAACTCGGAGAAGTAAGAAATGACTTGCCAGGGCCACAGAGCCACCAGCACTGGAGCCTGGCTTTGCCCTCTAGTCCTCTGATGAGCTGCTTCTAAAGGTGACTCAGGGAGGCAGAAGCTGTGGCTGCTCTGAACTGGGGCAGGGGGACAGAGCAATGTTCTGTCTCTGCTACCTGAGAAGTCTGCTGAAAGGGCCTTCGCTAGCCGGGCATGGTGGTACACACCTGTAATCCCAGCCCTCGGGAGGCTGAGACAGGAGGATCGCAGGTTCAAGGCCGTTGACTAGTAACTCAGTAAGACCGTGTTTCAGAAATAAAAGTGAGGTTAGTACCACCCTGCTAACTTTATTTAGTACCATCGTGGCTGCATGGCCGTGCTGTGGCTCTGTGCCCTCACCCCTGCGCTGAGGACGGTGGCTGCCTTTCCTTCTGCCCCCAACTCCCTGCTCATCCCCGCACCCTGGCTTTGGCAAGGCTGCCTTTCTCTCTGCATTTTGAGCCTTGCCCCTTCCCTCCGCAGGCCCGTGAGTGTGCACACAGCCCCGCCCCCAAGGCCACAGAGCAGCCTCCCTCATTGTGGTGGGCTCCATCAGACTTGGCGTCTTTGCCGCACGAAGGGTGATTATAAACTCCTCGGGGAGAGAGAAGCCTGTCATTAGGAGCAGACTTCCCACCTCCCTGAAGCCGCTAGCTCTCCTGTTTACTACCCAGCTGGCCAGCCCGCCTTCCCACGCAGGCCTGCTGGACGGATGTGGAATGGCTTCGAGGAGGAGAGAGGGTGCCAGCGGCTCCTCCCTGGGGTGGGTGGCCTTTGTCTTGGGAGCTGATGCCCCAGTCCAGTCACTTTGACCACCTCATCCCCGTCTTCTAGAGAAAACCAAGCCCAGGAAATGTGAGTCAAGAGAAGCCCAGCAGGGAAGGGGCTCCTGTGCACCTGCTATGGGGGTCTTTCCCCAAGGGCTCAGGGTGACCAGAGGAGCTCTGACTGGGAACTTCCCCTGGCCTTCCTGTCCTCTTCTTAGCCCTCCTAGACAAGCCTTTTACCCTTTTTGTTTCTGTGGTACTAGGGATTGAACCCAGGTATATTCCAAGCTATACCCCTGGTCTTTTTTATTTTTTGTTTTGAAACAGGGTCTTGCTAGGTTGCTAAGAGTCTTGCAATGATGCTAAGACTAATATTGAACCTGCAATCCTCCTGTCTCAGCTTCTCAAGTCCTGAGATTACAGGCACATGCCACCATGGCAGGCCCCCCACGCCCTACTTCTTTCTTTCTTTCTTTCTTTCTTTCTTTCTTTCTTTCTTCCTTTCTTTCCTTCTTTATTTGTTTATTTGTTTATTATTTTTGCAGTACTGGGGATTGAATTCAGGAGCATTCTACTCTAAACTATGTCCCCAGATCTATTTTTTCATTTTATTTTATTTTTTAAGATTTAAAGAAGTTTATTAGAAAGATAGAAATACAGAGAATAGGCATGGAGGGATGACTCGAATGAGTACACCCTTTTTTTTTTATTTGAAATAGGGTTAGGGAGGGAAAGGGAGGGGGAAGGGCATGAAGCACAATGTAAATGTACACCACTCTCAATATGTTCCACTTATAAAAATAAAAAATTAAATTAAAAAAAAAACACAAATTAGCAAATAAAAATAAATCAGGAATTAAAAAAAAAGAAATAGGGTTTCACTAAATTGCAGAGGAACTCTCGAAGTGGCTTAAGGCTGGCCTCAAACCTGTGATCCTTCTGCCTCAGCCTCCCAAGTTCTGGGATTACAGGTGTGTGCCACCATATCAGGCTCTTTTTTTTTTTTAAATTTTGAAACAGAGCCTTGCTAAGTTTCTGAGGGCGCCCTTGAACCTGTGATACTCCTTTCTGAGCCTCCCAGATTCTGAGATTACAGATGCCTGGCTTCTCCTTACTCTTTAGAGTCATCCAGGCATCTGCATGCTTCGTCTGTACCAGGGGATATTTTAGGGGCCACACAGTCTGTTACAACTACTCCTCTCTGTGCAAGACAAGCAGCCGTAAGGGAATGGCAATGCTGGGTTCTAACAAAACCTTTTATTATTATTATTATTATTATTATTATTATTATTATTATTATTATTATTTAGTAGTAGTACTGGGGGTGGAACCCAGGGGCTTTTCTACCTCCGGGCTATACTCCCAGACCTATTTTATATTTCATTTGGAAACAGGGTCTCACTAAGTAGCTGGGAGCCTCACTAAGTAGCTGAGGCTGGCTTCAAACCTGTGCGATCCTCCTGTCTCAGCCTCCCAAGCGTGGGGATTACAAGCGTGCGCCACCACGCCCAGCCAAAACCTTATTTATGGACCTTGAAATTTGAGTTTCATATATTTCCATGTGTCACAATGTAGCTTTAAAAAATTTATTTTATTGTGTGTGTGGTACTGAGGATTGAACTCAGGGCATTCTACCACCGACCTACACCCCCAGTTCTATTTTGAAAAAGGGTCTCACTAACTTGCAGAGGGCCTCACTAAGGAGCTGAGGCTGGGGCCAAAAACCTGCGATCAATCCTCCTGTCTCAGCCTCCCAAGTACTGGGATTTCAAGCATGCACCACCACGCCCCGCTAGTCTTTCTTTTCCTTCAGTGCTAGGGATCTAACGTAGGACCTTGCACAGGCTGGTCAAGTGCTCTACCACTGAGCTGCACCCCTGGCCCCGTTTCCTTTTGATTTTTTTTTCAGCTACTTAAAATGTAGTGATCGTTTCCGCCCTCATGGATGGCCATGTGGATACCAGCAGTGGCCTGGGTTGGCCTGTGGATGGTGGTTTTCTGTTTATCTTTCCATCAGGCTGCCATGTGTCTCAGCTTCCTCAAATGAAAAACCTGATAAAGTCGATTAAAGGAACGGAGATGAGATTAGTGTGTAACGGCACCCGGGCTCTACTTTACTGTCTCTGGATAACCATGTGGGCTTATTTTTAAACCAGTGCTTATTTCGTATCTATTTTGTGCTTTCATATAATTCCCTCATCTTTACCACACTCTTGTGAAGCCACGTGGTAGCACTTGAATTTTACAGATGAAGAAAATTAAATTGAAAGAAGCAAAGCAACTTGTCTGGGCCTCGCATGGCTCATCGGTGGCAGAGCTGGGAGGCAGAGCTGGGAGGCAGACCTACGGCTGGTTCTCCAGTTCCCAGAGCCAGCGTCCTGCCCATATCGTGGGCCTTTCCCAGCCCTGCTGTCATCTCAGGGGCATTTATCTGTCACCAAACAACAACAACAACAACAACAACAACAACAACAACAACAACATCAACAACAAAATGTTTGTACTGGGGATTGAACCCAGGAGCATTCTACATCCCCTGCCTTATTTTATTTTCTATTTTGAAACAGGATCTCATTAAGTTGCTGAGACTGGCCTCAAACTAGTGATCCTCCTGTTTCAGCCGCCCACGTACTGGGATTACAAGTGTGCTCCACCATGCTTGGTCCAACCCAAAACAAACAAACAAACAAACAAACAAACAACCAGTGCTTTACTGGGGACTGAACCCAGAACCCAGGGGCATTCTCCCTCTGAGCTACTCCCCTAGCCCTATTTTATTTCTGTCTTAAAACAGGGTCTCACTAGGTTGATGAGAGTCTCACTGAGGTTGTCCTGGAGCTTGTAAACCTCCTGTCTCAGCCTCCTAAGTACGTGATTCCAACAAAATATTTGATAGGCCTTCTAGATACTGAGACACATGGATAAACAGGATAGGCGAGGTTCCTACTTGTACTGAGTACATAATCCAGTAGGGAAATCACACGAATCACTGCTAACAGTTTCAGACAGTCAAACAAGATGAAGGGCTGGAGGGCGGCGGGAGTGAGGTTTCAGAGGGGGCCTCTGAGGAGGGGACAGTTCATCTGGGCCTGAGAACTTAGGGGACGCCTGCCTCACGAAGATCCGGGAGGAAAGATGGCGGGGCCACTTCTAATGCCCTGATTCAGAACAGGAACATGGTGGGCGAGTGCCAGGGAGAGAGAAAGCTGGAGTGGAGGGAGGCAGAGGTGAGCGGAAAGCAGCTGGCGTGACTTTTCTTCTCCTGCCACAGGAAGGGGCGAGCAGGCGAGTGACAGGTCATAATTTATAGTTTTGTTTTGTTTTAGGGTTTTGTGTGTGTGTGTGGTAACTGCGGATTGAACCCAGAGGCATTCTTACCTCTGAGCTACAACTCCAACTCTTTTTTTTTTTTAATGTTTTTTTTGTTTTGTTTTGTTTTTTGTTTTTCTTTCTTTTTTTGTGTGTGTGATACTGGGGATGGAACCCAGGGGCTTTCTACTTTCAGGCTATACTCCCATACCTGTTTATATTTTTATTTGGAAACAAGGTCTCACTAAGTTGCTGGGAGCCTCACTAAGTAGCTGAGGCTGGCTTCGAACCTGTGTGATCCTCCTATCTCAGCATCCCAAGTACTGGAATTACAAGCACAGGCCGCCACGCCTGGCTGGGAGGGCTCTCTTTGATTGGCCTCATCCAAAGGGAACCCTGTCGCTAGCCTCCTTCTTCTGTCTCCCTCACTCACAGCCACACAAGACCAGAGGGCCAAAGAACAATGAGAGAGACCTGGCACTGGGAGAATAGAGGCCACCACCACCGTCTTCAAAGACTTAAGCTTTTCCCAGGCGTATGTCTGGCTCAGATGGTGCCAGAGGCACTTGGGAGCTGGGAGGTGCCATCAGCAGGAAGAGTAGATGAGACCGGGGAGCAGAGTCAAGAGCCTTTGAGGCCAAGCTTGCTGGCGCATGTCTGTAATCCCAGTACTTGTGAGGCTGAGACAGGAGGAGCAGAGGATCGCAGGTTTGAAGCCAGCCTCAGCAATTTAGCAAGACCCTGTTTCCAAGTAAAAAATTAAAAAGTAGGGCTGGGGGTGTAGCTCAGAGGTAGAATGCTCTGGGGTTCAATCACCAGTACAAAAATAAAGAAAGAAGGAAAGAAGGAAAGAAGAAAGAAAGAAAGAAAGAAAGAAAGAAAGAAAGAAAGAAAGAAAGCCATGAGAGCCCTTCTCTTCCAAAGAGACCCAGAGTGGGGTACTCCTTGTTCAAAGAAGGGAGCAAGGAAAGACGGGCTCCAGTTCCCCCCCTCCAGCAGCCGGGGCCTGGGGACAGTTCCACGATGGGATCAAAAGGTTAAGGATCTTTGTCAGATCAAAGGCAGCTCTGGGCAGAGGGCCACCACGGGCTTGGCTGCCCTGGGTTTGGAATTTGAAGGGAAAAGTGGTTTAGTGGATGATTTGCATGTGCTTTGGTGGGTTGGGGATGCTTCCTGTTCAGCGTTCCCCCATAGCCATCTCAAAGAGGGACTCTCTCTGTCCATCTCAGACCTTAATAAGCGAGGAAAAGCTCGCCTTGAAAGACAAAACCACAGTGTGGCACGTACAGAGCCAAGTGGTAGCCAAACCTGTGACCCCAGGGGTCCAAGTCCCATTTGCAGATTCCTGCTGTACATGGAGGCGACACCTGGACCCCAGAGAGATGGCTGCATCTCATCCAGCCCGTTGCTCGTCCAGTCTCCCACCTTGCCCGCCTCCCTCCTGTACTCCATGCCTCTTACAGGCTTCCTTTAAACCAGCACCTTCTCAGACCTCCGTCCTGATTAGCTGCCCCAATAGCTCTGGCTCCTTTACTTCTCTTTGCAGAGACAGGGAGAAAACTAGCATTTACTCAGGGATTGCTTAGAGTCAAGAACTAACCTACCTACCTACCTTCCTTCCTTTCTTCCTCCCATCCATCTTCCTTCCTTCCTTCCTTCCTCCTTCCTTCCTTTGATTGAACCCAGGGGCATTCTACCCCCAAGCTACACCCCCAGCTCTGTTTTCATTTTTTATTTTATTTTATTTTTTTGCAGGTCTGGGGATGGAACCCAGGGGCATTTGACTCTCTGAGCTACACCCCCTGCCCTATTTTTTATTCTTTATTTAGAAACCAGGTCTCACTGAGTTGCAGAGAGCCTCACTAAGTAGCTGAGGCTGTCCGCGAACCGTGATCCTCTGGTCTCAGCCTCCCGAATGCTGGGATTACAAGCGTGCGCCACCATGCCCGGCTTCATTTTTTATTTTGAAACAGAGACTCCCTAAGTTGCTGAGGCTGACCTCAAACCCGCCATCTTCCTGTCTCAGCCTCCCGCATACTGGGATTACAGGCGTGCTCCACCAGTCCTGGACGGCAAGAACTTTATACGTGAACTTTATATGCTCTTTTGTACTGTTTTATTTATTCAGTATGACTCATGAAAACTATATTATCTTAGATAATATATTTGGAAAGGAAGTCTCAGTGAGATGCAGGCCCTCACCCAGAATGCACAGCTAAGAAGTGGAGCGGGCAGGATCTGAACCACTGTGCTCCGAAGCCCCGCTGCTTCAGCATCCCTGTGACTCCGCACCCACCACACTTACTCTGCCTCGTGCTGCTGACAAGGGCTGTTCTCCCTTTTGCCTGTTGCTGAACCTCACTTTTGCTCCCTTTATATATATATCTGTCCTCTCGTAATCCCAACTGAGTGCTTCATACTAAGGAAAACATGCGTCCTTTGATCAATCCTTTCTTCAGACTGAGCCTCGATTTTTGGTTTGCTGTTTGTGGTAATGACCACACCCACCAACACCCTCACCAACTATCTCCCCCACCTGGACCTAAGTTATTAACCTCAGTCACTACTAAGGAGTATTGACTGAGTCCTCTGTGCACCCAGTGAGATGTGGTGCTGGATAAAAATACACGCGGAACCCTGGTGTTCACACAGACACTGGTTCATGAATGTCCACAGCAGCCTTATTTGTTTAATCCCCCCCCAAAAAACAATTCAAATATCCTTCAACAGCTGAATGGTAAAACAAACTCTGCTACTAACATATCAAGAATCATTACTCAGCAATTAAAAGGAATGAATTATGAACACAAAAAGCCACTTAGAGGGATCTGTAGGGAATTATGCTCAGAGAAAAGCAACCCCAAAGGTCAGGCGCTATATGATTCCCTTTTTCCAAGTGTGTGTGTGTGTGTGTGTGTGTGTGTGTGTGTGTGTGTGTGTTCCTGGGGGTTGGACCCACGGGTATTCTACCTCTACTCCTAGCCCTTTTAAATTTGTTTTATTTTATATTTGTTTATTTATTTATTTTTGGTGGTACTGGGGTTTCTGGAAACCTTTCTACCTCCGGGCTACACTCCCAGACCTATTTTATATTATTTTTATTTGGAAACAGGGTCTCTTAAGCCAGCGAGGCTGGCTTCGAACTTGCGCGATCCTATCTCCACCTCCCAAGCGCGGGGATTACAAGCGTGTGCTGCCAAGACTGGCCTTATTTATTTATTTATTTATTTATTTATTCATTTATTGTGGTACTGGGGATGGAACCCAGGGACATTCTTCCTCCAAGCCACACCCCCAGCCCTATTTTTTTTATTCTTTTTTTTTTTTTTTTTGGCGGGTCTGCGAATGGAACCCAGGGGCATTCGACCTCCGAGCTACAGCTCCTGCCCTATTTTTTATTCTTTATTTTGAAACCGGCTCTCACTAAGTTGTAGAGGGCCTCACTAAGTAGCTGAGGCTGTCCACGAACTGCGATCCTCCGGCCTCAGCCTCCCAAATGCTGGGATTACAAGCGTGCGCCACCACGTCCGACAGATTTTTTTTTTTTATTTTAAACATGTTCTTGTTAAGTTGCTGAGAGTCTTGCTAAGTTGCTGAGGCTGGTTTCAAACCTGCAATCCTCCTATTCTGGCCTCCCAAGTTCTCAGGTTGCAGGCATGAGCCACCATGCCCAGCATCATCTGGCTGTGTGTGTGTGTGTGTGTGTGTGTGTGTGTGTGTGTGTGAGATACTGGGGATGGAACCCAGAGGCATTCTACCTCCAAGCTACACTGCCAGCCGATTTTTTATTTTTTTATTTCGAAACAGGGTCTCACTGAGTTGCAAAGGGCCTAAGTAGCTGAGGCTGGTCGCAAGGATCGCCACGATCCTCCTGTCTCAGCATCTCGAATGCTGGGGTTACAAGTGTGCGGCACCGTGTCCGGCTTATTATCTGGCATTTTTAAAGAGAAACTTTAGAAATGGAGGACAGAAGAGTGGCTGGCATGGGTTAGGTATGGGGAAGGGAATGGGGGTGATTATAAAGGGGAAGCATGGGGCTAGACATGTAGCTTAATGGCAGAGCACTTACCTAGGATGTGCAAGGCCCTGGCTCTAATCCCTAGCACTGCAAAAATGAACAGATCAGAAAACACACAAATAAAAAGATGACCTGGGACTCAGAGGTAAAATGATTCTGTATTTAATTCCTAGTAACACACACACACACACACACACACACACACACACACACACGATTTGACTGAGGATGGAATTCAGTGGCAGAAACCTTACCTAGCGCACATGAGGTGTTGAGTTCCATCTCCAACATGGCAAAAAATAAATTAAATTAAATTAAAAATGCTTGAGAAATCTCCTGGCTTCAGGAGGCTTACAATTTCTTTTTTTCTTTTTCTTTTTCATTTTTTTTTTTTTTTTGCGGGTCTGGGGATGGAACCCAGGGGCATTTGACCTTCGAGCTACACCCCCTGCCCTATTTTTTATTCTTTTTTTTGAAACAGGGTCTCCCTGAGTTGCAGAGGGCCTCACTGAGTAGCTGAGGCTGTCCGCGAACCTCGATCCTCCAGTCTCAGCCTCCCGAATGCTGGGATGACAAGCGTGTGCTACCATGCCCGGCTTGGAGGCTTACAATTTCTAAAGTGTCCCCTATTTCTTCCAGTCCTTTCTTTTTTCCTCCCTCCCTTCCTTCCTTCCTTCCTCTTTCCTTTCTTCCTTTCCTCCTTCTCTTGTGGTATTTGGGATTGAACTCCTGGGCATTCTACCCCTAAATTACACTCCAGCCCTTTTTATTTTTTATTTTGAAACAGGGTCTCTCTGAGTTGCTAAGGATCTTGCTAAGTTGTCAAGGCTAGCTTCGAACCTGCAATCCTTCTCTATCCACGTCTCAAGTTCCTTTTTTCTTTGCCTCAAATAGTAAATATGTAAGTGACAGTCCTGACTTTCCTCTGGGAAGAAACTGCTGAATGGTCAGCGGAGGCCATAACTTCAGGTCAATCCTGGCTTCTCTTGCTGACCTCCCCAATGGCTGTCTCCTCAGTGTTGGAACCTACCTTCCTTCCTGCCTGCCTGCCTGCTTTAGACTTTCTCTTATTTTTATTTTTACATTTGTATTACATCCTCATGCAGCTCCCAGTGATAGTGACATGCACGCACACGGCACTTGGCGGGCTTTCCTTCCGGGCCCCTCCCCCTCCCCCACCTCCCCACACAGGGTATGAGATTGGCATCAGTATTCTCACAAATGTACACATGTCAATGGACGTGAGCCCTCCACTGATCCTCTCTCCCCCCACCCTTCCCATGGCCCCACTGGAGTTTCTCCTCCACGCTCCGAAACCTGGTATCCCAGTTACTCCCAAGCTTCTGCATATGAAAGAAAGCATTTTCTTTTTCTAGAGTAGGATTGAGAGCAGAAGGTAGGCTTGGAGATCAGGGGTCAGAGAGAGTGGAGAGAACAGGGGCCAGAGAGCCTCTCCCTGCCTGGTCCCTGGCTCCCAGTGGACCAGCATCGATCTCAATGAGAGAACTGAAGAGACAGTGGTGGGGCCGCTGCGGGGCTCCCTCTCTCTCCCTCCTTCCCCCTCTCTCCACTAGTGGAAAGAGGAAAGGTGCCCATAACCCTCCCATCCTGGAATCTGCTTCATGAGTCACCTCCCTCGGGAAGCAGCAGCCCAGCTGTTTCCTGCCCCTACAAAGGTCCCCCTCACCCATGGTCCCACATGGGACTCTTTCCTAAAACACCTCCCAGGGACTGAGCTGGCTGAGGGAGGCCCTGGGGGGAGAGGAGGAGCCTGCCGCTCTGCTCTGCCCTGGGACAATCTCGCCTGATCCATGCTGCCTCCCTGCCACCAGGCTGGAAGCAGCAGCTCTGTCCCCAGCAGCTGTACACAGCAGGAGTGGGGGACAGCCACACACCTGCTCAGCCCAGGCAGCAGCCGAGGAGCTGGGAATTAGAAGCCTGACTTTGTCGGAGGCCTTCCAGAACCCAGCCTAGCCTCTCCTGCCTGGGTCCTCAGTAAGCATCCTTATCCCAGCCATGCCCAGTGGCAGGGCTGGAGGCTTCCCCTGGCCCGGGCTGGGCCGGGCAGCCCAGGAGAGGGCAGGCAGGGCAGAGGGGAGCAGCTGCTTCCCTTCCTGTCCTTCCCATGGTACCCAGGACGAGGGGGCGCCTGGAACTCCGGTTTCCCAGCTCAGCCGAGAAACTATTTCCTTTCATTAAAGAAGCATGTAATTAGCCCGGGGGAATGGGAGGGCCCCCGAGAGTGATCATATCCTTTGGCTACACTGGATAGAGGGACTCCAGAGAGCTGAGGAGCCCCCTTTCTGGCCCCTGCTCCCCCCACCTCCCGCCCCATGCAACACACAGATATTCCACGATCTGCCTGTTTCACTTGTTGGGCAAAGCAATACCCCAAGGGAAGGTCCCAAACAGCCTCAGAACACTTTCTCTCTGACCTTCTCTTGCTCTCAGGCCTCTCGCTTCTCATTTTCCTCTGAGGCTAGCAGTAGAAACCAGAATTCCTCCTCCTCAAGGTGGGACATAGAAACTCAGACCCCTTTTCCCCCAAAGCCAGCCATAGACTTAAAATACTCCTTTCCCCTTTCCCCACCTTTCTGGGTAAGAGCTGGCAGTAAAGAAACTCAATGACCTACCTTGTTTGATAGTAGTTCAAAGATCCCTATTCCTGAGGGCTGCTGTACAGAGAGGCCAAGAGGAAGCTGAACAGCATGCTGGTCCCCACCCTGCCACCAGTCTACCAGCATCTGTTCGTAGCCAATCACCTTTCTCCACGGCTGCCCATCCCTCATTGAATCTTGGCATAAAAATGGATAGTTTTCCCTGGGTCTTTGGGTCTACAATCTGAAGGCTCCTGTGTCACATAAAACTTTGATTAAATAACTTTATTATGTTTTCTCTTGTTAATCTGTCTTTTGTTATAAAAGTTCAGCATGACCATTAACAATGGGTCAGGACAAGAATCAACCCTTTCATCCCCAACATGAAACCCAATGGCTGAAACCCAGGGGATTAAACCCAGGGGAATTGTACCTCTGAGCTACACCCCCAGCCCTATTTCTTTTGTGTGTAGGTCTGGGGATTGAACCCAGGAGCATTTGACCTCTGAGCTACACCCCCTGCCCTATTTTTTATTCCTTATTTTGAAACAGGATCTCACTAAGTTATGGAGGGCCTCACTAAGTAGCTGAGGCTGTCTGCAAACCACGATCCTCCAGTCTCTGTCTCCCAAATGCTGAGATTATAAGCATGTGCCACCATGCCCGGCCCCCAACACTAATGTGTGCACATATACAAACCATGCACAAAAATACCAGGTGTCCAGGGTAAATGGAATGCCCATGAGGTCTTGAATTCAGACACACCGTGGCAAGAGTGGGAGATGTAGGGCTGCCCCAGTTATGGGTAAGTCCAATTCCCAGAGTTACTGCAGCCCCTCTTCTCCCTGTTTCTAGGCCACATGGGGCCTGGAGCTGCTGAATGGGCAAAGTGTCTGGATGAAAAAGCAGAGAACTGCTTGGCGTGGTGGTGCATGCCAGTAATCCCCATACTTGGAAGGCTGAGACAGGAGGATTGCAAGTTTGAGGCTAGCCTCTGAAATTTAGCAAGACCCTGTTTCCAAATACAAAATAAAAAGGGCTGGGGGTGCAACACCACAGTGGGATAGGGTCCCTGGGTTCCACTCTGAGTACTGGAAAAGAAAAAGGCTCTTCATGGGGCTCCTTTGACGAGGCAGGGCGAGCAATGGCCATGGGTTGGCCTTCTTCATATAAGTCAGTTTCACTCCTTGGCTTTTAGATAAGACCCAGGGAACAAAAAACTTAAAAACAAATCACTAGGGGGGAAAATAGTGTGAGTCAATTCAATCAGTTGTTCCCAATGGAGGCAATTTTTTCCAGTGGGGGCAGTTGGCAACGTCTGAAGACATTTTTGATTATCACGGTGGAGAGGGCGCTATTGGCATCTAGTGAGCTGAGGTCAGGAGAACTGCTCAGCATCCTACCATGCCGCCAGGGCGTGGCACGCACCTGTAACCCCAGCTCCTCTAGGAGGCTGAGGCAGGAGGAACGGGAACTCAAGGCCAGCCTGGGCAACTTAGAGAGGCCCTGTCTCAGAACAAAATAGAGAGCACTGGGGATTTGGCTCAGTGGTAGACAGGACCTGGGTTCAATCCCCAGCACTGCAAAAAACAAAACAAAACAAAGCAAAACAACAACAAAAATCCAACAGCAGTGCACAGGCAGCCCCCCACAACAAAGAATCATCTGACCCAAATGTCAGTTAGCACCAAGATGGAAAATTCAGATTCAGATAAAGAAATACTTTCCTGACCCTTCCTTCCTTCCTTCCTTCCTTCCTTCCTTCCTTCCTTCCTTCCTTCCTTCCTTGTGAACCCAGAGGCATTCTACCTCCTAGCCATACCCCCCAGACCTTTCTACTTTTTGTTTTCAAACAGGGTCTTGCTAGGTTGCTGAGTCTAAGTTGCTGAGGCTGGCCTTGAACCTGTGAATCTCCTGTCTCAGTCTCCCAAGTACTGGAATTACAGGCATGTACCACCATACCTGGTTCACTTTGTGTGTGTGTGTGTGTGTGTGTGTGTGTGTGTGTGTGTGTGTGTGTGTAGTACTGGGGATTGAACCCAGGGGCATTCTACCTCTGAGCTACACCCCCAGCTCTATTTTTTTGGTGTGTGTGCTTTTATTGGCACAATACAGTCTCACATCATAATATAAATCATGTTGACAATGCTATACATGCACACACTCTTGGTGCCCCCCCCATTTTCCTCCCTCCCAATATGGAGTACCCAGATTGACGCTGGTCTATATTCATATGTATACACATAGTCTATGGTAGTAATTCTATTAATGAACTTAAGTCTCTCTCCACTCCTACCCTCATTTCTCCTCCCTGGCTCCCCTGAGGTTTCTCCTCATCATCTGGAGTCTCTCTTGTATCCCAATTACTCTCTATTCTGCACATATTAAAGAAAACATATGGCCCTTCACTCTCTGTAATTGGCTAATCCCACTTAACACAATGTTCTTCCATTTTCTTGCAAATGATGTCATTTTATTTTTTTATTGCTGAGCAGAATTCCGTTGTGTGTATTTCCCATAATTTTGTAATCCATTCATCTGTTGATGGACACCTCGTTCCATAGTTTGGCTATTGTGACTTGTGCTGCTATGAACATGGGTATGCATATATTACTGTAGTTCTCCGGTTTCAACCCCTTTGGAAAGATGCCCAGTAGTGGTATGGCTGGATCATATGGTGGATCCATTCCCAGTTTTTCTTTCTTTCTTTCTTTCTTTCTTTCTTCCTTTCTTTCTTTCTTTCTTTCTTTCTTTCTTTCTTTCTATCTTTCTTTCTTTATTTCTCTCTTTCTTTCCCTCTTTCTTTCCCTCTTTCTTTCTCTTTTTTTCTTTCTCTCTTTCTTTTTTTTCAGGTTTGGGGATGGAACCCAGGGGCATTTGACCTCCGAGCTACACCCCCTATCGTATTTTTTATTCTTTAATTTGAAACAGGGTCCCACTAAATTGTGGAGGGCCTCACTAAGTAGCTGAGGCTGGCCACAAACTTGAAATTCTTCTGTCTCAGCCTCCCAAGTACTGGCATTACAAGTGTGCACCACCAGCCCATCCTTCCTCACTTTTCTGACTCTGTGTGTGTGTGTGTGTGTGTGTGTGTGTGTGTGTGTGTGTGTGAGAGAGAGAGAGAGAGAGAGAGAGAGAGAAAGAAAGAGAGAGAGAGAGAGAGAGAGAGAGAGAGAGAGAGAGAAAGAGAGAGAGAGAGAATGGAACACTGGAACACTTAGGGGTGTTCTACCTTTGGGGTATGCCCCCACCCATATTTTAATTTTTTTTTTTTTTTTTTTGCGGGTCTGGGGATGGAACCCAGGGGCATTTGACCTCCGAGCTACACCCCCTGCCCTATTTTTTATTATTTATTTTGAAACCGGGTCTCACTGAGTTGCAGAGGGCCTCACTAAGTAGCTGAGGCTGTCCCCGAACCGCAATCCTCCAGGTCTCAGCCTCCCGAATGCTGGGATTATAAGCGTGCGCCACCACGCCCGGCTTCTCTCTCTCTCTAGATACTGAGGATTGAACCCAGGGGAATTCTACCACTGAGCAATACCCTCAGCCCTATTTTTATTTTTGAACAGGTCTCACTAGGTTGATGAGAATCTCACTACTTACAAAGGCTATCCTCGAACCTGTGATCCTGTTGTCCCAGCCCCCCAAGTCCTGGAATTACAGGTTTGCACCACCATACCTGGATTATTTTTTATTTGGAAACAGGGTCTCATTAAGTTGCTGAGAGTCTCACTAAGTTGCTGAGGCTGGCTTCGAACCTGCCATCCTCCTGTCTCAGTATCAGGATTTTAGGCGTACACACACACACACACACACACACACACACACACACACACACACACACACACGCCGCCGCCTGGCTCACTTTTCTGACTCTTTAAGATAAAAACTCCTCTTCCTCCCCCATCCCAAAGTCAGAGGGGGACATGGAACTGCTCACTCACTAAGATATCACTTTCCGATTGCTTTGGGTCAACTTTCTTCTAAGAAAAATATGAAAGCAAAACTCCCCACTAACAAGATTTTTGTCCTCAAGTCAGCTCATGCATCAGCTTTTATCCCCTTCCACAGTGAGACACTGAAGGAGGAGAAACAAAGCCAAATAATAAAGCAGCATATCCTGGAGGTCAGAGCACAGCCCTGTTTACACGGACACCACTGTTTATCCTGAAAGTCTGCATTGTGCAAATAGTGAGTCTGGCAGCTGGGCTGGAGCGGAGGGGGCTGCAGGCGAGCAGGGTGCAAGGCCTTTCTTCAGACCCCAACACCCACGGTTTTCCTTGAGAACTGTGGGCATAGGACCCCTCCAGCCGTGAGCAGCAACCTGAGTTCCTGGAGGAAGGTATAGCCACGTGTCCCTTTCTCCCTTGCTGCAGGCTTCGAGTTCATTTCCCACTCTCCCTCAGCAAAGCTTGCCCTCCCCAAGGCACTCTAAGTCTCTCCAGGGAGGGGAGAGCAAGCTGAAATGGGACTGATGGATCCGCTATTCTCTCTCTCCAAGGCTCAGAAGGAGTCAGCTTCCAGAAGAGCAAGGGGGAAGGAGCAAGAGGGCACTTGAGGCTGGTTGCTCTGCGACTCCACACCCCCCACATAGCATCAGAGAGGGAGGGCCTGCAGGGCTCAGTGGTGCATGCCTGTCAGCATCGCAGGTTCAAGGCCAGCCTGGGCAACTAAGCTAGCCCCCATCTCAATCAAAGTCAAAATCAAAAGGGCTTGGGATGTAGCTCGGTGCTAGAGTGTCCCTGGGTTCAATTCCCAATGCCTAAAAGAGAGAGACAGAGATAGATCTCACACCAACCCCACCCATCCCAGCCTTCCACCATGACTACTGCAGTGCACTCTCTCCTAAGCAGAGCTCCCATGGTAAAAGGCAGTAGTCACTTTTCTTTCATCCAGTATCATCTCTACCCTCCCAGGGAGGCCTGACCTGCCCAGCGGGAGGCTGGCTGGGTCTGTGTCCTCCCTGAATGCTGGAGCATTCCAACTGGGACCCCTGCCTGGCTCCCTCCCCACGTATCAGAGTGTACACAGAAGCACCTTGTTTGCCAGATAGTTTGCAGATCAAGTGTAAATAAACAGATAGTGCCTGAAGCAAGGTACATGGGAGGCCTCGAGGGAAGCATCTGGGAACATCAGGAACCATGCTGGGACTTTTTGACATCCACCCCTAGCCCTCCCTCCCTTCTCTTTATTTACCTAGGTTGTGCCATCATCCCACCCTCAAGAGAAAACTGTCCAGAAGGATAACTTCCCTGTGTGACAAGAATGAACAGCGCTGTAGCTCACAGCTCAGGCTGCCTGGCTTCTGCTGCCCCTTCCTTCTTTCCTTCCTTCCCTCCCTCCCTTTTTTTCTTCTTTCTTTCTTTTTATTTTTTGTGGTATTGGGATGAAACTTAGGGGCATTCTACCTCTGAGCCACATCCCCTGCCCTATTTTATTATTTTCATTTTGAAACAGGGTCTCACTAGTTTGCAGAGGGCCTCACTAAGTTGCTGGGGCTGGACACAAACCTGATTCTTCTGTCTCAGCCTCTCAAGTACTGGGATTTCAAGGGTGTGCTACCACACCTGGCTTCTCCATGCTTTAAGAACTTTCCATCCCCCAGAGGAAAGTGTTCCCCTAGGCCTTCTGCAAGGTAGTTTCATGTAGGATCTTCACAATGGTCCTCAGAAGGGGATGTTAATGACATAGTTCATATTCTCAGAAACTAGGACTCGGGAGAGTGTCTTGTACTCTGCTGGTTAGTGGAGAACCAGGTGGAACTCAAACCCAGGTCCCTGACTCACTGTCTAGAGTCTTTCCCCCTGCATCTCTCTTCTCATCTATTTTTGGCCAATTCACTGCTCCCTGATGTTTCTGCTGAAGGCTGGATATAATGGTACACAAGCAAAAGAAACCAAAATGCTATTGACCAATGTTAATCTTAGTCAAAAAGGTTGCAGTCAGCTGGGTGTGGTGGTGCGTGCCAGAACCCAAGTACTTGGGAGGCTGAGACAGGAGGATCACAGGTTCAAGGACAGCCTCAGGAACTTAGACTTTCAGCAAACTATTAAGAACCTGTTTTAAAACAATTTTTTTTCCCCCGGTACTAGGGATGGAACCCAGGGGTATTCTACCTCTGAGCTACAGCCCTAGCCCTATTTTTTATTCTTTATTTTGAAACAGGTTCTCACTGAGTTGCAAAGGGCCTCACTAAGGAGCTGAGCCTGTATGCAAACCCCAATCCTCCTGTCTCAGCCTCCCGAATGCTGGGATTATAAGTGTATGCCACCACGCCCAGCCTCAAAACAAAATTTTAAAAAGGGCTGGGTGTGTAGCTCGGAGGTAGAATGTCTGTGGGTTCAATCCCTCACCCCCACCACACACACACAAAGGTTGCAGTGTTTGGCTTGTCAGGCTTTGGGACCTGGGGGCACTGTCTGACCAGCTCTAGACTTGAGTTTCTTCCTCTGTGCATTGGGAGTAGTCGTGTTTCCTGTACCTTGTTGGTCTGTGCTAAGGATTCAACGACAGAGGCATGGTAAGTGCACAAGATGACGCAGTGGACATAGTTAAGCCTCCAATAAATAGGAGTGCTTGTTATTACTAAGACTTAATGTTAGAGGAAATACAAGTTAATAGTCCAAATTGGTTTTTTAGGGTGTAGATGTTACTAGAGGGACTGGAGAGTCAACTGAGTGGTAGAGCACTTGCCTAGCTGCATGAGACCCTGAGTTCAATCCCCCGTACCAAAAAAGAAGTTACTATTCATATTATCTCTGTGCTCTTGAACATAAATGTCTGTGGGTTTATTTTTTTTTCTTCATTTTTTTGGTGGAAATCCTGGTACCTCCGGGCTACACTCTCAGACCTATTTTATATTATTTTTATTTGAACACAGGGTCTCTTAAACCAGCAAGACTGACTTCGAACCTGCACGATCCTCCTGTCTCCGCCTCCCAAGCGCGGGGATTACAAGCGTGCGCCACCACGCCAGGCTAAATGTCTGTGGTTTTAAAAGACATTTGTCCAAGCCTGGTGCAGTGGTGCATGCCTGTAATCAAAGTTCAAGGCCAGCTTGGGCAATTTAGCAGGATCCTATCTCAAAATAAGACAAAAATGGGCTGAGGATGTAGCTCAGTGGTAGATTGTTTGCCTTTCATGTGGGAAAGCCAGGGTTCAATCTCTAGTACAGAAAGAAAAAAACACACACATACATTTGTTCAATTTTCTTTCCAGAAAGAGAATGAAAATCAAAGGTCTAAATCTGTATTTAAAAAAACAACAACACAAAAACAAAAACAAAACCATTAAGCAGCCAGCTGAGGACAGCCTTAGCAAGTAGTGAAACTCTTATCAACCTAGTGAGTCCATAATAAAAAAATAAATTTTTTATTTCATGCTGGGCATGGCGGTGCACGCTTGTAATTCCAGCATTTGGGAGGCTGAGACAGGAGGATTGTGGTTTGCAGCCAGTCTCAGCTACTTAGTGAGTCCCTCTGCAACTCAGTGAGACCCTGTTCCAAAATAAAAAATAAAAATAGAGCGCATGCTTGTAATCCCAGCATTTGGGAGGCTGAGACTAGAGGATCGTGGTTTGCGGACAGCCTCAGCTTTTAGTGAGGCCCTCTGCAACTTAGTAAGACCCTGTTTCAGAATAAAGAATGAAAAATAGGGAAGGGGGTATAGCTTGGTCATCGAATGCCTCTGGGCTCCATCCCCAGACCTGCAAAAAAAAAAAGGGGGGGGGCTGAGGGTATAGCTCAGAGGCAGAATGCCCTGGGTTCCACCTCCAATACTGCAGAAAAAAATTTTTTTTTAATTAAAAAAAAAAAGCCAGGCTTGGTGGCGCACGCTTGTGATGCCAGCATTTGGGAGGCTGAGATAGGAGGATCGCGGTTTGCCAACAGCCTCAGTTACTTAGTGAGGCTCTTTGCAACTCAGTGAGACCCTGTTTCAAAATAAAGAACAAAAAAAGGGTTGGGAGTGTAGCTCGGAGGTAGAATGCCCCTGGATTCTATCCCCAGTATCTCAAACAAATAAAAATAAATAAATAAAAATAAAAAGTAGGGCTGGGAGTATAGCTCAGAGGTAGAAAGACCCTGGGGTCTATCCTCAGTCTTAACAAAGCAAAACAAACTCAGTAAGTCCAACAGCAGGAAGGATTCTTAAGTTATAGGATAAAAAGAGGGGGTGCCCGAGGAAGGATGTGACAGTGGGATTCATCAGCGAGGAATGGGTCAGTTCTACCTTCGGTGACTCCAACAGGGGTGCGAAGTATCCAAAAACGAAGAACATTGTCTCAAGCAGGCAGCCATAGTTTAGTTAGCTAAACACCGGTTAGGCGTTGTCTCGACTGGCCTCTCTCAGTGACATCGCTCAGGCCAAGCTGCCTTTTCCAACAAGAAGGTTAAGGATTTAGTTTGGCATGATTGAAACTAGCGGCGACTGCCGAACCGCAGCGTGCGTCGGAATCACCTGGAGGGCTTGTTAAACCCCAACTGCTAGGTCCCATCCCCAGAGTTTCTAATCGAATGGCTCTGGGGTGGGGCACATGATTTTCTGTTTCAAACGATTTCCCAGCTGGGGCTCAGGCTACTCGTCCAGCGACCACATTTTGAGAGCCATTGGTTTGGGCATGTTTCTATGGGCAGCTCAAAAATATCAATTTGCAGAACCCTTACTTAATACCTTGCTTTCCAATAACAGTTGCATTTAGTTACCAGCCACTCAGTCTCTTTGGTTAGAAAATGAAGGTATGTACTTTTTGTTTTTCTTTTTGTAGAAGTGGGGATTGAAGCCAGGGGGCCTTCTACTTCTGAGCTACACCCGGAGCCCTATTTTATTTCTTATTTGGAAATAAGGTCTTGTTAAGTTGCTGAGAGCCTCACTCAGTTGTTGAGGCTCTAGTCAAACCTGCAATCCTCCTCTATTAGCCTCCCAGATCCTGTGTTTATAGGCATGCACCACCATGTCCAGCTAATATCATATTCTTTTTTTTTTTTTTTTCCGGTTCTGGGAATTGAACCCCGGGTGCCTTCTACCTCCTAGCTACACAACAGCCCAATTTTTTATTCTTTTTTTTTGAAACAGGGTCTCACTCAGTAGCTGAGGCTGGCTGTGATCCTGCGATCCTCCTGTCTCAGTCTCTCAAGTACAGGAGTTATAAGCCTGTGTCACCCGGCCTGGCTGGCTAACACCATTTTTTTTTTGTGTGTGTGTGGATATGGGGATGGAACCCAGGGGCATTTGACCTCTGAGCTATACCCCATGCCCTGTTTTTTATTCTTTATTTTGAAACAGGGTCTCACTGAGTTGCAGAGGGCCTCACTAAGTAGCTGAGGCTGTCCACAAACCACGATCCTCCGGTCTCAGCCTCCCGAATGCTGGGATTACGAGCGTGCGCCACCGCGCCCGGCTACCATATTATTAAGAGGAATGAAAACTCAATTCTCATGACCTTAAATGCTGACACTGGTCCAAAATGCCTCCTAAGGGGAAGCATGCGTCATGCACGTTAACAGAGCTCAGTGATAGTGACTGAGTTAAAAAACTGAAAGATTTACCAAAGCCAAAATGAACAGTTCTATCTTCCTCAGCAAGATACAGTGACAGGAGGAACTTTAAACATCTGGCAGTTATCTTATCTCTCCCAAAAGCACAAATGAGTTGGTAACGATCTGATGGAAAATTGTATTACAGACAACGGACTCCAAACCAAGTATTTTTAGTGTTTGTACAGTTGGACCATTACTCAACTCACATAAATCAAACTTTTTTTTTTCTGCCAGGCGTGGTGGCGCACGCTTGTAATCCCCGCACTTGGGAGGCTGAGACATGAGGATCACACAGGTTCGAAGCCAGCCTCAGCTACTTAGTGAGGCTCTTAGCAACTTAGTGAGATACTGTTTCCAAATAAAATATAAAATAGGTTTGGGAGTATAGCTTGGAGGTAGAAAGCCCCTGGGTTCCACCCACAGTACCACTAAAAAAAAAAAAAAAAAAAATTCCCCCCTGGGTGTCATTGGGGATTGATTGAACCCATAGGTATTTTACCAAGAGACCACACCTCTAGCCCTTTTTATTTTTGATTATTGAAACAAAGTTTAGCTAAGTTACCATGGGCTGGTCTTTGGCCTATAATCCTCCTGTCTCAGCCTCCCAAGTACTGGAATTACAGGCATGTGCCACTGCATGCTTCTAATCCCAGCATTTGGGAGGCTGAGACTGGAGGATCGCGGTTTGTGGACAGCCTCAGCTACTTAGTGAGGCCCTCCGCAACTGAGTGAGACCCTGTTTCAAAGTAAATAATAAAAAATAGGGCAGGGGGTATAGCTCAGAGATCAAATGCCTCTGGGCTCCATCCCCAGACCTGCAAATAAAATAAAATAAAATAAAATAAAAATAAATTAAACAAACCATTTAAGATGGGTGTGGTAGTACAAGCTTGTAATCCCAGTACTTGGGAGGCTGAGACAGGTGAATCATGAAGGTTCAAAACCAGCCTCAGTTACTTAGTGAGGTTCTCATCAGCAACTTTGTGAGACCCTGTTTCCAAATAAAATATAAAATAGTTCTGGGAGTGTAACCCGAAGGTAGAGAGCCCTGCAGTACCAAAAAAAAAAAAAAAGAAAGAAAGACAAGAAACAAAAAAAAAAATACGCTACTTGAAAAGTATATCACACGGGTTCGAAGCCAGCCTCAGCTACTTAGTGAGGCTCTCAGCAATGTAGTGAGACCCTGTTTCCAAATAAAATATAAAATAGTTCTGGGAGTGTAACCCGGAGGTAGAGAGCCCTGCAGTACCAAAAAAAAAAAAAAGAAAGAAAGACAAGAAACAAAAAAAAAATACGCTACTTGAAAAGTATATCACACGGGTTCGAAGCCAGCCTCAGCTACTTAGTGAGGCTCTCAGCAACGTAGTGAGACCCTGTTTCCAAATAAAAATATAAAATAGGTCTGGGAGTATAGCCTGGAGGTAGAAAGCCCCTGGGTTCTGCCCCCAGCACCACCAAAAAAAAAAAAAAAAAAAAAAAAAACACACACACACAACGAAAAGTATATCAGTTTTCCAGACCAAATGTATGTTCTCTCTAACCTGAAATTTCAATATCCATGATTTGGAAGTAGGGTCTCACTACATTACTGAGGCTGACTTTGAACCTGTGAGCCTCCTGTCTCAGCTTCCCAATTACTGGAATTATAGGCATAATCACTGGATGAAATTCATTTTTTTTACTACTAAAGGCTAAAGAAACACACTCAAACAATAATCAACAGTTCTGTACATTTACAGTAGGAAAAGAGAGAAAGAGAGAGAGAAAACCTTATTAGTGCAGGTGACTTGGGAATTATGGTCACTTCCCTCTCCCCTTCTAAAACCATCCTATAGCCAGGGGTGTGGTGGCACACACCTGTAATCCCAGTATTTATTTGGGAGGCTGAGAAAGGAGAATCACAGGTTCAAGGACAGCCTCAACAAGTGGTGAGATTCATCAACCTACTGAGATAGTTTCAAAATAAATATAATAGGGCTGGGGATGTAGCTTGGAGGTAGAATGCCCCTGGGTTAAATCCCTAATAACACACACACACACACACACACACACACACACACACACACACACGGCTAAGGGTGTAGCTCAGAGGTAGAATGCCCTTGGGTTTAATTACATAAAATAAAATAAACCACACTATATTGTGTGCTAGTTAAAGATTATCTTTTTGTAAGTGTTCTTACTAATAAATAACTCGTTTATACTCTAGAGACAAAGCTAAAAGGATCTCGGTTCCACAGGAATAAGGACTTCATCGGCACGGTTCTTTGCCTAGAGGTACATTACTGCTTTTGTTTGAAGCTGGCTGGTCTACAGCCCCAACAGCGACTAGCCTGCACAGACAGCCTGTTTTCCAGGCATTGGGTGCACACTCTCCCTTGCTCTCACAATGTCCCTTTCAAGAGGAGAAGCGGTTCTTTATTATTCCCTCTGTAAAGAAAGAAGAAATGGGCACCGGAAGTGGGTGGTGGATGGATAGGTGATTTGTCCAAGATCCCCTGGGAACCGATTTCCTCACTTTAACCAAACCAGCCCCAGAGGTTCTCCCATAGCAGGTCACCAGGTGAGGGAAAGTGATGGAGTTCAGGTAGAGCAAAGCACCACTGGAGCCGCCGCATGTGCTGTTCTCAGCTCTGCTGTGTGAGCGTGTTGCACTGTTTACACTGGGCACATAATTTCCCAGGATAATCTACTTTTTTTTTTTTTTTTTTTACAGAGCTGGGGATGGGACCCAGGGGCTTTCTACCTCCGACCTATACTCCCAGCCCTATTTTTTGTTCTTTATTTTGGAACAGGGTCTCACTGAGTTGCAAAGGGCCTAAGTAGCTAAGGCTGTCCACCACTGCAATCCTCCAGTCTCAGCCTCCCAAATGCTGGGATTACAAGGGTGCACCACCTCGCCTGGCAATAATCCACTTTCAGATACCTCATGACTTAGTGTTTTCTTCTGTTTGGTGTGTGTGTGTGTGTCTGTGTAGTGTGTGTGTGTTACTGGGGATTGAATACAGGGGTGTTCTACCTCTGAGCTACACCCCAGCCTTTTCTTATTGTTTGAAACAGCCCTGACTAAGTTGCTGAGGATGGTCTCAAACCTGTGATCCTCCTGTCTCAGTCTCCCAAATACTGGGATCACAGGAATGTAAATCCTACCAGGAAATTCAGAGGTGAACTTTAGAGGAACAGGTATCCTAGGAACTCCTGTTTCCACTGTCTGGCACTGTTAACATGTCCTCTCTTAGACCTAATTCTCCCAGAGAAGGGCATCTCTTCAGTGATTGACTCCTGTAGCCTGGAGCCAACTCGTAGAGGTTCAGGAGGGAGTGGGAAGAGAATGGGGAAAGCAGGATGCGAAAGGAGAGCCCGAGACTGGCCCATCGGGCAAGATCTAGGACGATACTCACACACTCTTGGACAAGGCACTATCTGGATCTTGTGCTCCTAAAGTCAGCAGGATTACAATGGAGCTTTGGAATCTAAGCCCTACATTGTTCCAGGTTTACTAGATGCTAGTTTTCTTGAACTTGGGCCAACAACTGTGTGCCTCTCTGCAACAGTTGGTTCCCCATCCACCTCTAGGGTGACCAGATTTGTGTCTAAACAATATACTTGCCTCAAAAACCCTAACCCCATGGAAACTGATTGTTCATAAAAACAAGAAAAAGCAGAGAGAGGTGGTGGCAAATTAGGTCAGAGGCAGGAGACAAAACGGGGAGCGTGGCGCTTGAGATCGAGATGTGGCGTGCAGTAGAGATGGAGTTAGGTTATGAACCCAAGTTTAGTTTTCTTGATTCCTAAAGATAGGATCTTGTAAAAGAGCTTTGCTATGTTTTACTTACTTTAGAAGTAAAATCATATTTTAAGTGCTTCTATTTTTATTCCATTAGGTTGAATTAGTGAATCATAGAGAACTAATTTATAGCCACAAAGTAAGGACCTAGTATATGATTCTATCCAAATTTTGGTGAAGATCAGTGTTCACAAGCTATTTTTGGTTAATTATATCACAGTTCATTAAGTGGATAAGAATCACTTCTTACCACATATCCAATCAGTTAGTGCTACCAAATTAGTAATTATCTTTTCCTAAAATTTAGGCTATTTTTCTTCCTTCTTTTCTTCTTTTTGTGGTACTGGGGATAGAACCAAGGGCCATCTTGACTCTGAACTACAGCCCCCGCACTATTTTTTTGAAATAGGATCTTGCTAGGTTGAAGAGACTCACTACTTGCTGAGACTATCTTCGAACCTGTGATCCGCCTTTCAAGAACTGGAACGACTATGCCCGGCTAGGCAATCATTTTTCTGATCAATTACTTTCTACCTCATTCAGAGTTTGACATAACACATGTACCCCATGTCTTTGGTCAAGAGAACACTGACTACTTGAAGACCACTGATTCCTGTTCCTACCCAGGATACAACTATTAGATATATTACATTCCACATCAACCAAGGAGGCAGTCTTATTTATGTATTTGAATAAAAAGACTTTTGTTTATATATTATGTTAAACTTAATAACTAATATATTATCAACAATAGTAATACATATATATATGTATATATATTTTGCTTTACCTGTTCTTTAATGATGAACATGATTTTTTTTTGAAGATTTAAAGAAGTTTATTAGAAAGATAGAAATACAGAAAATAGAAATACAGCCCCATGCCAAAATGGCATGGGGGGGGTGACTCGAAATGAATACACCACATGAACATGATTTTTAGATGAAGATTTGTAGCCGGGTGTGGTGGTGCACGCTTGTAATCCCAGCATTTGGGAGGCTGAGACAGGAGGATCACGGTTCATGGACAGCCTCAGCTACCACTTAGCGAGGCCCTTTGCAACTCAGTAAGACCCTATTTCAAAATAAAGAATAAAAATAGGACTGAGGGTATAGCTTGAAGGTAGAATGCCCCTAATAAATACTAAATAGTATTTATATTTATATCAATAGTCATAGTGACTATTACTTGAGAGGGGTCGGGAATGGTGGTGCATGCCTGTAATCCTAGTACTTGGGAGGCTAAGGCAGGAGAATCACAGGTATGAGGACAGCCTCCTCAACTTAGTGAGGCCTTCAGCAACTAAGTGAGACCCTGTTTTAAATACTATTTAAATAATAGTACCTAATAAGTACTAAATAAATAAATAAATTTATTTATTTAGTACTGCTAAATAAATAAATAAATAGTTAAAATAAAAATTTGGCCGGATGTGGCGGCACAGGCTTGTATTCCCAGTATTTGCAAGGCTAAGACAGGAGGATTGCAAATTTGAGGACAGCTTCAGCAATATAGTAAGATTCTCAGCAACTTAGCAAGACCCTGTTTCAAAACAAAAAAATTAAATAGGGCTGGAAGTTTAGATCAGGGGTAGAATGCCCCTGAGTTCAATCCCCAATACAAAAAAATTTTAAATTAAAAAATTTAGAATTTAAAGTTCTTTAAAGTTAGATGAAAATTCATCCAGATTAGTAATTAATTTTTGAGCTAAATCAAGGCAAACAGTTATTTCTAACATTTTGTTATCACACCTTAAAGCAATTATTTGCTTTGCTAGGATGGAAACTCCTGCCCGGCTGCACCTTCTTGCTTCCTGACCCCAGAATTAACACAGCATTTATTTTGCAATATTTGTCCGGGACTTTACTATTGAAACAGGGCACACCCATGAGTAATACCGATTTCTCCTGGTGGTGATTCAGCCAAAGCATGTTAGAATGGGTAGCTGTCCACTTGATCAAGATAATGGAGGGGAAGAGAAACCTGCCATAAAGATCAAGGAACACAAGCTACCACTTTATCTGGAAAACTGGTCTTAGTGTTTGTTGTGTGCAAACATGCATCAGTGTTCTTTGTGCAAGAAACAAGGCTTTTGAGTTGAAGGCCAATTTCGAAAGGCAACACCTGTTTCAAAATAGGGCCAAGAGTTCACAGCTGCATTTTGAAATCTCAACATACTTTCGTTTGGGGATGCTGTAAACGCAGGTTTGGGAGTTTTAAGAAGGGAACAGGTGCAGATGCACATGAACCAAGAGACTGTTTCTCACTTGAAATCCATAAAGGATTGACGCTGCATGTACTAGATAAGAGGGTACAATGATCACAGAACCTCTATAACCCAAGTAAGTGGCCGGATGTCCTGATCAGGAGGATGCTGTGTGTTAACTAAACACCACAAAGAGGGCAAGCATCCTACTGAGTGTGTGGAGGATAAACACTGCCCCCTAATGGTGGAGAGCAACTGCTACATAGTTAATGTTTTCAATAGTCATAGTGACTATTACTTGAGAGGGGTCGGGAATGGTGGTGCATGCCTGTAATCCTAGTACTTGGGAGGCTAAGGCAGGAGAATCACAGGTATGAGGACAGCCTCCTCAACTTAGTGAGGCCTTCAGCAACTAAGTGAGACCCTGTTTTAAAATAAAATAGGGCTGAGGGTGTATCTCAGAGGGAAAATGCCCCTGGGTTCCCAGTACCCCCACTGGGAAGTAAATTAAACAAACAAACATTGATGCTTGAGGCTTTATGGACTACAGGGGGATGCTCTACCACGAAAGCTCATCTCTCCCCTTACTTATTTGTACTGGGGATGAAGCCGGGGCATTGTACCTCCTAGTTACACCCCTAGCCCTTAAAAAAATTTTTTTTTTTTTTTTTTTGTTGCAGTGCTGGGTGGGGATGGAACCCAGGGGCATTCTACCTCTAAGCTACACCCCCCAGCCCTATTTTTTTTATTCCTTATTTTGAAACAGGGTCTCACTGTGTGGCAAAGGGCCTAAGTAGTGGCTAAGGTTGTCCTCGAACCGCGATCCTTCTGTCTCAGCCTCCCACATGCTGCAATGACAAGCATGCACCACCACACCCAGCTCTTAAAAATTTTTTTTTTTTTTTTTTTTTTGGTGGTACTGGGGTTCCTGGAAGCCCTTCTATCTCCGGGCTACACTCCCAGACCTATTTTTATTTGGAAACAGGGTCTCCTAAGCCAGCACGCGCGGCTAGCTTCGAACCTGCGCGATCCTCCTGTCTCTGCCTCCCAAGCGCGGGGATTACAAGCGTGCGCCACCACGCCTGGCTCTTAAAAATTCTTTTAAGCTTGATTTTTGTGGCACTGGGGATTGAACTCGGGGGGCATCAATCTCCAAGCAACATTCCCAGCCTTATCTTTTTGTTTGAAACAGGGTCTAAGTTGAGGGAGCCTTTACCAAGTTGCCGTGGCTGGCTGCGAACCTTCAATCCTGTCTCAGTTTGGAGGCCAAGTACTGGGATTACAAGTTTACACCACAATTGGCTGTTTTTTAATTTAATTTTTTAATTTGTCTTTTGTTTTTTAATTGTCGCTAGGTTGCTAAATTGCTGAGGCTGGCCTTAAATCTGCCATCCTCCAATTTCAGCTTCTTAAGTACTGGAATTACAGGTGTGCCCCCACCCTAGCATTATGTGAGACAAGTCTCCAGAAGTTGACCTTGAACTTGAGACCCTCCTGCATCAGCTTTCCCAGTAGCAGAGATTAGAGATATGCACTATCACACCCAGCAAGGGGCCACTGGGATTTTGAAGTGCTTTATTATACATCTTTATACCTCATCCAAACGTTTCCAATGTTATATATAATTTTATTTGCAGCCGGGCATGGTGGTGCACGCTTGTAACCCCAGCATTTGGGAGGCTGAGACCGGAGGATCGCAGTTCGCAGACAGCCTCAGGTACTTAGGGAGGCCTTCTGCAACTCAGTGAGACCTAGTTTCAAAATAAACAAAGGGGGGGCAGGGTGTGTGTCTCGGAGGTCGAATGCCCTGGGTTCCATCCCCAAACCCGGAAAAAAATTTTTATTTGCAGTTCTGGGGATGGAATCCATTGCATTACAGGGGGTAGGCAAGTGTCTACTGAACTCCACCCCCAGGCTTTTCATTATTCATTAAATCTTTTTTTTTTTTTTACCCCAACCTACACCCCCAGCCCTATTTTTTATTCTTCATTTTGAAAGAGGGTCTCACTAAGTTACAGAAAGCCTCACTAAATAACTGAGGCTTGAACCAAGATCCTCCTGTTTCAGCCCCCCAAGTACTGGGATTACAAGTGTGTGCCATCACGCCCAACTATCATTAAATCTTTGATGTAACTCATTGGATTGGTTCAAGTATTGCTACTTGGAGATGCCAAAGAACAGCAAAATATTACTAACAGTGGCCACAACTTTAAGACACAGAACTGATTCAAACTCTTGTACCATAGAGTAGCCCATTAGATACACAATTCTCATCCTACATTTTAAGGTTAAAAAAAATATATATACACACACAAACATACACACACACACATATATGTATGTGTGTATATATTTTGTACTGGGGACTAAACCATTGAACTCAGGGGTGTTCTACCTCTAAGCTACATTCCCAGCCCTATTTTCTTTTTGAAACAGGTCTCATTAATGTCACTGAGGCTGGCCCTAAACCTGTAATCCTGTCTCAGCCTCCCAAGTACTGAGATTATAGAGAAAGAAAAAACATCCTGCCACATATTTATCTTATAATTCCACTTATGTGAATTATTCATATGAACTGAATGTTAACAATCACCAAATTAAATACTTTGCCAATTTCATAATTGTGAAAATTAAATGAGGCAATATGTAAATTAAAGCTTGTACAACTAGTGTTAACTACTGTATAATCAGGCTCATGGATAGGAGTCAAGGTTGTTCCAAATGTGTCTCACCTTTATGCATCTGACCTTTGGCCACTGGTAGTTTTTGATGTCCTTTATTCTCTTTGGTATTGTACAGAAACGTAAATCTTGGTACATCAACCACAAAACAAAATACCTAGACTGGAAAAAAAGTGGATGGTTGATACCCCCATTCCCCGCTGTTGGTACTTAGAATCAAATCCAGGAAGGATCTACCTCTGAGCTACATGCCCAGCCCTATTTTCTAATTTTGGAAGAGGTTCTTGCTAAGTTGCTGAAGCTGGTCTTGAACCTGTGATCCTCCCATCTCAGCCTCTCAAGAACTGGGATTACATGCCCGGTTTGTTTGACGTTCTTCCGTCAGCCTGGACCCTGGACAACTTTATTAAGAAATAAATAGAAAGATACTAGTCACTGACAAACAAGCATGCACAAAACATTTAATTTTAAAGCCAAAGCGTCTGCATGTCAATTACAATATTCTGCTGACAAATATGTAAATAAGGGGAAAGGTTGGAAAAATAAACATCCAAATAGCCCAGTTCTAAAGAGGGGTCTTGTACCAAGTTCCCCATCCAAAAAAACATTTAATTCTAAAATTTAAGGTTTAGTGTTCAAATGGGCACTTGGAAAAACAGTGCAAATGTCTATTTTGTGAGCAAAAAATATATTTTATCATCTTTATGGTTTGAGAGATATACTAGGGATTGACCCCAGGCATGTTCAACCTATAAGCTACATCCATTCCCTTTTCAAAAATTTCTATCTTTAAACAAGATTGTCTAATTGCTGAGGCTGGCCTCAAACCTGCAATCCTCCTGGCTCATCCTCCCAAGTACTGGGATTACAGGCCTCCACCACAGTGCCTGGCTTATTTGAGTTAAGTGCCCTCTATAACACTTCTTAAAACTGAGTATGAACATGAGGAAAATGCTAGCTAGGGATCTTCCCAAACCCAGTCTAGTCCACCCTTCCTTAAAATTTAGTGAACCCACAGCCTTTTTTTTTTTTTTGGTACTGGGAATGGAAACCAGGGGCTTTTCTACCTCCAGACTATACTCCCAGACCTATTTTCCTATTTTATTTGGAAAAAGGGTTTCACTAAGTTGCCAAGAGCCTCACTAAGTAGCTGAGGCTGGCTTTGAACCTGTGTGATCCTCCTGTCTCAGCCTCCCAAGCGCTGGGATTACAAGCGTGCACCACCACGCCCAGCTATAACCCACTGCCTCTTAATTCCATGCTAAGTAATTGGCTTTCCATTCCCAGTGACAGGTGTGGTCACTGTTAGTTTCTACACTTTTCGGCAAACAGGTACCCTTTCAGTCAGACTGGACTGGGTAATCACCTATATTAAGTCAGTTTATTTAGTGTTACAAAAAGTACACAAAGCACACATCTGGGTTATAAAAGCCCTTTTATAAAGCCATTTTTAAACAAAACAAAAAAGTTTACAAAAGAAAAAAAAGATACAGAAAAAGAATTAACTTGCTTCATACGTCCCCAAAAGAGAAAAAATAAAGGGGACAATGCCAACATGCTCAACAGTAAGGGGTTCTTTTTCTTATTTAATACAAAATACAAGCAAAGGATACACATACTTAAAACAAAGCTCAGGAGCAGACACGCAGTCCTGGAAACCCTTCAGTAAAAGCAAAGCAGGAGTTTTTTTCTTTGTCTATGCAGATACATACAGAGACTGGGATATGTAAAAATTAAGTATCACAAAAGACCATCACACGAGTCTACCAATGCATGTTGCATCTATAAGTCACGAACATGGTCAACAAAATCATGTTCACTTCAACCCCATTTCATTTAAATTAAAGAAAAAAACTTTTAAATAAAGTGGTTACATTCAAACTTTAACTTCCTTAGTACCATGCTGCAGATTTCAGCACTGTTAAGGTATTGCAAGAATGCCCAGCCCTCTGGGTGTCTGATTATGTATCTAGCGATATTGCAGTATGAAAAAAGGGATGCCTAGGTCTCAGCCTGTGAACTAATTAATACATTTAAGCAGGTTTTCCTTTTACCCTTCCTGCTCAGAACATAAAATATTAAGGACTAAAATCAAGGAAGACTGGGAGTTTTAGAGCTGGCAAAATTAAATCTAAAAATTGAATCAAGGCAAGTAATTACTGAGAACTTGGCTGCTGCTTAACCTTGGCAAGTCTTAGTCTTTCCTTAAGTCTTGCAGGAAGTAGGTGTATAAGGTTTGCTGCAACACGTTCATGGTAAACAAACTAAGTAGAGCTCTTATTTACAAATCTTGTAACAAATACTTCTGGAGGGAAAAAAAATTCACTAATTTCCAGAAGACAAAAGGTTTAGTTGCTGAACGTATACAAACACACTCACACCCACACAATACTTCAGAGGTTTTTATACATGTTGTTTTAGGGCATAAGCTGAGTACTATACCCCTATACCCCATCAGAAAAGGAACCAAATTAAGACCCCAATTTTACCCTCCCCCATAAACTAGAAAACCCTCCCCTCAGCCCTGATGTACAAAGTGTCTGCGCAAGGCAGCATTCTACCAGTCACACACAGCATGCTCCAGCAGATGTCACCATTCACTCCCTCCATTGGCATGGCAACAGGCAGGTATTAAGGGATTTTTCCCGGTAGTGGTTATTATGGTCAGCACCACTGTGAGTTTTGTGAATTAGGCTTTTAACAAAAGTGTAACTTATGAAATTGATATTCAGAAAGAATCATGTATTGTTTATCCAAGACAAAGGGAAATAAGTTGAGATGGAAACTTAGCTATAGATAGCTTGATGTTTCAATTTTCAAACAATAAGCCAATTCTCTATTTTCAAGTAAACTTAGCTTCATCTGCAGAGAAAAGGACAATTTTCCATCTCTAAGAGCAACCAGCTTTTTTTCACTACATTTGGCAGAGAATATATATTACTTGTTCTAAGTGTCAGTCGTAAATGCCACAAAGACCACAGCCCAGGTTTCTTTCTTTGCAAATTCCTAAGGTGAGTTTTTTTTTCAGTGTATCTACTGGTGATCCAGAAGAACCATTCAAACTGGCACCTAACTCTTTATAACCGCAACAATGGCCACATGATCTTTTATAAAGCTTTTCCTATTGCCCTGGCATTAAATTCAGGTCTTGCCTTTCTAATTCTCAAGGCAGCTGCTAAACTGAAGTTTGTTCAAAGGAAAGCACTCTTCCGTTCCCCAACCAACAAGTTCATAATCCAGCTGTCATTACTTTAATGTTCACTGATATAGTACTGTTAAAAGAAAAGCAACAAATTCAGTTTAACTAGTCATATTCATAAGTTATAACTTCAAATTCCACTTTTTTTTTTTGTGGTACTGAGGGTGGAACCCAGGGGCTTTCTACCTCCGGGCTACACTCCCAGACCTATTTTATATTTTATTTGGAAACAGGGTCTCACTAAGTTGCCGAGAGCCTCACTAAGTAGCTGAGGCTGGCTTCGAACCCGTGCGATCCTCCTGTCTCAGCCTCCCAAGTGCAGGGATTACAAGCGTGCGCCACCACGCCCAGCTTCAAATTCCATTCATTTTATATGTAAGAAAATACTATTTGAACCAGTGCTAAGAAATAGTATTGAATGTGAGGAATGAGTTGGGAGGAACCAGTTACTGGGGGGGGGGGGCGCAGGCTCCCACTATCAAAGCAAAGTTCCTTCAAGAAAACTTACTATTCTTCAAGATCAAAACATTCCCACTTATCTTCCTAAATGAGTAAACACCAATTAATTTTCCTTTATGGAATCAATATGGAGTAGAAATATGAAAGGGAGGTGTTTCAGAAGGCAGGAAAAATCTACCGCTAAACTGATATTAAACTTTATCTTTTGGGTCTACTCCCCTGCTTTGGATCTGAGGTAAGAAGGACTGAAAGCAGCAGAAAATTACCATTGAGTAAGAGGGAAGCTACCCATGCCTAGCTGGGGTAGGGAAGGCTAGAAAAGAACCTTATGGACTAGAATGTAGTGTCAGTCAGCACAGCTGCTGAAATCTGTTAACAGAAGTAACCTAGCAGAACTTAAGTGAATCCTGATAACATAAACAAGCACCTTCAAAGTTAATGTCCCACTTCCTGAGCACTGCAAAATGAGACAGGAAATGCTATTGTCTATTGTCACTTCACCATAGGCACACGAGATTAAAAAGTTCAGCCGAGGGAGGTGCCAATGGTCAGTCACCATTGGCTTACAGCTATAATGCAGCCTGACATCACTATGAAGCCTGACTACTGAGCACCACAACTGTCCTCTTGTTTGCATGCATGATTTTAGGGGAAGACTAGAATGTTTTAAAACATCAATGTTGGAGAAAACAAAGTTCATTCAGAGTCTGTCTCACTTGGGAATACAGATCCTTCTGTTTAGCCTACTGGAAATACAGAATGTATTTCTTATTCTAATAAATATTTTAAAAGGGAGCCTAAATAAGAAGCCCAATTAAATACACACAAGTAACCTAGAAGACACGATTACCTCTAACATGTGTGCGTATGTCAGAGATATTAGTGCAGATTAATGTATTAGAAGACTGGTACACAAAAAAAATTGAGGCTAAAGTTGAAAAAGAATACCCCACCACACCTTCACAAAACATAACCTATGAAAAGCCCAGGTATTACTAGGAATGCAAGACTTAGTTTTGTTATAAACCCCTAAACAACAGAAGTGCATGGTGGAAACACTGACAGGTCTTTTCCTACCAGGGAAGAATACAAACCTTTTTGTTAAAAATGGGTATTTGAACAAACCTACTAAAGCACACAGAAAAATCCTTAACACCCTCACTGTGCTGTTCACAACTACAAATGTAATCATCATGTAGGAAAATAATCCAACCGCTACTAGGGTTCAAGTCCTGCATTTTTGGCCATGTACTAAAAGCTCTTTATCCTTTCTTTAACACACACTGCAACTATGAAATGACTGTCACTGGGTGCTTTTAAAAAAAATTAAAGTTAAAAATGTTCCTTAAAACGTTTTAAATACTAGAGCAGCCGGGCGTGGTGGCGCACGCTTGTAATCCCAGCATTCGGGAGGCTGAGACCTGGAGGATCACGGTTCGCGGACAGCCTCAGCTACTTAGTGAGGCCCTCTGCAACTCAGTGAGACCCGGTTTCAAAATAAAGAATAAAAAATAGGGCAGGGGGTGTAGCTCAGAGGTCAAATGCCCCTGGGTTCCATCCCCAGACCCGCCAAAAAAAAAAAAAAAAAAAAAATACTAGAGCAAAAATATTCCTTAAGTAACCTTTGTCCCAGGAACATCTACAAGAAAGTTATTTGACAAATCCATGCTGTCACTTAAAAGTCAAAAAAGAAAGCCACAATAGTGTACTAAAGAAGCAAATCTAGACTGAAAAGCAGGAAAAATGCAGAAATTAAATTTCACTTTTTTCCCATTTATTCCTATACAAGGACCCTTACACTTTGTTCTCATTAGCTTATGGTATCAGCATATGGAGGACCCCACTTACCTAGGGTATGTAAAATGTTACACTGGGCCTCCTAAAATACAAGGTTTCTTTAGTCCTAATGAATCTGTTTTCCTGCTTTAGGAAACTTAGACAGTAAGCAGGGGTCAAGCTAAGATGACAAAAACAAACTCAATGGTAATGGAAGCAGCATTTAGTATACTTCCCATCCTGTCAGTAAAGTGAAGAAAAGAGTTAGGAAAATAGTGTCCTATAGTAGAGTTGGTAGCAGTGGTGTTCTATGTAGGGCAGAGATATACTACGTTTCTTTCTTTCTTTTTTTTTAAGAAAGGATATAAAAAGAAAAATGTAGCCAAGAGTGGTGGCACACACCTGTAATCCCAGTACTTGGGAAGCTGAGACAAGATGGCAAGTGGCCGGCCTCAGTAACCGCATGAGTTCCCCATCCCCTGCAACTTAGTGAGACTGTTTCAAAATAAAAAAATTAAAATAGGGCTGGAAGTGTAGCTCATAGGTAGAATGCCTCTGGGTATAATCCCCAGTACCACAGGGGGGAAAAAACGTTCTATAACAACAGAGCATGGTTCATAGGATGTGAATGTACATTTATGGCATTAAAATTTCAATTTTATTTTCATGAAGGAAATTTCTCAACCCTTTTTGATTGAGTTTCATGTTAACTGAAACTTTATTTACTTAAAACCTAAACATGTCAGTTTGAGTAGAAATTCACTGTGATGTATAGATTCACCTTGCCATTTAAATTCTAAGATGTCTTTTTTCTTAATCCTTGGTAAAATTTTACCCTAAAAAGCAGGACACACACATATTTTTAAAACACGAACCATTAGAGTATGAAATATGCAATCAAGAGTGTTTTCAGTTTTGGCAGCTCCTGTTTTTTATAAGCTCCTTAAAGACTATAGCAAGAAAAAAGGATCACTGGCTCCGAGTCTCTTTGAGATAAGTGATGAAATAAAAAAAGAGAACCCATACCCCTAAACAAGGTCGGGTTAACCCCATTCCCCACCCCAAGATAAAAATATGAGTACTTTTAGTAATAATTCAGAATTCACCTTTATCTCCTACCTGCCTTATCAGTGGAAGTTTAAAGTCATGATTCTTTTAGACATGTATACTTATGTATATAGACATATAAACTCAGGTTAGATGACAATTCATTTGTAAAAAGTCCAGGCAGAGAAAGAAGCAATCATTTTTAACTAAAACCTTTCTATGTTTTTGATTACTGTTCAACTTGCTATCAGTTAGCAAAAAGCAAAGTTTCCATAATGTTCATCTCAAATCTTATTGCTTTACAGCTGTGGTATGCCTTCCATTAAAAATGAAAAGGATGCAATTAATCCAGTGATTAATTTCACATGGCTTTCATTGGGAAAGGGGGAGGTATGGTGGCAGAGGAGACCAAAAGACAAAAAAAGTAACTTAAACATTTCAACGTACAATGGTTTTCTTTAAAAAGACAGAAAACGTCAACAAATGGAAAAAAAGCACTGAAAGCCCATGAGTCAAGCCATAGCCAAAACCATGTTCTATCTTAAGTAGGTTCTCTTTTTTTCCCCCTCTTTTTTTCTTTTTTCTTTTTTTAATAAAATCTTTCCCCAAACCATCATCACTTTTAATCTTCCCCAGACTGGGCGTCATCTTCAGACCCTTCATCCCCAGATTTCTCGGGCAGGGGGCTTGCAGACACCTTCTTTTCTGGAGGGCTTTCTGGTTCCTCATCTTCTTCTTTGGGAGAAGGAGTCTTTTCCTTGGAAGCCTTTGAAGCTGTGGGGCGACCCACTTTCCCTTTGCCTTTCACTGGACTTGGCGTCACTGAAAGAAGAAAAATGGTTTGGACAGAGAAAAATGTCCAATCTGTAAACATAAAGTCTATGAACATCCCAACTTACTGAAGAGTAAGGTAGGCACTATAGAACACATACCAATAAATCGATCTCAATTTCTAAACAAGTCATGATAAATTATGTTAGTATATGTATTTTTAAATTTAACAAAAACATAGAAGTTGTACTGTTTAAATCAGGTTATATAAACCTGTTTCCTCAAACTTTTTTTGTGATACTAGTGATTGAGCCCAGGGTCTCATACATGCTAGTGCTTTACCACAGAACTACATCCTCAATCCTTTTAAAAATTACTTTATCTTGAGACAGGGTCTTGATATGTTGTCAATACTGGCCTTGAACTTTCTATCCCCCACCTCAGCCTCCTGAGTAGCGGGGATTACAGCCACATATACCACACCTTCTCAAACATTTATCTAAAAGCAGGGTGCAATGGTGCACATCTGTGATTCCAGTACCAGGGAAAGTGAGAAAGGATTGCAGGTTCAAGGCCAGCACATGATAACTTAGGGATAGTTTCAAAACAAAAACTGGGCATGGTGACATATACCTGTAATTCCAGTACTTGGGAGGCTGAGTTAGGAGGAGAGTTGGTTCAAGGATAGCCTCCCCAACATAGACTTTCCACACTCTATCAAGATCTTGTTTCAAAATAAAAAGGGCTGAGAGGTGAGGCTTGGATATAGAATGCTCCAGGGTACAATCCCCAGTACAAAATAAATAAAAAACCAACTAACCAAACAAACAAAAAACTAGGGCTGGGAGTACAGCTTAAAAGTAGAACACATCTGTTCAACCCCCAGTTTCTCCCAATACAAAAAACAATCTCTCTCAGCTAGGTGTGGTGGTACATACCTATAACCCCAGTAACTTGGGAGGCTGAGACAGAATGATGACAGGCCTGAAGCCAGCCGCAGCAACTTAGCAAGACTCTGTTTCTTTTACATTTTTTTTATTCTTTATTTTCTATTTTTTAATTTTTTATTTCTTGGTGGTACTGGGGTTCTTGGAAGCCCTTCTACCTCTGGGCTACACTCTCAGACCTATTTTTACATTTTTATTTGGAAACAGGGTCTCCTAAGCCAGCACGCGTGGCTGGCTTCGAACCTGCGCGATCCTCCTGTCTCTGCCTCCCAAGCACAGGGATTACAAGCGTGCGCCACCATGCCCGGCCTTTATTCTTTATTTTGAAATAGGGTCTCAACAATCTGTACAGGGCCTAAGTAGCTGAGACTCGATGCGATCCCGCAGTCCTCTTGTCTCAGCTTCCCAAGTATTGGGATTACAAGTGTGCGTCACCACGCCTGGTAACTATTACCAAATATAATAATAAAAAGGGCTAGAGGTATAGCTGAGAGGTAGAATGCCCCTGGATTCAATCCCTAATACCAACAAAGGCTAGAAAGAAAGAAAGTTGACAGTGTTGACCTTTGTATTGTGGGTTTTGATTTTTCCCTCTCCAAAAACTGGTTTTATTTGATGTACCCAAATCTTAAAGTTTCTCAAAAAAAAAAAAGGTCTCCATTAAAAAAAAGAAGAAAGTTGATGGTATAGAAAATGCACACCATAGCTGGGCGTGGTAGCGTATGCTTGCAATCCCAGCATTTGAGAGGCGAAGACAGGAAGATCAGAAGGATCGCGATTGGAGGACAACCTCAGCTGGTTCCACCCCCAGTACCGAAAAAAAAAAAAAAAAAAATTAAAATAAAAAATAAATAAAAAATGTATGTCATGCCAGGCATTGTCATGCATGCTTGTAATCCCAGCATTTGGGAGGCTGAGACAGGAGGATCATGGTTCGCAGCTAGCCTCAGCTACTTAGTGAGGCCCTCTGCAACTTAGTGAAATCCTGTTTTAAAATAAAAAAAATAAAGCTGGGCGTGGTGGAGCAACGCTTTTAATCCCAGCATTTGGGAGGCTGGGACCAGGGGATCGGTGTTCTTGGACAGCCTCAGCGAGACCCTGTTTCAAAGTAAAGAATAAAAAATAGAGCTGGGGATGTCTTGGAGTTAGAATACCCCTGACCCCTGGGTTCTAACCCGAGTACCACCCAAAAAAAAAAAAAAAAAAAAAAAAAAAAAAAAAAAAAAAAAAAAAAAAAAAGCATGTCATCCTTAGTGGCTTATAAAGTTGATCATCATGATAAAAGTTGTTTTCTTTTCTTTGTTTTTGTTGATATTGAGCAATGAATGAACCCAGAGGCCATTCTACCTCTGACATATACTCTCAGCCCTTTTTATTTATTTTTGGTACTATCTACACCCCAGCCCTATTTTTTTTTTTTTTTTTTTTTGGGCAGGTCTGGGGATGGAATCCAGGGGCATTCAACCTCTAAGCTACACCCTCCTGCCCTATTTTTTATTCTTTATTTTGAAACAGGGTCTCACTAAGTTGCAGAGGGCCTAAGTAGCGGAGGCTGGCCACGAACCTACAATCTTCCTGTCTAAACTGGGATTACGAGTGTGTGCCATCATGCCCAGCTTCCCAAAACCTTTATTTTAATTAATTTTTTTTTTTTGGTGGTACTGGGGATGGAACCCTTCTACCTCTAGGCTACACTCCTAGACTTATTTTATTAGGAAAGAGGGTCTCTTAAGCCAGAAAAGTTGGCTTCAAACTTGCGCGATCCTCCTGTCTTAGCCTCCCAAATGTGAGGATTACAAGTGTGTGCCACCATGCCCGGCAATTATTTATTTGTTTATAAATTTATTTTTGTGGTGCTGGGGATGGAACCCAGGGGCATTCTACCTCTGAACGACATCCCCAGCCCTATTTTTTTTTTTTTTTGGTGGTACCAGGGTTCCTGGAAGCCCTTTTACCTCCGGCTTACACTCCCAGACCTATTTTATACTTTGTATTTGGAAACAGGGTCTCTTATGCCAGCATGGCTTCAAACCAGCACGATCCTCCTGTCTCTGCCTCCCAAGCGCAGGGATTACAAGCATGCGCCACCAGGCCCAGCTCCTAATTTTTATTCTTTATTTTTAAAACAGGGTCTGAGATACAAGTAACTACACTACGCCTCGAACTGCTATCCTCTGGTTTTGCCTCCCGAATGCTGAGATTACAAGCATGTGCCACTACGCCCAGCCTCCTGGAACTTTTTTTTTTTTTTTTTTTGGTGGTACTGGGGTTCCTGGAAGCCCTTCTTCCTCCGGGCTACACTCCCAGACCTATTTTATATTTTTGAAACAGGGTCTCTTTCGCCAGCGCGGCTGGCTTCGAACCTGCGCGATCCTCCTGTCTCCACCTCCCAAGCGCGGGGATTACAAGCGTGCGCCACCAGCCTGGCCCTTTTTTTTAGTTTTGAAAGAGTCTCACTAAATTACTGAGTCTGGCTATGAACCTGTCTCTTTTTCCCAAGTACTGGGATTACAGGCATGTGCTACCAGGTCATTATTTTTATGTATAAAAAGAACAAGAGTAAAAGACATGACTTAATCTGAATAGAAACTGAAGCCAGCAAATAATTTTTTAAAGTTCCATCATTCCCAACAGTAAGAAGTGACAAGTACCTGAGCATGGTGGCACATGCCTGTAATCCTTGTACCTGGGAAACTGTGACAGGAGAATTACGGGTTTATGGCAGGTGTAAGGGCAACCTAAGAAACTTAGTGAGACTCAGAGCAACCTAGCAGCAAGACTGTTTCCAATCAAAAAATTTAAAAAGTCAGGTGTGGTGGTGCACGCTTGTAATCCCAGTACTTGGGAGGCTGAGACAGGAGGATCACACAGGTTCGAAGACAGCCTCAGCAACTTCGTGAGGCTTTCATAGCAGCTTAGTGAGATCCTGTTTCCAAATAAAGTATAAAATAGGTCTGAGAATATAGCCTGGAGGTAGAAAGCCCCTGAGTACCACAAAAAAGGGTGGGGGATTGGAGGTATAGCTTAGAGGTAGAATGCTGCTGAGTTTAATCCCCAGTAAAGTGTGGAGACACACCCACCCCCCCACACACATACCCACCCATGAGTAAAAGTTAAAAAGCTGGGTATGGTGGCGCAGTTTGTAACCTAGCATTTGAGAGGCTGAGAGAGAAGGATGGCAGTTCAGACAGCCTCAACTACTTAGTGAGGTCCTTTGCAACTCAGTGAAACTGTTTCAAAATAAAAAATAAAAAAAATAGGGCTGAGGGTGTAGTTGGGAAGTAGTAGAAGTAGAATGCCCCTGGGTTCAATCCCTAGTACTGGAAAAAAAAAAAAAAAAAAAGTAGCTTCAATGAGAGATTTGGCAGTAATTATCAGGGCTCAGAAAAAAGGAATCTTTGTGTCAAGTGTAGTTTTACTGACAGCACAGAGGATTGAATAAAGACTGGAACTCAGAATTTAAATGTGTAACTATAGATCTGTACAGTTTCAAAATTTCAAGTCTTCAGCAGCATTAATCACTATTACTATGCTGACAAAGCATCCCTACTACTGTAAGTCTTCTCAAATCTCGCTTATGTATGGCAGTATTTGAACAGGCAAAGCCAACCAGTATCTTTGAAGGGCTCAAGCTCTTATTAGTAAATGAGATTTCCAGATATAGGAGATTGATTTAAATTTTTTTTTTATTTCTTCTATTCCTATTATAGCTCAGGCAAATGACGAGGCCTGATTAAGAATTCCTGTGGTAGCCAGGTGTAGTGGTGCACACTTGTAACACAAGTACCTGGGAGGCTGAGATAGGAGGATCACAGGTTCAATACCAGCCTCAGCAACTTACTGAGACTCTCAGCAACCTAGTGAGACAATTAAAAAAAAAAAAAATGGTTGGGGGTATAGCTTGGAAGTAGAATGTTCCTAGATCCAATACCCAACAAACACCCCAAAGAAAAAAATTCCTAATTTTTATCAAGAAAGTACTGATTTTTGAAATATTTTAAAGCTGTATTCAGTTTCACTCCCGCAGAGCTTACCTGTAGCCTTTAGCCTGGGTTTGGGCATTTTCTTTTCTTTTCTCTCAGGTTTGGACTTCTTAACCATCTTTTTGTTTTTCTTTTTTGAACTGCCGTAATCACTATCATCATCGTCTTCCATTAGAAAATCTTCATCACTGCCGGAATCTTCTGAGAGGAAAGAAGAATTTCAACGTCCAACTTAATGCACACACATCCTTCTAAGTGAACAAAGGGAAAAACTGCTAAGAATAACTGAAGGGTGGGGTTTGGAAGTCAAATATTGGATTCTGTTTGCAGCTCTACTACTAATTTGGAGTTGACACTGGCCCCATTTGTAAAATGTATTTATCATGTACCTCACATAAGGGTTACATGACTGACTTATTTGAAGAGTTGATTTAAGACAGAAGGAATAAAACAATCTGAATAAAAACAAATTAACTGTGGGGCGTGGTGGTGCACACTTGTAATCCCAGCATTTGAGAGGCTGAGACCAGAGGATACTGGTTTGTCGACAGCCTCAGCTTCTTAGTGAGACCTGTTTCAAAATAAAGAACAAGGCCGGGCGTGGTGGCGCACGCTTGTAACCCCCGCGCTTGGGAGGCGGAGACAGGAGGATCGCGCAGGTTCAAAGCCAGCCGCGCTGGCTTAAGAGACCCTGTTTCCAAATAAAATATAAAATAGGTCTGGGGGTGTAGCCTGGAGGTAGAAGGCCCCTGAGTTCCATCCCCAGTACCTCCAAAAAAAACAAAAAACAAAAAACAACAAAAAAAAAAAACAATAAATTTGTTTATGTGTGAGAGGCCAAATATACACCTCAAATCACAACACATAACTATTATTACTCTAATATTTATTCATTTTGTGCCTGAACACAAACATGTTTAAAAGTGTAACCATGCCAGGTGGAGTGGCACGTGCTTATAATCCTAGAGGTTGGGAGGCTGAGACTGGAGGATTATACAGGTTCAAAGCCACACTCAGCTACTTAGTGAGACTGTTTCTAAATAAAGTATAAAATAGGTCTGGGAGTACAGCCCAGAGGTAAAAAAGCCCCTGGGTTCCACCCCCAGTACCACACAAACACACACACAAAAATAAATAAATAAATAAAAGTGTAACCATTATAAATGGTGACCATGAAACTCTCTGAATACACTTGTAATCCCAGAACTTGGGAGGCTGAGACAGGAGGATTGCACAGGTTCGAAGCCAGCCTCAGCTACTTGGTGAGGCTCTCAGCCACTTAGTGAGACCCTATTTCCAAATAAAGTATATTTTTTTTCCTGGGGAAGAAGTGGATTCTGGGGGTTGAATCCAAGGGTATTTGACCTCTGAGCTACACCTCAGACCCTTTTATTTTTTATTTTGAAACAGGATCTCACTAAATTGCTGGGGCTGGCTTTGAACTGGCAATCTTTTTTCTCAGTCTCCCAAGTACTGGATTATAGGTATGTGACACCACTCAAGACTATAATCACCTCTTTTTTTTGTTTTGTTTTGAAGATTTAAAAAAGTTTATTAGAAAGATAGAAATACAAAAAAACAGAAATACAGCCCCATGCTAGAGTGGCATGGAGGGGTGACTCGAATGAATACACCCCCCCTTTTTTTAAATTTTGGTGGTACTGGGGGTGGAATCCAGAGGCTTTCTATCTCCAGGCTATACTCCCAGACCTATTTTATATTTTATTTAGGGTCTCACTAAAGTTCTCACAAAGTAGCTGAGGCTGGCTTTGAACCTGTGAGATCCTCCTGTCTCAGCCTCCTAAGCCCGGAGTTTATAAGTGTGCGCCCCCAAGCCCGGCTATAACCACCTTTTTAAGAGATTTTACCTAATTTAAGGCACTGAGTATAACATTTAGCATCTTAGAAAACGCCAAACTACAAATGCAACCAAACAACCCTCGCCAACTTCACGTACTCTCCTGGAATGGTGCCTCATCTTCTTCTTCTTGTTCTTCTTCACTACCTACATCTTCCATGAGCATCTCTCTCTGTTTAGAAGCTGCTTTAGATGCTGCCTGCCGTTGCTGGCGCACATTTTTATGATCATCCTTTTCATCTTCACTGTCTTCTGTAATATAAAAGTAAAGTAATGATCAAAGAATTTTGCATTTGACAGCTGACTGAAAAAAAAAGTGGCTAAAATAAGATATAATTGCAGTTTCCTTTTATTCTAAAAGGTAAATTCTATCATTAAAAGTTCCTGCAAAATAGACAAAGGGAGAGGTAAAGTTCACAAGGAAGGGACTTGAATAATTCTATATACCCAAAATACATGTGTAGTTTCAAGCAAAAACAAAGCCGAAATAAAGTGTGAACACATGCTTCTTACACCACTTTAAATTAAAAAAAAAAAAAGGGAACATAGATTTTCTAAAGATAGAAAAAAAATTGTATGTGTGTGTGTTGTCAGGGATTGAAACCAAGGTTGTTCTACTACTGAGTTACAGACCCAACCCCCCCCCCTTTTTTTGCGGTACTGGGAGTTGAACCCAAGAGCATTCTACCTCTAAGCTACATCCTAGCTTTATTTTTTATTCTTTATTTTGAAACAGGGTATCACTCTCCTGTCTCACCCTCCTAAGTATTGAGGGTTACAAACATGCATCATCATGCCTGGCTTTGTTCAAGTAAATGTTTATTATATTGACTGTATGAGAATAATTTGACCATGTAAAACAAACAAACACACAAACTGCCTCAATATCTCAACTAGACTTTTGCATCAGAAATTCTAAGGTGGGACTTAATACATATTCTATAATACTCCACCAGGAAAGAGAATCATTATTAGCTCTTTAAAGACAGAGACATGTTTGTCTCTATCTTCAAAATTCACATTCAGTATTTGAAATAATGCCTGGCATATAAAATTGCTTATCAAAATGTCTAATAAATATACAAATATATTTATATCTATTACATTAAAAATAGTTTACTACCTGCAGAATGAGAATCATCTTTCTTGGTCTTCACATCTTTTTCTTCTGAGTCCTCACTATAAGGCAAAGGGGAAATGTGAATGCTTAAAAGCCTTTTATCAAAGTCTAAATAAATAGAGATCTCTAATATCTGACTTGAAAAGAACACTAAAAAATAAAATATTCAAACAGATGCTGAGGAGTGAGAATGCTTCTGTTATTTCCTCACTTTAGGGATGCTGCTGAATAAGCATAATCTTATCTACTATGGAAAATAAATTGCTTCCAAAGACTCAAAGGAAAAAAAGAAGTTGTCTTAACATAGGCCCGGTTCATAAGAATATTTAATAAGAAAAAATATTTTCGATAGAAAAGATAAAAATATTCAAATAAATCAATTTAATCATATCTTACTAGTTTCTTATAATTTTTATTCCAATATTATAAAGTATCAGAAACATATGCCTTGTACCATGGAGAAAGCAAGAAAGAGTTCAAAATCACTGAGCAAAGGAAGTTAAAACATCAAAGTTCAGTAAGTTTCCAAAAATATTTTAGAAACATTTTTTGGTGTGTGTGGTACTGAGGACTGAACTTAGGGGCATTCTACCTCAAAGCTACACCTTCAGCCTCATTTTATTTTGTGTTTTCAAAATGGGTCTCACTAAATTAGAAGGCCTTACAAAGTAGCTGAGGCTGGCTGCCACCCTGCAGTCCTCCTGTCTTAGCCTCCCCAATACTGGGATTGTGTGTGTCACCATACCCAGCTTCAACAAGTCTTAACTCAGGATTCTGGGTTCTGGTGTTCCATCTTTGTCATTAATTAGTTGTACAATCTGAGGCAAATCATTTGGTGCTCTTCAGTGCTAATATGTTACAATTTCATGAAAAATTCTAATAAACACAAAAGAAACACTCATCTGCCTTAATAGTTTTCCTTCCTTTCTTTTTTGGCACTGAGGATTGAATCCAGGGGCATGCAACTACTACTGAGCTATATCCTAAGCCCTTTTTACTTTGAAACTGGGTCATGCTAAACTGTCGAGGCTGGAGACTCCAACCTGTAATCCTCCAGTCTCAGACACCCAAAGACTGGGATTAAAAGCATGTACCACCATGCCCTGCAATAGCTTCCTCCCTTTTTTGTAGTACTGGGGGGTCGAACCCAGAGGCATTCTATCTCAGAGCTACACCCTCACCTTTATTTTTTATTTTTAAAACAGATTCTTGGGTTGCTGAGAGTCTTAAATTGCTGAGGCTGCCGGGAACCTGTAATCCTCCTGGTCTCAGCCTCCCAGGTATAAGGATTATAGTCGTGTTCCACCAAACGTGGTTTAGCTTTCCTTTCTTAAACAACAGGTCTTGTAAATCATTTTCATTATTCTCCATAATCTTGAACACACTCAAATGACAAATCACTGAGCCCAAGATTCCTATGCAAACAGAATGACCAAGTATGTATTTTTTCTTTCTTTTTTTGTGGTATACTGGGGATAGAACCCAGTGGACTTTTTACTTGTAGTCTATATCCCTAAACTATTTTATTTTTTTGTGGTACTGGGGATTGAATCCAGGGGCATTTTACCTTTGAGCTATATCCCCAACCCCCGTCCTATCTTACCCCCCTCCCTTTTTTGGGTGGTACTGGAGTTCCTGGAAGCCCTTCTACCTCCGGGCTACACTCCCAGACCTATTTTATACTTTTTATTTTTGGAAACAGGGTCTCCTAAGCCAACACGGCTGGCTTCAAACCTGCACGATCCTCCTATCTCCGCCTCCCAAGTGCGGGGATTACAAGTGTGCACCACGACACCTGGTGTTTTTATTCCTTATTTTGAAACAGGGTCTCATTAAGCTGTGGAGGGCCTCACAAGTTGCTGAGGCTGGCCGCAAACCTACAACACTTCTGTCTCAGCCTTCCAAGTATTGGGATTACAGGTACACCACACCTGACTTTATTTCTTTGCTGAGTAATTTTTTTGTATATGTGGTGCTGGGGATTGAAGACAGGGGCATTCTACCTCTGAGCTACACTCCCAGCCCTACTTTTTTACTTGGAAACAGGGTCTTGCTAGGTTGATTAGAGTCTTACTATTTGCTGATGCCATGCTTGAATCTGTGATCCATCTGTCTCAGCCTTTCAGGTACTGAGATTATAGGTGAGGGCTACCATGCATGGTAATTTTTTGTTTTAAAACAGGGTTTTGCTAGGTTGTTAAAGTTGTCCTTGAACTTGCAATACTTCTCCTCAGGCTCCCAATTTCTGGGACTGTAATCATATGCACCACTATGCTGTACTTCCAAGATAAATTTTAATATTGAAACAGGGTCTGGGCGTGGTACGCACACTTGTAATCCCCACGCTTGGGAGGCTGAGACAGGAGGATTGCACAGGTTCAAAGCCAGCCTCTGTTACTTAGTGAGGCTCTTGGCAACTTCAAAAAAAAAAAAAATATATATATATATATATGAGCTAGGCGTGGTGGCACACGCTTGTAATCCCTGCGCTTGGGAGGCGGAGACAGGAGGATCGTGCTGGTTCGAAGAAGCCAGCTTTGCTGGCTTAAGAGACTGTTTCCAAATAAAAAAATATAAAATAGGTCTGGGAGTATAGCCCAGAGGTAGAAGGGTTTCCAGGAACCCCACCCAGTACCACACACACACAAAAATAAATTAATTAAAAAAAACAAAAACATAGGTCTGGGAGTATAGCCTGGAGGTAGATAGCCTCTGGGTTCTACCCCCAGTACCACAAATTAAAATAAATAAATAAATAAATAAGTGACTTTTTTTTTTTTTTTTTGCAATAGTGGGAATTGAACTCAGGGGCATGCTACCTCTGAGCTATACCCCCAGCCCTATTTTTTGAAATAGGGTCTCACTAAGTTGTGGGGGTCATCACTAAATAGTGGAGGTTGGTCTTGAACCTGGATCCTCCTGGCTTAGTCTCCCAAGTACTGGGATTACAAGTGTTACTACTACCTTCAGATGTAACTGGTAACTATTTTACATCAATGTTTTTATGCAAAAATAGGCATTTAGGAGCTGGGCATGGTGATATACATCCGTTGTCTCAGTATGTGAAAGGGTAAGACAGGAGGATCACACTTTGTGAGATCCTGTTTAAGAAGTATACCATTCCTCCCACCCCCAGAAACATACAAGGCATTTTGGATTAGGATTATAATAGAGTGATTGTTTAACATGTGCAAGGCTCTGGGTTTGATCCCAACACTGGGAGAGGGAAACCCAACCCAAAACAACAAAAAATTTTAATTCACAGATCTAAACAATGATGAATTACATTATTTTAGCACCATTACATCACCTTGAGCATCATTATAAAAAAGTCAAGTGAAAGCTAAACCCCCCCCTCCCCCGGTATTGGAGATGGAACCCAGAGGCATTCTATCTCCAAGCTACAACACCCCAAGCCCTATTTTTAATTCTTGATTTTGAAACAGGGTCTCACTGAGTTGCAAAAGACCTAAGTAGCTGAGGCTGTCCTCAAATCACAATCCTCCTTTTCAGTCTCCCAAATGCTGGGATTACAAGCGTGCACCACCATGCCTAAAAACTAAACTTTCAAGTGGAGCATACAAGGAACCTAATACAAATGGCGATAATTAATTATATTTATCTCAATTTTCCCCGACTCTTAGGAGAGAATTACAATCAAAGAGCTGTAAGAAAAATTTTAGGTTGGATATAATCATGATGAGATACTGTAGCGAGCCACAAGGAGCTCATTCTTATAAGTGAATATAATGAAAACAGTTCTAAGTTGGCTATTATCTAAAACTATATTCAAGATATACTGTGAAACTCTGGAAGACTTCTTTCCCAATGGTATAATTTTGTAGTATTTTTCCTGAAAAGTACACTTCTAAAATTCTCCAGCTACAGAAATATTAGAAACCGGGTGTGGTGGCACACACTTAAATCCCAGTACTTGGAAGGCTGAGACAAAAGGATAGCAGGTTTGAGGCCAGCCTCAGCTACTTAGGCCCTCTGCAACTCAGTGAGATTCTATTTCAAAATAAAGAATACAAAATAGTGCTGAAGGTGTAGCTCAGAGGTAGAATGCCCCTGGGTTCAATCCCCAGTTTGTAGAGGGAAAAAAAAAAAAAAAAGTATTAGAAAGTAGCACTATAAACAGACAAGCAAACTATGTAAATGTATGTATAAATCCCTTCCCCACATAGAAATTGATACTAAGGCTTCTCAAATGCTAGGCAAACTCTCTACCACTGAGCTAAAAACATCTACAGACCATTCTTTTTCATAGGACTGGGTACTGAATCCAAGGGCTTTCTACCTCTGAGTTACACCCAAAACTGTTTTATTATTTGCTTGTGTGTTTACTATTATTGTGGTACTAAGGGTTTCTACATCTGAGCTATACTGCACTCCTTTTTTTGTTTGGAAAGGTTTTTTAGGTTGCTTAGAGTCTCAACTATATTGCTGAGGCTGTCCTCAAACCTGCAACCCTCCTCCATAAGCTTCCCAAGTACTGGGATTACAGGCATGTGCTAACACAGCCAGTTTATCTATTTTAAAACAGGGTCACGCTAAGTTATGATGTGTTGGCCTCAAACTTGTGATCCTCCATTCTTAGCCTCTTAAGAACTGGGAACAAGTTCTTAGGACAAGTTCAACAGAACACTGGCAAGTGTCATAATTCCCAGATCACCTTCAGTTCTTCTAAATTTTTATTTTGAGATGGGATCTCACTACATTGGAGAGACTGGTCTTAAACTTAAGATCCTCCTGCCTTGACTCCAGAGTAGTTTGGGATTATAGGTGTTTGCTACCACACTGTTTCATTTATTCATTTGTGGTCCTAGATATTGAATTCAGGGGAATTCTACCTCTAAGTAATACCCACAGTCTGATTATTTATTTTGAAATAGGGTCTCACTAGGTTGATTAAAGTCTCACTACTTGCTGAGGCTGACCTTGAATCTGTGATCCTCCTTTTTTAGCCTCCCTCCCAAGTACTGGGATTATAGTGTGTGGCACCATGCCTGGCTGACTACATATACTTAGTAGTGTGGTGGTATAAAATCTGCAATCCCAGTACTTGGGAGGCTGAGTTAGGAGGATCGATCATGGGTTTGAATCCACCCTCAACAACTTACTGAGACTGTTTCTGACTAAAAAATAAGATAGAACGGGGAGGGAGAAGTAGCTTGAAGGTAAATACCCCTGGGTTCAATCCCCAGTACCCCCACCCACCTACATACACATAAAAAGTGACACTAAAATCGAGAGATTTTCATTTCTTGAACTGTTCATATGTAATAGTATTGTTTGGAAGTGGTAGCCTAATGGCTAAAAAATACATTTTGGGGGTCCAACAGGCATGGTTTGAAAACTTGCTTGTCCATTTACTGGGTAAGCTTGGTTAAATAACTGAACCTTTATAAGTTAGCATCACTTAATCTAGTAGAGTTGTTGTAAGAATCAAATGATAATGTACATAATCACATAATAGAACCTGGCACATAATAATCATAAATGGTAGCTATAATCAATAGTAAGGAAGTCTTTAAAAACAAACTTTAATTGGTATACTGTCATTATACATCATAGTAAGATTCAAAGTAATACATAACTTTATCTACCTATCACTTGGTGTATTTCCATCCATATCCCACCCACTCATCAAGCAGGGCTTAAAGTCATGCTACATTTAAATGGGAGAATGTAGCTGGGTGTGGTGGCGCATGCTTGTAAACCCAATGCTTGGGAGGCTAAGACAGGAGATCTCATAGGTTCAAAGCCAGCCTCAGCTACTTAGTGAGGCTCTCAGCAACTTAATGAGAACCTGTTTCCAAATAAAGTATAAAATAGGCCTGGGAGTATAGCCTGCAGGTAGAAAAGCCCCTGGGTTCCACCCCCAGTACCACCAAAATATAAATAAATAAATAAATAAATAAATAAATAAATAAATGTGAGAATGTAATAAAGACTAAAAAATAGGGCTGGGGGTATAGCTCAGAGGTACAATTCATTCCCTGGGTTCCATCCCCGTTACCACACACACACAAAAAGGATTGAGTATAAAACAGTAAAACTCAGGCCATTAACATCCTATAAGCTTTAGTTATGATTCCATCATTGATGTGTGACTGAATAGGAGAGGTCACTGGTTCTTGACCTATAATGAAAGTGTCAATAAATAACCTTAGGTATCAAATTATATACTGCCTCTTACCTGTCTTCCTGTGAATTCTTTCCAGATCGCCTCTTATTTTTAGCTTCTCGAGGAGATGATCGAATTTTTTTAGCAGGAGGACCTGAATCTCTTCCATAATCTTCATCTAAAACACAGCATTTTTGAAATTCAATGAACTCTATGACTTTTATGTGTTAAAAATCACTACTATATTTACTGACATTATTTGTCATGCTATTTAAGTGGTGAACAGGGCAAATTTCCCAAATAGTGTTTTTCATTAAAAAAAATTTCCACCCCTAGACGGACATGGTGGCACATGCTTATAATCCCAGCATTTGGGAGGCTGAGAACAGAGGATCAAGGTTTGCGGACAGCCTCAGCTACTCAGTGAGGTCTGTATATAGGTCTGGGAGTATATAGCCTGGAGATAGAAACGTCCCTGGGTTCCACTCCCACTACCACACACACTGATGAGGTTCTTGGTAAGTTACTGAGGTTGGCCTTGAATCTAACGCTTCCTATCTCAGCCTCCCAGGTACTGGGATTACAGGTTATGTCATCACTCCCAGCTAAAATAACCTTTAATAACACAAGATACCCATAAATATGAGTGAGACAGGGACAAAACTCAAAACTCTACAGTAAGACCCCAATTATATTAGCCTTTTTGCTCTTCTGAATAACTTTCTACATTTTCTAATTTTTCCAAAAGGGGACATAATAAATATTTTGACTAAGATTAAAGATATATCACTCATTCTATAATGAATTAGTTCACAAATCAAAGTTACTACATAAAACAGACTTTCATCTTGCTTAATTTATTATGTAAACCCTTAACCCTGCCTCCTCCACAAGGCACAGGTTCATAAGGGCAAAACCAAAACTATTTTCTGAGTCAGGGTCTCAATTTGCCCAGGCTAACCTCAAACGGGCTGAAATGATCCTCCAGCTTCAGTATCCCAAGGAGCTGGGATTACAAGTCACCTGTGCTACTGTGCCTGACTAGCAGGATATATTTTGAATTATGGGGCATTTGACAATTGGGATTCCAAAAATCATGTAAGAAAAAAATTACTCCACTGTTCATTACAAAATAATTTGATTTGTAAGAAAAAGCAAAAACTTATGCAAGCTCAACTTTTGGTTAAAAACAGATAACTTTGATAAATATTCTAAAAATAAAAACTAAAAATTATTCAAAAAGCATGATAAGCCAGGCGTGGTGGCGCATCCTTGTAATCCCAATACTTGGGAGGCTGAGACAGGAGGATCCCGCAAGTTCCCAGCCTCAGATACTTAAGTGAAGCTCTCAGCAACTTAGTGAGACCCTGTTTCCAAATAAATTATAAAATAGATCTGGGAGGCCGGGTGTGGTGGCACACACTTGTAATCCCAGCATTCGGGAAGCTGAAACCGGAGGATCGCGGTTCGTGGACAGCCTCAGCTATGTAGTGAGGCCCTCTGTAACTCAGTGAGACCCCATTTCAAAATAAAGAATAAAAAAATAGGGTAGGGTATGTGGCTCAGAGGTCAAATGCAGAGGTAGAAAGCCCCTGGGTTCCATCCCCAGCAAAACACGCGCGCATGCACGCATGCTAAGGTCTGTATTCTGCTGAAATAATAAAACATACCTGCATCATCAGATTCCTGAAACTGGGAATAATCAACGACCTTCCTATTTCTGCAGAAAAAAAGAGACCAAGGTCATAAATATGTAAGACTTTTCAAAGATACCAGTACATTTTTATTTCATAAACAAAATTAGAATAGCTCTCTGAAAATTATTTAACAGTTCCCACATTTCAGCCAGTATACTTCACATTGTTACAGAAAAATGCAGCTTCATCCAAGACTTTCAAACTATACATCTCATACTGCTCGTCTCAGTGACAGCTCTAAAACCATTCTTTCCCATAAAACCACCTTCTTTCCAAGATTCACGTAAATACAACAGCAAAATGAGCTAATTAACTATATACATTCATTATTGAGAGATATTATATTTAAGCCAAAATTGTAAATGTTATTTTTATTGCTATACACACATGTATACTTGATAATATTATTGCTAAGGTTTTTCAAGGCAAAGCAGTTTTTAGATATAGTACAGTAATATTGTAACAGAAAAGTTACAGTAATACTAAATTAAACTACATAGAAGGAAAAATGTTCACTGGTCTAGTCAATAAAAGCCTTTATTAAAAAGGGTGTATAATTTTAAAAACTATGAAAGCCTCACAAATTTACATATAAACTTAACTCTAAAACATTTTATGTACTTATTAATTTATTAAGCTAATCTTAATTTCCTTTACTTTGCATCTTTTTTTTTCTTTTTGGTGGTACTGAGGTTCCTGGAAATTCTTCTACCTCTGGGCTACACTCCCAGACCTATTTTTATACTTTTTTATTTGGAAATAGGATCTCTTAAGCCAGAGTGGCTGGCTTCAAACCTGCATGATCCTCCTGTCCCCCACCTCCCAAGTGCAGGGATTCCCTGCGCCCAGAGTACTTTGCATCTTAAAAGTTTGAAAGTCCTCCTTTAGAGATATAACAGGCTTCCATGTTAGGCCAAACAGACAAGCTTCCAAAAAAGCCTTATAGAATGGCCCTGGATCCGATCTCCAGTAGCAAACAGAGAAAGAGACAGACAGACAGAGGCAGACACTACCAACTACACTTAAAATGTGGGTAAAGGAACAGTCCTGGTTGTACAGATTAAGATATCACTTAAAATTAAAGACAAGCCAGGCATGGTGGCACACACTTTTAATCCCAGTGCTTGGGAGGCTGAGACAGGAGGACTGCACAGGTTCAAAACCAGCCTCAGCTACTTAGTGAGGCTCTCAACAACTCAGTGGAACCCTGTTTCCAAATGTATGAATGTACTTAATGCTATTAAGCAAAACGCTTAATTGTTAAGGCAAATTCCATGTTAAGCATATTTTATCACAACATTTTTTTTTTTTTATTGGTGGTACTGGGGGTGGAACCCAGAGGCTTTCTACCTCCAGGCCAGACTCCCAGACCCTTTTTATATTTAATTTGGAAATAGGGTCTAAGTTACTGAAAGCCTCACTAAATAGCTGAGGCTGGCTTCGACCCCATGCGATCCTCCTGTCTCAGCCTCCCAAGCGCGGGGATTACAAGCGTGCGCCACCACGTCCGGCTCAAACATTTTTCTTTCTAAAAATATAACCATTGGCCTGGAGTGGTGGCGCACGCTTGTAATCCCCGCACTTGGGAGGCTGAGACAGGAGGATCACACAGGTTCGAACCCAGCCTCAGCTACTTAGTGATGCTCTCAGCCACTTAGTGAGACCCTGTTTCCAAATAAAGTATAAAATAGGTCTGGGAACATAGCCCACAGGTAGAAAAGCCCCTGGGTTCTACCCACAGTACCACCACTACCAATAAATAAATAAATAAAAATAAAAAACAGGGCTGGGGATGTAGCTTGGAGGTAGAATGCCCCTGGGTTCCATCCCCATTGCTACCAAAAAAAAAAAAAAAAAAAAAAAAAGTAGTATTTGGGCTGGGTGTGGGAGTGCTTACCTGTAATCCCAATACTTGGAGGATAAGACAGAAGGATTTCAGGTTTGAAGAAAGTCTCAGCAACTTAGTGAGACCATAAAAAATAAAAGGGGCTGGAGCTATAGGTCTGTTGTAGAATGCTGCTGAATTTAAACCCCTCTTCAATGTAAAATGAGTATAACTAGAAATGGAAGGCCAATATAAAGTTTCAATACTACAGAGAAGTTAAAGACAAATTTTTTAACTGAATTTAAATCCTAACTCTGCCTCTTACTAGTTGCACTGAATTTCAGTTTCCTCACCTATAAAACAGCAACCATACGTAGCTCTCAAAAATAAGTGAGTGTCATAGTTGGGTATTGTGGTGCATGCCTGTAATCCCAGTACCTGGAGCACTGAGACAGAAAGGAGTGTTAGGTAGACTAGAACTAATTATTATAGGGGATGGAACCTGGGGGCATTCTACCTCCGAGCCACACCCCTAGCCCTGTTTTTTCTTTATTTTGAAACAGGGTCTCACTGAGTTGCAGAGAGCCTCAATAAGTAACTGAGGCAGATCCTCCTGTCTCAGCCTCCCAAATGCAGGGAAGACAAGCATGTGCCACCATGGCCAGCTAAAACTATCTTAAACTGTTATTTCTGACATTATGGCAAAGTTCTCAAATCACCTTACACCTGACAAAGTAGCAAGTAAGAACTATTTTAAAGATATCAAAAGAGATATAATAAGGGCATGGTGGCCCACGCTTGTAATCCCAGTATTTGGGAGGCTGAGACAGCATGATCTAGGTTCACAGCCAGCCTCAGCTACTTAGTAAGGCCCTCCACAAAGTAGTACAACCCTGTTTAAAAATGAAGAATAAGGCCGGGTGTGGTGGCGCACGCTTGTAATCCCCGTGCTTGGGAGGCTGAGACAGGAGGATCACATAGGTTCAAAGCCAGACTTAGCTACTTAGTGAGACTCTCAGCAACTTAGTGAGACCCTATTTCCAAATAAAATATAAAATAGGTCTGGGGCCGGGCGTGGTGGCGTATGCTTGTAATCCCCACTCTTGGAAGGCTGAGACAGGAGGATCGCACGGGTTCGAAGCCAGCCTCAGCTACTTAGTGAGACCCTATTTCCAAATAAAATAAAAAATGTCTGGGAGTATAGCCCGGAGGTAGAAAGCCTCTGGGGTTCCACCCCTAATACCACCACCACCAAAAAAAAAAAAAAAAAATTAAACTAGGTCTGGGAATATAGCCTGGAGGTAGGAAAGCTCCTGGGTTCCACCCCCAGTACCACACACAAAAAAATAAAATAGGGCTGGAGATGGAGATGGTATAGCTTAGAGGTAGAATGCTCCTTGGTCCAATCCCCAGCACCCCCCTCCACACACACGATATAACAGTTTCCATTAGCCAAGTCAACTGGAGTTCCATGTAAACATGTCTCAAAGTATGCACTAAGCCAGGCGTGGTGGCGCATGTCTGTAATCCCAGCATTTGGGAGGCTGTGACAGGAGTATCTTGGTTCGAAGACAGCCTCAGCTGCTACTAAGTGAGGCCCTTTGTAACTCAGTGAGACCCCATTTCAAAATAAAAATAAATACTGGCCTTAGTGGAGCATACCTGTCCCAGCACTCGGGAGGCTGAGACCAGAGGATCACAGTTTGCGGGCAGGCTCAGCTACTTAGTGAGGCCTTCCACAACTTACTGAGACCCTGTTTCAAAAATAAACAAAAACCCGGACATGGTGGAACACACTTGTAATCCCAGCATGTGGGAGGCTGAGACTGGAAGATGGTGGTTCGTAGACAGCCACAGCTACTTAGTGAGGCACTCTGCAACTCAGTGAGACCTGGTTTCAAAATAAAGAATAAAAACTAGGGCAGGGCGTGTAGTCCAGAGGTTGAATGCCTCTGGGTTCCATCCCTAGACCCCCTCCCCAAAAACAGAATAAAAAATAGGGCTGGGGGTGTAGCCAAAAAAAAAAAAAAAAAAAAAAAAAAAAGGACAAAGGTTCAAAAGACACTGTCAAACAGTGCTTTTCAACCTACAGGTCACATCTATAGGTTCAAACCGACTACTACTGGGTCCTTGAAATAAATTTATTGGTACATAACCAGGATTTTAAGAGAAGAAAATAGAAAATTGTACCTAAACAACCATTACCCCCCGAACTTGTTTCAGATGTTTATATTCTTGTGTGTAATACTTGCAAAAAGAGATAATGTATTTGAAAGCAGTGTCTCAGTTGCTGAGAGCCTCACTAAGTAGCTGAGGCTGGCTTTGAACCCGTGCCATCCTCCTGTCTCAGTCTCCCAAGTGCTGGGATTACAAGCGTGCACCACCACGCCCAGCTCTATTTTGCTATTTTGAAACAGGGTCTAGCTAGGTGATGAGAGTCTCACTACTTGGCTGAGACTCTTGAACTTGCAATCCTCCAGTCTCAGCCTCCCAAGTATAGGCATAACAGGCAAGTGCAACCACACACAGCTATAGTGTATTTCTTTCTTTTTCTTTTATGGTATTAGGGATGGAAGCCAGGGGCATTCTACCTCCGAGCTACACTCCCAGCCCTATTTTTTATTCTTTTATTTTGTTTTGTTTTTTGCAGGTCTGAGGATGGAACCCAGGGGAATTCTACCTCCGAGCTATACCCCCTGAGACAGGAGAATCACAGTTCACAGCCAGCCTCAGCTACTACTTATTGAGGCCCTTGGCAACTCAGTGAGACCCTGTTTTAAAATAAAGAATAAGTCTGGGCATTGTGGTACACGCTTGTAATCCCAGCATTCAGGAGGTTGAGAGCGGAGGATCGCAGTTTGCAGACAGCCTCAGTGAGGCCCTCCGCAAATTAGTGCGACCCTGTTTCAAAATAAAGAATAAAAAATAGGGCAGGGGGTATAGCTAGGAGGTCGAATGCCCCTGGGGTTCCATCCCCAGACCAGCAAGGGGGGGGGGAGGGCTGGGGGTGTAGCACAGAGGTAGAATGCCCCTGGGCTCCATCACCAGTACCACAAAAAAAAAAAAGCTGAGATTGACCTAGAACCTGCAACAATCATGTATATGAGCCTCCCAAGTAATGGGAATGTGGTGTGTTCCACCATTTTTGACTGTTCCGGTTTTACCTTTACAAAAAGAAAAGGTTGTTACTGACCTATAGTTACAAAAGAATGACATGCCTTCCTATTTTAATCTCAGTATAATCCAACCTGTGTTGTCAACAAATCCCCCTCAACTGTGAACAAAGAAACCTCAAGTGGGTGTAACTTAAGAGGTCTCCTCAGATGCACACATTATCATTGTGGGCTTTTTTGGGGTGTGTGCAGTGGGAGGGTAATGAGGATTAAATCCAGGGGCATTCTATAGCTGAGCTACAACTCCCAACCCAAATTTATTTTTGTTTTCAAACAAGGTCTCCTTAGATTGCTGAGAATCATAAAGCAGCACACTATTTATTATAGAGAAAAAATTCTAGGTTTTTGGGGAAGGACAGAGCTATGGTAATAGCAGAGTCTTGATAGGATCTAAATGCAGGACTGTGTTGAAGAAGCCCACTGCAGGTCTGAACTGCAGAATAGGCCTAGGGTCCTATTTCTTAAGAAAACAAGGTAGATGTGAAATTTTATGGCTAGCAATTCCTTATTCAAAGTTGACATGATAGCCAGGTGTGGTGGTACACACTTGTAATCCCAGCATCCAGGAGGCTGAGACCAGAGGATCCCAATTCGCAGACAGACTCAGTTACTTAGACCCTGTTTCAAAAATAAAGAATTATAAAACAAAAACTAGGGCAGGAGGTATAGCTCAGAAGTCGAATACCCCTGGATTACATCCCCAGACTCGCAAAAAACAAAACAACAAAACCCGCACAAAGTTGACATCACAAACCAGGTGTGGTGGCACACGTTTATAATCCCAGCATTTGGGAGGCTGAGACAGGAGGATCACAGTTTGAGGACAGCCTCAGGTACTTATGAGGCCCTTTGCAACTTAATGAGACCCTTTTTCAAAATAAAGAATAAAAAATAGGGCTGGAGGTGTAGCTCGGAGGTAGAATGCTGCTGGGCCTGTAATCTCAGTACTTGGGAGACTGGGACAGGAAATCACAGATTCGAAGCTAGCCTCAGCAACTCAATGAGGCTCCCATCAACCTAGCAAGACCCTGTTTCCAAATAAAAAAAATAAAATGGGGCTGGGGGTACAGCTCAGAGATAGGATGCCTTAGTTCAATCCCTAGCAGTACAACTTAAAAAAAAAAAAAGGTGATAATATAAAGGCCAGTTCCAGTTGAATATGGTGGCACATGCCTGTAATCCTGGTACTTAGGCTGAAAGGTGGTAACAGATTCAAGGTCAGACACAGAAATTTAGTAAGGCCCTAAGCAAGGTAGAGAGACCCTGTTTCAAAATAAAAAGAAAAATGTTGGGGGATAAGTCAAAAGTAGAATGCTCTGGGTTCAATTCTAGACCCCCCCCCCAAAAAAAAACCCCACAGACACACAAAAATCTAGTTCTGTGTCAAAATGACTTAGATCAGCTGGGTGGGTGTGGTGGTGCATGCTTGTAATCCTAGTACTTGGGAGATTGAGACAGGAGGATCACAGATTAGTGGCCAGCCTCAGCTACTTAGTAAGACTGTTTCAAAATAGGAATAAAAATTGGGCTGGGGATATAGCTTGGGGGGAGAATGCTGCTGGGTTCAATCCCTGGTAACACACACACACACACACACACACACACACACACACACACACACTCTCTCTCTCTCTCTCTCTCTCTCTCTCTCTCTCTCTCTCTCTCTCTCTCTCTACCTCTCTACCTCTACCTCTACCAGGGGCATTCTACCTCTGAGCTATATACTTCCTACCTCCAGCCCCATTTTTTATTCTTTATTTTGAAACAGGGTCTCACTGAGTTAGGGGGGGGGCTTCACTAAGTAGCTGAGGCTGTCCAGGAACCCCAATCCTACTGTCCCAGCCTCCCAACAGCTGGGATACAAGCCTGTGCACAACTCCCTATTCATTTATTTTTGCCCAATGGCGTTGAACCCAGTGGTAGTCTATCTCCAAGCTATATACCGTCAGTCCTACCTTTTATTTTACTTAGTAAAAATTATTTTACTTAGAAACTGTCTAAGTTGCAGAGCGCCTAAGTAGCTGAAACTGGCCACAAACCTGTGATCCTCTGGTCTCAGCCTTCCAAGTACTGGGATTACAAGCATGTACCACTGCACCAGGCCATTTTTGTTTTTTCCTTCCCAGTCAAGTGCATCTTTCTTTAATCCCTTCACATATTCTCCAGTTCTTACAAAAAGTCCTCCCCCAACCCCATGAACTCACTTTAAGTTAGCCCTCTCCACAAAAGTCTTGGCATAAACTCTAATCTTCTCCAAAGATGATGTGCTACCATGAGAAAGAACACCCTGTGACAGTGACAACAGGAGAAAGATCACAATGGCTTTGGGTTGATCACAACCGGATTAGAATTCCTGCTTTATTTGTTAATAGGTGATCTGTGCCAGTTAATTTTTCCAAGCCTCAGGCCTCACATGTGAAATGGGGTAATATATACCTTGCTTAAAGAGTTGCTGCATAGTTTTGAAATATGTATAAAGTATCTGGCAAAATATCCGGCACCTAAGAATTGCTCAGCGAGCAACAGCTCTATTAAGTTTGAAAATGACTTTTTTAACTTATGCTGTTAAAGGTCCACAATCCCTAATTCATTATTTAGACATCAAAGAGTTCTGAATATTGCTATTTTTTCATAATTTACATGGTGGCCAACCCTTACTCTATTTAGTGTGAACATTCATGTTTCATTAGATATCGTGTGTGTATGTGTGTGTGTGTTGTGTTGGGAATTGTATCCAGGAAACACTACCTCCAAGATACAGCCCAAGCCCTATTTTACTTCTGATTTGGAAACAGGACCTCAGAGTTGCTGAGGGCCTTGCTAAATTGCTGAGGTTAGTCTCAAACCTGGGACCCTCTTGTCTCAGCCTCTTAAGTACTGGGATAACAGGCATTTGCCACCACATCAGGCTATCAATATGTTTAAGGTATTACCCCAGACTAGTAATGGTACTTTTTTTGGATACTGGGATTCTGTCTCTGAGCTACATCCCCCAAGCCCTTCTTATTTTGAAATAGGACTTTGCTAAATTGCTGAGGCTATCTTCAAATTTGAGGTCATCTTGTCTCAGCCTCCCAAATAATGGGATTATAAGCATGCACTACTATGCTTGGCTGTGATAGTATGTATAAGAGGCTAACTTTTTTTTTTTTTTCTGTTCTGAGTATCAAACCCAGGAGCATTCTACCTCTAAGCTCTACCCATGGCCCTTTTTATTTTTTGTTTGAAACATGGTCTTGCTAGGTTGCTGAGAGTCTTATGTTGCTGAGGCTGGTCTTGAACCTGTGATCTTCCTGTTTCAGCCTCCCAGGTACTTAAGACTGAATCCAAGGCCACTCTTCCCTGAGCTATACCCCCAAGCTCTATTACATCCCCTTTTCTATTCTGAGATAGGGTCTTAACCTGTGGAGGGTGGCCTCAAACTTACAATCCTCCTGTCTCAAACCTCTCAAGTACTTAGATTTCAGGCATGTGCCCACAAGTTCAATTCTTTTTTAATGCGATGCTTTTAACTTAATGTCCCACAAAAATAAATAAATAAAATAAAAAAATCTTTGAAGCTGGGCATGGTGGCAAATCCCAGTACCTGGGAGGCTGAGACAGTAAGACTGTAGGTTCAAGGCCAGCCTCAGCAATTTATCTAAATCATTAAAAAAAAAAAAAAGGTCTGGAGGCACAGGTCAGAGGTAGAATGCCCCTGGGTTTGATCCCCAGTACCAAAAAATTAACTAAGACCCTGTTTCAGAGCTGGGCGTGGTGGCGCACGCTTGTAATCCCAGCATTTGGGAGGCTGAGACCTGGAGGATCACAGTTCGCGGACAGCCTCAGCTACTTAGTGAGGCCCTCTGCAACTCAGTGAGACCCGGTTTCAAAATAAAGAATAAAAAATAGGGCAGGGGATGTAGCCCGGAGGTCAAATGCCCCTGGGTTCCATCCCCAGACCCGCAAAAAAAAAAAAAAAAAAACCCTGTTTCAAAATAAAAATAAAATAGGGCTGGGGGTATATTTCAGTGGTAGATTGCTTCTTGGTTCGATTCCCAGTAACACACACACACACACACACACACACACACACACACACACACACACAAATATAGTTAAAAAAACAAATGTATAAAGGATAGATTCACCATTAAAGAAACTACCAAGCCAGGCTTGGTGGCATTCACTTGTAATCCCAACATTTGGGAGGCTGAGGCCAGAGGTTCACAGTTCACAGACAGCCTCAAGCTACTTAGTGAGACCCTGTTTCAAAATAAAGAATACTATAAAATAGGGCAGGGGGTGTAGCTCGGAGGTCAAATGCCCCTGGGTGCTATCCCCAGACCCACAAAAAAAAAAAAAAAAGAAAAAAAAAAAAGAAAAGAAACTGCCAAACAAAAACCACGTAAAGCCTTTAACACCAAATACTAAGTAGTAAAGTAGTACTGTTAAAGAATGCTAACTAACTTTGTATTCAGTAAGTCTGGGTTCAAATCTTGGCTCTGCAATTATAGTCCTACTACAGTAACTTATGCTTTTAACTTAGTTACCTAGATTACAGGGTTTTTGTCATTTTCTTTTGGTCTCGGGGACTGAACCCAGGTATGTTCTACCTCCAAGCCACACCCTCAGTCCAATTTTATTTTTTTATTCTGAAACAGGGTCTAAGCCTCAAACCTGCAATTTTATCTCAGCCTCCCAAGTACTCAGATTATAAGCATACACCACCCTGTCTGACTGCCTACAGGTACTTTTAGTAGGGATAAAACAAGATAATGGGAGCTGGGTGTGGTGTCGTATACTTGTAATCCTAGTACTTGGGAGGCTATGACAGGAGGATTGTAGATTCGCGGCCAGCCTCAGCTATTTAGTGAGACACTCCACAACTAGTGAGACCCTGTTTCAAAATAAAGACTAAAAAAATAGGGCTGGGGTTGAGGTCAGAGGTAGAATGCCTGAGTTCTATCCCCAGTACCACCTACCCACACCCACACAGAAAAGTTTAATGCTTTATGTTCTCATAAAATTAACTCCACACATTATTCAAGATTTGTAAATTACTGCATTAGATATCTTTAATAGCATGCTTTTGACATTATAAAATCTACAGATGAGTTTTTTTTGTTCTTTAACATACTAAGGGATCAACCAGAGCCTTACACAATGAGCTACACCCCCAGATAGGGTCTTGTTAAATTGCCCATGCTCATCTTCTTCAACCTGTAATTCTTCTGCCTCAGCCTACTAAGTAGTTGGATTTACAAGCCTGTACCACTGAGCCCAACTTGGGATCACGTCTTTTTAGAGAAAAGTTATACTTAATAATGTACTGATCCAAAGCTAATAAATCTTATCTTTCTCCCACACACTCCCCAAGAGAATAGGCTCAACAAACACATTTACTGTAAAACTGAACTAAATTTTCTTTCTGTGCTTATTTGGTAAAATTCTAAGATGCCTTGAATTTTTAGGTTTCCACGTTTTCACTTTAACTGAGGGCTTTTCTTTTTTATTTGTGTGCATATAGGTGCAGCACTGGAGATTGAACCCAGAGGAATTCTACCTTCAAGCTACATTCCCAGCCCAATTTTATTTATTTGGAAACAGGGTCTTGCTATGTTGATGAGTACCACTACTTCCTGTCTCAGCTTCCCAAGTACTGGGGTTACACAACACCTGGCTGCTTAAAATTAATATTGTAAGAAAAAGTAATTAATTTTTAGAATACAGACACATCTCAAGCAAATCTCCTTGGATAGAACGCAATCTAGAAGTGTAGAGCCAGGCATGGTGGTGCATGCTTGTATACCCAGTATTCAGGAGGCTGAGACAGGAGGATCTCACTTCATGAACAGCCTCAGCTACTTAGTGAGGCAGTTTGCCACTCAGTGAAATGCTGTTTCAAAAAGAACAGAAACTAGAGCTGGGGGTATACCTTGGAGGTAGAATGCCCCTGGGTCCCATCTCCAGTACTGCAGAAAAAAAAAAAGTGTAAAGAATTTTTTTTTTTTTTTTGGCGGCACTGGGGATGGAACCCAGGGATGTTCCACCTCCCAGCTACACTCCCAGCAGTATTTTTCATTCTTTATTTTGAAACAGGGTCTGAGTTGCAAAGGGCCCCATTCAGTAGCTGACACTGTTCTCAAACCATGGATCCTCCTGTCTCAGCCTCCCAAATGTAGGGATTACAAGCATGTGCCACCATGCCAGGCCTGAGAAACTAATTACTAACATAACAAAGTTGTAATAAAAATCTGTTTTCACATCTGAATTTCAATAGCAAAGATATTCTTGTGTTCCTAAGTATTAAAGAGAAGACAAGTTATGGAGCATACTTGTTATAAAGAGGAGTATGAGTGACTTGGATCACTTTCAACAAGGGAGTATCCCTGAGAGCACACCAAGCTGAATCAAGACACTTGGTCTCTAGTCTGGGCAAGTCAGTAAATCTGAGCTTTCATATCCTTTCCAAGTAGTGGCATTTTTCTTCCTTCTTCACAAGGATGAAGTCGTGCGAACACCTCTAGTTTAAAACTGCCATATACTAAGCCGGGCATGGTGGTAATCCCAGCATTTGGAAGGCTGAAACCAGAGGATTGGGGTTTGTGGACAGCTTCAGCTACTTAGTGAGGCCCTCTGCAACTCAGTGAGACCTGGTCTCAAAATAAATAAAAAATAGGGCAGGGGGCTGGGCGTGGTGGCTCACGTTTGTAATCCTGCGCTTGGAAGGCTGAGACATGAGGATCACACAGGTTCGAAACCAGCCTCAGCTACTTAGTGAGGCTCTCAGCAACTTAAGTGAGACCCTGTTTCCAAATAAAATATTAAATGGGTCTAGGAGTATAGCCCGGAGGTAGAAGGCCTCTGGGTTCCACCTCCAGTACCACCAAAAAAAAAAAGGACAGGGGGTGTAGCTCCGAGGTGAATGCCCCTGGTTCCATCCCCAGACCAAAAAAAAAAAAAACAAAACAAAAAAACCATATACTATGTTCTTTAATCAGCACTGGCAATATTATCAGGCAGAAGGTAAAGTGATTTCTATGGGGGTGAGAACTTAAAAATCTAGGTACCAGGTACAACTTGGGCACCAACTTGTGTGTGATGTATGGCATTTCACTTCTCCAGCTTCCTATTAAATCTCCTGTAAATTGAATTTACCTCACTTCCTTTTTAGCTCCATGACTATAATGTTATACTATTAAGCTGAATTTAAGACCAAAATATTTGAAATGTCATAAATGCTATAAAAAGTAAAAGCTGGACATGGTGATACATGTCTATAATCATAGTACTTGGGGGACCGAGACAGGAGAATCACAGGTTTTGGTCACCCTCAGCAACTTGGCAAGGCCCTGTTTTAAGTAAAAAATAAAATAGAAGCCGGGCGTGGTGGTGCATGCTTGTAATCCCAGCATTTGGGAGGCTGAGACTGAAGGATCATGTTTCGCAGCCTCAGCTACTTAGTGAGGCCCATCACAACTTAGTGAGACCCTGTTTCAAAATAAAAGAATAAAAAATAGGGTAGGAAGAGTAGTTTAGAGGTCGAATGCCCCTAGGTTCCATCCCCAGACCCACAAAATAAAATAAAATAAAATAAAACAACTGGAAGGGGGTGTAGCTCAGAGGTAGACTGCAGCTGGGTTCAATCCAAAGTACAAAAGAGGAAATAAAAAAGGTAGAAGCCAACTTTTTATGAACAAACTTACTTGGAAAAAATCTGCAATGCTAGATATGTGGGTCATTGGTAGAGTACCTGCTTACCATGCACAAGCCCCTTGGTTCAACCCTCAGTACACCACCACCACCAAAATAATAATATATTTAATGATGATGATGTACTAGATAGAAAACCAGGCTGTACCCAGGCATGGTGGCACATGCTTTTAATCCTAGTACTTGAGAGGCTGAGACAAGAGTATCCAGGTTCTCGGCCAACCTCAGCTACTTAGTGAGGCTCTCCGCAACTTGCAACTTAGTGAGACTTCTTTCAAAATAAATAAAGCTGGGTGTGGTAATGCATGCTTGTAATCTCTGCATTTGGGAGGCTGAGACAGGAGGATCATGGTTCGCGGACAGTCTCTGCTACTTCTTAGTGAGGGCCTTTGCAACTCAGTGAGACCCAGCTTCAAAATAATGAAAAATAGGGCTGGGGATGTAGCTCGGTGGTAGAATGTCCCTGGGCTCCATCCCCAGAACGAGAGAGAGAAGAGAGAGAGAGAGAGAGAGAGAGAGAGAGAGAGAAGAAAGAAAGAAAGAAAGAAAGAAAGAAAGAAAGAAAGAAAGAAAGAGAGAAAGAAAGAGAGAAAGAAAGAGAGAAAGAGAAAAGAAGGAAGGAAGGGTCGGTTGGTCAGAAGCTGGGCAAGCTTGTAATCCCAGCATCCAGGAGGCCGAGATAGGAGGATCCAGGTTCGTGGACAGTCTCAGCTACTTAGTGAGCTCTTTGCAACTCAGTGAGACCCTGTTTCAAAATTAATAATAATAAATAGGGCTGGGAGGTGTAGCTCAGAGGTAGAATGCCCAGTACAACAACAAAATCAGGCTGGGGTTGTAGCTTGGAGGTACAACGCCCCCGTTTCAATCCCCAGCACCCCCCAACACACACACTGTAGCCAGACCATTATTGGTTCACTGGTGTCAAAACACCACTAATACAGTTCTAAATGTCCTTTAGAAATAATATTCACAGCTGGGCACATATTTGTATCCCGAATGAATCCCAGCATTCAAGAGGATGATACAGGAAGGATCGATCAGTTTGTGGACAGCCTCAAATACTACTTAGTGAGGCCCTTTGCAACCAGTGAGACCCTGTTTAAAGTAAAGGAAAAAAATTAGGGCTGGGGTGTCTCTCAGGAGGTAGAATGGGTTCAATCCTCAGTAACACACACACACACACACACACACACACACACGAAATGTATAGGGAGATTGTGATTTTTAGGAAGAAAAAGAAGCAATAATCTAACTAGCTAAACTCCACATGAGGCAAAAAGTGGACTACAGAGGGCTTCAAACCTGAAGCCAGATCTCCCAGTACTCCCCTCCCCCCAAAAAAACAGCCAGGCATGGTGGTGGCACAAGCTTGTAATCCCAGCATTTGGGAAGCTGAGATAGGAGGCTTGTGCAGGTTGGAAACCACCTCAGCTACTTACTGAGGCCCTTTGGAAATCAGTGAGACCCTGCTGTTTCAAAATAAATAATAAAAAGTAGGGCTGGGGGTGTCGCTCGAAGGTAAAAAGTCCCTGGGTTCCATCCCCAGTACCGCAAAAAAAAAAAAAAAAAGTGATATTCATATAGATGTTTATGTGAACATTACAATGAGTATTTACAGTAAAACCGAGAACTAGAACAATGGCAAACTATATATTTTTCAAAAATACATATAGGCCTATAAGCAGAAATGCACACCAAAAGAAGATGCACTGTGACACGGATATTTTCAACATGTCTTTTTTATTTTTTTGTTTTTCAGTACTGGGGATTGAACCTAGAGACTTTCTACCTCTGGGCTATGCCCAGCCCTATTTTTTATTCTTTATTTTGAAACAGGGTCTCACTAAGTTGTGGAGGGCCTAAGTAGCTGAGGCTGGCTAGGAACCTACAACCCTCCTGTCTCAGCCTCTCAAGTACTGGGTTTACAAATATACGCCACCATGCCTGGATTCCTTTTTGTTTTTAAACAAGGTAGGTAATTTAATTTTTAAATTCTGTGTTACTGGGGATTGAACCCAGGGGCATTTTACCTCCAAGTTACATGCCAGCCCTACTATATATTTTTTTTATTAAAGTTACATGTCAGCCCTATATTTTTTAATTTTATTTATTTTTATTTATTTTGGTGGTACTGGAGGTAGAACCCAGGGTATTTTCTATCTCCAGGTTATACTCTCAGGCCTATTTTTTTTTGGCCATACCGTGGGTGGAACCCAGAGGCTTTCTACCTCCGGGCTATACTCCCAGACCTTTTTTTTTTTTTTTTTTTTTTTTAATATTTGGAAACAGGGTCTCACTAAGTTGCTGAGAGCCTCACTAAGTAGCTGAGGCTGGATTGGATCTGTTGTCTCCTGGAAGTAATTGCTGTATGGCAAAATTTCTTTTCAATATCAATACACCCAGTGTGATCCTCCTGTCTCAGCCTCCCAAGCGCAGGAATTACAAGCGTGAGTCACCACGCCCGGCTTCAGGCCTATTTTATACTTTGTTTGAAAACAGGGTCTAAATTGCTGAGAGCCTCACTAAGTAGTGAGGCTGATTCTGTCTAAGCCTCCCAAGCGCTGAGATTGGGCTGGGATTACAAGCGTGCACCACGCCTGGCTTTTACTTTTTATTTTATTTTTTGCGAGTCTGGGGCTGGAACCCAGAGGCCATTTGACCTCCAAGCTACACCCTCGCCCAATTTTCTATTCTTTATTTTGAAACCGGGTCTCACTGAGTTGCTGAGGGCCTAAGTAGCTGAGGCTGTCCGCAAAGCAAACCGCTACCTTCCGGTCTCAGCCTCCCAAGTGCTGGGATTACAAGTGTGTGCCACCACACCCAGCTCTATTCTTTATTTTAAAACAAGGTTTCAGCCGGGCACGGTGGGTGCATGCTTGTAATCCCAGCATTTGGGAGGCCAAGACAGGAGGATCGGTTCCTGGACAACCTCAACTACTCCATGAGGCCCTTTGCAACTCAGTGATACCCTACTTCAAAATAAAGAATAAAAAATAGGGCAAGGATATATAGCTTGGAGGTAGAATGCCTCTCTGGACTCCACTCCCAGTACTGCAAAATAAATAAATAAAATTTAAAAACAAGGTCTCACTAGTTTGCTGGGGCCTCAGAAGTTACTTAAATTGACTGTGAACCGGCAATCCTCATGTCTCAGCCTCCCAAGTGCTGGAATTAAATCCAAGCCCGGCTCAAGGTGGGTGGGTCACTTTAAAATCAAATGTTTAAGCCAGGGGTAGTGGCTCAAACTTGCAATCTCTCAGTACTAAAGAGCCTGAGACAAGAGGATCACAGTTTCAAGGACAGCCTCAGCAAACAGTGAGACTGTTTCAAAATCAAAATGAAACAGGGCTTGGAGTGTAGCTCAAAAGTAGAATACCCCTGGATTCAACCCATAGTACTACATGCACACAAGTAAATAAAATGTCTATCATATTTTTGTTCAATGCGCTAAGATATAGATTCTTCAATCACACTTTGAAACAGCATTTCACTAAGTCAGGGCTTTTTATTGCAAAGTTTAACAAACCACCAAACTCAAGTTTAATTGTTTCTGCTTTATTATTGGTCATGCGTATATTAAAGACTTCTTTAAAAATGTTACAAAAAGACTTTATCACTAACAATCAGAAACCAAGTTGCTCTGAAATTAATGAGAAAGTGACAAAAAGTAAGCCCACATTACCAACGTCACTCTTCAATAAGGAGCAGTAAACAAAGTTAAAATTATTTAACATATTAAGAAAAAAAAGTTTTGCAGTAGTCCCAATACCTCCAAAAAATAAAGTGCTTAATATATTTATCCCCACGTGGTAATAATAAAATTCCAAATTTTCCAGTAAAAATAAAAATTCTGTCCAATATCTAAATCTGGAAACACAAATTCAGACAGATAACAAAGTCACCTCGATAAAAAAAAAGTCATCAAAACCCAGTGTACTTGCCCGGCATGGTGGAGCACGCTTGTAATCAGCGCTTGGGAGGCTGAGACAGGAGGATCTCAACGGGTTCGAAGCCAGCCTCAGCTACTTTTAGTGAGGCCTGTTTCCAAATAAAGTACAAAAAAAGGTCTGGGAGTATAACCCAGAGTATAACCCCTGGGTTCCTCCCCCAGTACCACCAAAAACAAAACAAAACCCTAGTGTATTGATATTGAAAAGAAATTTTGCCATACAGCAATTACTTCCAGGAGACAACAGATCCAATCCAGATAAAGAAATCTTTATTATAATATTGTCTGTTACCAGAGCCTAAAGAAAGTATCCTAACAAAATACACTGATCAACTTTTTTGCCAAAAAAAATTCATACTCTAACATGAAAGCCATCCAAATTATTGCCAGAAAGGCAGCAACTTTTGACTGCAGAGATGGCGATTTAGCGACGTGGGGGTGAGCCTGGACCGCAGCGGTAGCAGTCAGGTACAGCTCTTCCCCCGCATCCCCGCCGCCCCAGACCACCGGGACCCAACAGGAAACTTGGAGGGGGAGGCAACCACTGTTAAGACGCTTAAAATCTAAACCTTCATCTCTTTAAAAACACTACAAAGAGGCCAATCCTTTTCATTAGGAGTAATATTTACAACAACTCCCCTCTTTAAGGCCTCAACAGATTAGACTAAGTCGCACCCCCATGAATGGCACATTCCGTACAAAATGGCCTGGAAGATGGCAAAGGGCGATCCCACCGACCATGGGGGAGCAGCAAACTTGTTGAAATTCTCAGACTAGCCGGGCGTTCCCCGCGCTTGGGAGGCTGAGACAGGAGGATCGCACGGGTTGAAGTCAGCCTCAGCTACTTAGTGAGGCTCTCAGCAACCTAGTGAGACCCTGTTTTTTTTTTTTTTTTAAAAAAAAAAAGGTCTGGGAGTATAGCCCGGAGGTAGAAAGCCTCTGGGTTCCACCCCCAGTACCACCAAAAAAGAAAAAAAGAAAAAAGAAAAATTCTCAGACTAAAGTCTGCCGGCTAAGGAGCAGCCTCCCGGGCTCGCGCCGCTCCGGGGAGAGGAGGGTTACAGAGCAGCCCGCGCCGTGCGCGCCGGGTCGGGGCGGAACGAGAACACGCGGGATTTGGGGCGCGCTGTTAACCCGCACCTCCCTGGGCCCAGACATCCCCCAAGGAAGGGCACTGCTAGTCGGAGGAAGGGGCGAACTCCGCGGTAAAGCGAACTCCGAGGGCGGGCTGCGACCACCGGGCAGCGTTAATTTCCAGGGTCACAGCTGCAAACTCACTTTCGCCCAAAGGGGAAAGAACGGGCCCCGCCCACGCCCGGGGGCGGGGCCGGCGGCCGCCCACCTCGGGGACACCTCGCCCGCTGGAGGCGGCCCGCGCGCCCCCGCCCCGCGCCAGTCCGGGGGCCGCGCACCGCCGGCCTCCGCCGGGGCCGGTCCTCGGGCTCCGGGCCTGCGGCTGGGCCCGCCCGGCGCGGCCTCCGCGCCCCTCCCCCGCGGCCCCGGCGCTCCGAGCACCCCGCCCGCTCCAGTGCGGCGGGCGGGGGAGGCGGCGGCGCGGACCCGGAGCCCTGCCGCGGCGCGGGCGGAGGGAGGGAGGGAGGGAGGGAGGGAGGGGCGCGCGCACGGGCGCGCGGCCGCCACCCCCGCGCGCCAGCAGGCCCCCCACGCTCAAGGGCGCGCGCGGGCCCCGAAACCCGGAGGCCGCGCCAGGCGCCCGAGGCCGGCTTGGCTGGCCCCCACGCGCTCCGCCACTTACCCCCAACCCCCTCCAACCCGCTCCGGGACTCGGACTCCGCACTGACCTGACAGGCCGAGACATGTTCGCTGTCGAAACAGGACCGAGTCGAGAAGCCAAAGACCAGGACCCCCCCCACCCCGCGCGCTCGGCGCCCCACCCCCCCCGAACTTCGGCCAATGGGGCCGCTGCCGCCGAACCCCGAGCTGCTGGTTCCTCAAGCTCCGCCGCTCCTTGGTTCAGGGCCCCTGGACCAGACGAACCCCCGCTCCCCCGTCTCTTCAAAATGGATGAATCAAACCAGCCGAAAATGCGCCAAAGCCGCCGTACAACCGAACCCACTAGGGTTTGTTCGCTCCGCCCCAACGCGCCCGCCCATTGGCGGCTTCTGCCAGATGCGCCGATCTCATTAGTCCGTTTGAATCATCACGTCTCACTGGCCCCGCCCCGGCCTCTGATAGGCTCCGCCTCCTCCGTGGGGTCCTGTTAGTCAAGATCCTCTGAGAGCGCACGGCCGCAAAACAAAAATGGTCGCTGATCAGCCCGCCCCCTGACTTCCACTCCAGAGTTGCTGATTCGTCCTGACTTGGATCTTGAAAGGACAAGAAAAAAAGGTTTATGTAGAATTCAACGTCGCTCAGTGTTCTTGTAATGGTTTTTCGTTTCGCCTGGCTTCATCACCTAAAAAATCCACTAAGAACAAAAAAGTCAGGAAGGCAGCAGATTCGTCACTAAGGGGCTGCTTCAGAATTGGAGGGAAATTCCTTAGGTTCAAAAAAATATGACCTTAAACCTGCAAGCCCTTCACCCTTGCTTCAGCATTCTCCTCAGGGGCCCAGCCACGCCGCTAGGGTAGAGAGTAAGGATATTATCAAGGAATATCTTTACCCCCAGTTTTTATTCTTCATTTTGGACCTTGAGATTGACTTCAGGGTCATTAAAAATCCCAGTCTCAAGTGTTCCAATCCCAAAGAAAAAAAGAGGTGTGTAGTGATCAGAGGATAAGCACTGGGGACACATGGTGTTTCTTTTGGTGTCCCAGGTCTACTGCTTAATAATCTGACAGCTTTCTCTTGTTCCTCAGTTTTCTCATCTGTAGAATGGAAAACAACAGCTCCTACCTATAATGGTTATTAGGATTAGATGAGTTGCTAAGTGAAAAGTCTTTAGGACAGACTCTCGCGTAGTAATCTCTATGTAAGTCTGTTACATTTAGTTCTTAAAAGATCCTGACCCTGGGTAAAGGTGGGGCTGGTTTAAGACACATATCTTGAGCTTAAGGCACCTCTATTTAAATCCACAAACATTTGTGGACGCCTAAAAGTTTCAAAGGCAGAGCTCAGGATCCTTGGAACAGCCAAGGTTTACCCCACTACTGCAAATAGACTTCAGTACCTGCTGCAGGCAGTGTTAATGATACAGCCCTCAGACAACAAAACACACCGCTTTCTAACTACTGAAAGTCATGGTAAAATCTGACTTCTCTAAAGGAAGAGAATAGCACAATCCACCTGTGAAGCATTAAACAAATCATCTTTTGTCTGTTCCATGTCACTCCACCCTCTCCCCTACCCCGATTTTTTAAAAATTGTGGTGAAAGCTGTGGGGGGGGGGGGACATGCTTGTAATCCCTGTACTTGGGAGGCTGAGATTAGAGGATCACAGTTTGGCAGTCAGCCTCAGGTACTTAGTGAGGTCCTCTGCACCTTAGTAAAACCCTATTTTAAAGTAAAGAATAAAAATAGGGGTTGAGTGTAGCTAAGAGGTAGAATGTCCCTGGGTTCAATCTTCAGTTCCGCAAAAAAAAAAAAAAAAAAAAAAAAACCAAGGCTGGGTATCATAAGAACCTAGTACTTGGGAGGCTGAGATGAGAATTGCAAATTTAAGGTTTAAGGCCAGCCTCAGGAATTTTTTTTTTTTTCTGGTACTAGGGATAAAACCCATTGCATTCTACCTCCCAGCTACACCCTCAGCTCTATTTATGTTTTTTTTTTTTTTTTTTTTTCATTTTGAAACAAGGTCTCACTGAGTTGCAAAGACTCTCACTAAGTAGCTGAGGCTGTCCCATGAACAGCTGTCCTGTCTCAGATTTTCAAATGCTGGGATTACAAGCATGCGCCATGCCCGGCCCAGCCTCTGGAATTTAATGAGGCTCTCGGTAACTTAGACTGTTTCCAAATAACAAATAAAACAGGCCTGTGATGTATCTTGGAGATAGAATGCCCCTGGGTTCACTCCTCAGCAAAACACACACACACACACACACACACACACACACACACACACACACACGAAAGTATAACAACTGGGGTGTAGTGGTGCATCCCAGTAATCTTTTTTTTTTTTCCGGTACTGGGAACTGAACCCAGGGCTGAGCTATCCCCGACCCCTATTTTATTCTTTATTTTGAAACAGGGTCTCACTAAGTTGCAGAGGGCCTCACTAAGTAGCTGAGGCTAGAAGTGAACTTGCAATCCTCCTGTCTCAGCCTCCCAAGAACTGGGATTACAGGCATGCTCCACCACACCCAGCTATCCTTGTAATCTTTTTTTTTTTTTTTTTTTTTTTTTTTTGCGGGTCTGGGGATGGAACCCAGGATCATTCGACCTCTGAGCTATATCCCCTGCCCAATTTTTTATTCTTTATTTGAAAACCGGGTCTCACTGAGTTGCAGAGGGCCTGATTAAGTAGCTGAGGCTGTCTGTGAACCGCGATCCTCAGGTCTCAGCCTCCCGAATGCTGGGATTACAAGCGTGGGCCACCACGCCCGGCTTTTTGTTAATTTTTTAATTGGTGCATTGTACCTTGGAATCTTAATGAGAGAGCCAGGTATGGTGGTACAAGCCTGTACAAAATAAAGAATAAAAAGTCGGGCGCTAAGTACCTCATATAAGTGGGATCATGTGGTATTTGTCCTTTTGTGATTGCCTTATTTCACTTAGCATACTATCTTCCAGGTTTCCAGGTTTATCCACCTTAAAGAGATGTCAAACTTTTTTCTTTCTTTCTTTCTTTTTTTTTTTTTCTTTTTTTTTTTTTTTGTGTGTGTGTGTGCCAAGGGGGATTGAACCGAGAGGAATGCTAACTTGCTTAGGCTGGTCTTGAACCTGTGATCCTACTGTCTCAGCTTCCCCAGTACTGTGATTATGGAGTTAAGCCACTATACCCAGCTTCTCCTTTCTTTAATTAAAAATTTTTTTTTTTTTTTGTGGTACTGGGAATTGAACCCAGAGGCATTCTACTTTGAGCTACACTCCCAGCCTGATTTTATTTCTTACTTGGAAACGGTCTCATTAGGTTGAAGAGAGTTTCACTATTTGCTGAAGCTGTCCTTGAACCTGGGATCCTCCTTTCTCAGCCTCCCAAGTACGGGGATTATAGGCGTGTGCCACCACACCCAGCTTTTCCTTTCTTTTAAAGACTGAATAATAAATACCACATTTTTGTACCCATTCACCCATCCAAGGGCACTTGGGTTGCTCCCTATTATGGCTATTGTGAGTACTGCGGTTATGGAAATGAGAGAATAGATATCTGAGCCTGCTTTTGCTCTTTTGTGTGTGTGTGGTAATGGGGATAGAATGCAGGGGCATTCTACCTCTGAGCTACACCCCCAGCCCTATTTTTAATTCTCTATTTTGAAACAGGGTCTCACGAGTTGCAGAGAGCCTCACTAAGTAGCCGAGGCTGTCCATCTGCCAACCATGATCCTTTGGTCTCAACCTCCCGAAAGCTGGGAAGCGTGCACCCCCACCCATGGCTTGTGCTTTTACTTCTTTGGAGTACATTCAGAACTGAAACGGTTAGATTATATGGTGACCCTGTTTAAATTTTTGAGAAATTGCCATATGGTTTTCCAAAGCAACTATACCATTTTACATTCCCACCAGCAGTATACAATTGTTCCAATTTCTCCACTCATTTTTTTTTTATAATAGCCACCCTAATGAGTATGCAAATATGTTAACACTAAGTTGTCTTATCCCTTATTGTCAGAAAGCCAGTGCTGAGACTGGGGAGTGGGGGATGCATTGATCACAAAGTGGTTTTGTTGGAGGCTGTTTTATTAGGACAAATTGGTATTGTATTAGCAAGTACCGTTATTTAGTATTATGAAATGAGGCAGAGGAATTCTTGTTACTCATTTATTGGATAATGAATGGAACTAGCCGTAGTCAACATGTTCAGGCAGGTGAGAGGTTCAGAACAAGTCTCTCAAGCCCTGGCCTGGTAGTGTAGCCCAAGGGCGATATATGGGCAGCCACCGAATGTAGACTCTTCCCCTCCAAGGCGAGAGTTGTATCTACCATCTCTCAACCAAGGCATCAGCTGACATCGCTCCTCGGTTTGCTTTTTATTCACTTAGCCTTTCCAACCGACCCTCTCTATGAAGAAGGAAATAACTAAGACTTGAACTTCTACTTTGGGGGAGGAGAGGCACTAGAGATTGAACCTCATCAGCATTCTACTTCTGCGCCACACTCCCAGCCCTGTTTTATTTTTTATTTTGAACAAGGTCTCACTAATTTGCTAAAACTGGCTGTGAACCTGTAATTCCCTTGTCTCAGCCTCCCAAGTACTGGGATTACAGGCCTGGGATACTGCACCTGGCAAGACTTGAACTTCTAGTTTACTTTTCAGTGGACAGCAGAATTGTGCCTACTACAGCCAAGAGACCCTGGAATGTAAGCTCCAAGGTCAGTTCCTCCTAAGCTCTATCCAAACAATCTGCCTGGGTGCCTGTCTGAACCACAGCTAGTTTGTTGGAAATTGAAGAAAGACACTGATCATATGCTAGGTCAGAGCTGGGCACAGTGGTGCACCCCTGTAATCCCAGGTAGCTGGGAGACTAAGACAGGAAGGTCACAGATTTGAGGACAGCCACAGCAAGTAGTGAGACTCTCATCAAACTAGAAAAACCCTTGCCGGGCGTGGTGGCGCACGCTTGTAATCCCTGCGGTTGGGAGGCAGAGACAGGAGGATCGCGCAGGTTCGAAGCCAGCCGTGCGCGCTGGTTTAGGAGACCCTGTTTCCAAATAAAAATGTAAAAATGGGTCTGGGAGTGTAGCCCGGAGGTAGAAGGGCTTCCAGGAACCCCAGTACCACCAAAACAAACAAACAAACAAAACAAAAAATAAACTAGCAAAACCCTGTTTCAAAAATAAAAACAAGCCGGGTGTGGTGGCACATGCTTGTAATCCTAGCATTTGGGAGTTGGGTTTTTTTTTTTTTTTTTGCGGGTCTGGGGATGGAACCCAGGGGCATTCAACCTCCGAGCTACACCTCCTGCCCTATTTTTTATTCTTTATTTTGAAACCAGGTCTCACTGAGTTGCAGAGGGCCTCATTAAGTAGCTGAGGCTGTCCACGAACCGCGATCCTCTGGTCTCAGCCTCCCGAATGCTGGGATTACAAGCGTGCGCCACCATGCCTGGCTGCATTTGGGAGTTGGGGAGGCTGAGAGGATTGTGGTTTGCAGATGTCACTTGGAGGTTAGAATGCCTGTGAGTTCCATCCCCAGTACCACAAAAATAAATAAATACAACAATAAGATGGGTCAGATTTTGGAAGTGCCATCCAATAATTCTGAAAAACAATTTGTGTAATAAAACTGTGAAAAACTAAATAAAAGAATACTCAGATGACAGGAAAAATAGAGTTTTTGTTTGTTTGTTTGTTTGTTTGTGTTTTCCGGTAGGGGGGATGGAACCCAAAGGCATTCTACCTCCAAGCTACACCCCCAGCCCTTTTTTTAATTTTTTATTCTGAAACAGGGTCTCACTGAGTTGCAAAGGGCCTAAGTAGCTGAGGATGTCCGCAAACTGCGATCCTCCTGTCTCAGCCTCCCAAATGATGGGATTATAAATTGGTAATCCAAGCCTGGCTAGAGTTGGTATTTTTTTTTTTTCTTTCTAGAAATGAAATATAAAACAGGGATTGGCATGGTGATGCACACTTGTAATTCCAGTACTTGGGAGGCTGAGATAGGAGGATCATAGGTTTGAGACCAACCTCAGCAATTTAGGAGATAAATAATTAAATAGGAGCCGGGTGTGGTGACGCACATTTGTAATCCCAGCATTCAGGAGGCTGAGACAGGAGGATTGCAGTTCACCAGCAGCCTCAGCTACTTAGTGAGAACCGGTTTCAAAATAAAGAATAAAAAACAGGGCAGGAGGTGTAGCTCGGAGGTTGTAATGTCCCTGGGTTCCATGCCCAGACCTGAAAATAAATAAATAAATAAATAAATAAATAAATAAATAAATAAAAATTAAATTAGGGTTAAGATGTAGCTAAGAGGTAGAATGCCCCTGGTTTCCATTCCAGTACCACAAATATTAACAAAATAGAAGGCATTCCAGAATTTGGGAGGCTGAGACACTAGAGGATCGCGGTTCTCAGTGAGCCTCAGCTACTTAAGAAGCCCTTGGCAACTCAGTGAGACCCTGTTTCAAAATAAAGAATAAAAAATAGGTTTGGGGCCAAGCGTGGTGGCGCACGCTTGTAATCCCCGCGCTTGGGAGGCTGAGACAGGAGGATCGCACGGGTTCGAAGCTAGCCTCAGCTACTTAGTGAGGCTTTCAGCAACTTAATGAGACCCTGTTTCCAAATAAAATATATTTTAAAAAAGGGTCTGGGAGTATAGCCTGGAGGTAGAAAACCTCTGGGTTCCACCCCTAGTACCACCAAAAAAAAAAAAAAAAAAATAGGTTTGGGGCTGGGGTGTCACTCAGAGGTAGAATGTCCCTGGGTTTCATTCCAGTACCTCAAAAAAGAAAGAAAGAAAGAAAGAAAAAAAGGAAGGAAGAAAGGGAGTTAGGAGTATAGCTCAGACATAAAATGCTAATGGGTTAAATTCCCAACACAAAAAACAAAGAGTGTGGGAGGCTGAGACAGGAGGATCACACAGGTTTGAAGCCAGCCTCAGCTACTTAGTGAGGCTCTCAGCAATTTAGTGAGACCCTGTTTCCAAATAAATAGAAAAATAGGTCTGGGAGTATAGCCCAAAGGTAGAAAAGCCCCTGGGTTCCACACCCAGTACCACAATTAAAAAAAAAAAAAAAAACCTCTTTGAAGACTCTTCTAGGAAGTTAAAGTTTTCTCAGTACCTCCCATGGCACTCCTCCCCACCCCCCTCTCTTTCTTTTTTTTTTTATATTTTATTTGGAAACAGGGTCTCACTAAGTTGCTGAAAACCTAAGTAGCTGAGGCTGGCTTCGAACCCGTGCGATCCTCCTGTCTTAGCCTCCCAAGCGTGGGGATTACAAGCATGCGCCACCACGCCAGGCTCAAAGATGTACTAATTTTTTTTTTTTTTGGTGGTACTGGGGTTCCTGGAAGCCCTCCTTCCTCCGGGCTACACTCCCAGACCTATTTTATATTTTTGAAACAGGGTCTCTTACGCCAGCACGGCTGGCTTCGAACCTGCGCGATCCTCCTGTCTCCGCCTCCCAAGCGCGGGGATTACAAGCCTGCGCCACCACGCCCGGCTTAAGATGTACTAAATTTAATTTAAATATTTTATTATGTGTGTGTGTGTGGGTGCTGGGTACCGAACCCAGGGCCATTCTACTTCTGAGCTACATCCCAACCCTTTTTGTGTGTGTGGTACTGGGGTTGGAATCCAGGGGCTTTCTACCACCCTCCTACACTCCCAGACCTATTTTATATTTTATTTGGAAACAAGGTCTCACTAGTTGCTGAGAGCCTCACCAAGTAGCTGAGGCTGGCTCTGAACCTGTGCCATCCTCCTGTCTCAGCCTCCCAAGTGCTGGGATTACAAATTTGCACTACCATGCCTGGCCCCAACCCTATTTTTATCTTTTATTTTGAAACAAAGTCTCACCAAGTTGCAGAGGGCTTCACTAAGTAGCTGAGGTGGCTGTGAACCTGCGATCCTCGATCCTCCTTTCAGACTCCCAAGTACAGGGATTACAAGTGTACACAACCCCACCATACCTGACTTGGTACTTATTTTATTTTATTTATTTATTTATTTTTCTATTTATTGTCAAGTTATATTTGACAGTACTTATTTATTTCTATTTTCTTTTTACAATATGGGGATGGAACCCAGGAGCATTCTACCTTAAAGTTACACCCCCAGCCCTATTTTTCTTTTTCTTTTTTTTTTTTTTTTGAGCATCTGGGGATGGAACCCAACGGCTTTCGACCTCCGAGCTACACCCCCTGCCTCATTTTTTATTCTTTATTTTGAAACCGGGTCTCACTGAGTTGCAGAGGGCCTCACTAAGTAGCTGAGGCTGTCTGCGAACCGCGATCCTCAGGTCTCAGCCTCCTGAATGCTGCGATTATAAGCGTGAAAGTTGCAGAGGGCCTCACTAGGTAGCTGAGGCTGTCAATGAACCACCATCCTCCGGCTTCAGCCTCCCGAATGCTGCTATTACAAGCGTGTACCACCACGCTCAGCTAAGGTTTTTATTTTGAAACGGTCTCACTGGGTTGCAAAAGGCTTCACTAAATAGCTGATGCTGGCCGCAAAAGCTATCCTCCTGGAGCCGGGCGTGGTGGCAGCCTGTGCCACCATGCTAGGCTGGTATTTATTTATTTTAATTATATATTTTTGGTGGTACTGGGGGTGGAGCCCAGATGCTTTCTACCTCCAGGCTATACTCCCAGACATATTTTATATTTTATTTGGAAAGAGGGTCTCACTAAGTTGCTGAGAGCCTCACTAAGTAGCTGAGGCTGGCTTCGAACCTGTGTGATCCTCCTGTCTCTGCCTCCCAAGCGCGGGAATTACAAGTGTGCGCCACCAAGCCCAGCTGGTATTTATTTTAATTGAAGAAAAAAGCCTAAGTTCTGATCCTTCTGTTTTGCTAGACACCAATAAAAATCTATAGAAAACTTGGCCCTTGTAACATTAAAGGAGATATGATTTTATCTAAACCAGGAACAAATTAATATTGTGATGTGGACATTGTTTAAAGGGGGAGAGGGGAATAGAGCGCCCCAAGCAATAACAAAAAGACACAAAAGCTGGTGTGGTTGTTATGGATTGGGGAAACTGTCCCCAGGGATGTGTTAGACCCCTGAGAATAATTTCCCCAAAGCTGGGCGTGATGGCACACGCTTGTAATCCCCGCGCTTGGGAGGCTGAGACAGGAGGATTGCACAGGTTTGAAGCCAGCCTCAGCTACCTAGTGAGGCTTTCAGCAACTTAGTGAGAACCTGTTTCCAAATAAAATATTAAAAAAAGGTCTGGAAGTATAGCCCGGAGGTAGAAATCCTCTGGGTTCCACCCCCAGTACCACCAAAAAAAAAAAAAAAAAAAAAAAAAGAATTCCCCAAAATTCTCCCCAAAGAAACAAAAAAAGAAAAAGATAGAAATATTGAGGATAGGTACAGCTCCATACCAGGCTGGCATGGAGGGATGACTCGAATGAATACAACAAAGGGATCACACGTGGACCTGCGTTTTTATACCCATGACCTCCATCTTGTTTATGTAATTCTGAGGTAGTGAATGTCCTGGTAAGGTACCTCCCCTAGCAAGGTGTGGCAAGGTGTCTCCTTTCATGAAGGTCGACCCCTCCTACCATTTTAGCTAGCTTATCTAATCATGTAGATCTGTCTTTAGATAGAGAAAGGCCTAGTTCTCCTCTCCTGTTGACTTGCTAATTACATCTTGGTAGGTCAATCTAAGTTTCAATAGCTGTTTGCAAGCCTTTCTCTCTCCAGGTCTGCCGCCATTTTGACACAGTGACCCACGCCTCTAATCCCAATATTTGGGAAGCTGAGACAGGAGAATCCCATGTTCAAAGCCAGCCTCAATTACTTAGGCCCTCTGCAATTTAGCGAAACCCTGTTTCAAAATAAAGAATTAAAGCTGGGCATGGTGGCACACATGCTTGTAATCCCAGCATTTGGGAGGATGAGACAGGAGACTGGGGTTCAAGGACAGCCACAGCTATTTAGTGAGCCCCCCCCCAGCTCAGTGAGACCCTGTTTCAAAATAAAGAATAAAAATAGGGCTTGGGGTGTCACTTGCAGGTAGAATGCCTGTGGGTTCCATCACCAGTACTGAAAAAAAAAAAAAAAAGAATATCTGAAGTCAGGTGCTGTAATCTTAGTAGTTGGGAGTGTTACGGTTTGGGAGAGTATGATTGTGGGGAAACTGTTTCCCGGGGACCCCTGCTAGGGTCCCGGACACACTTTCCCCCAACCCATAACAAAACGCAAAAATGACCAAAAACAGAAATACCGCGGGTTCTTGTCCTAAACTAAGAATAAATATGCATAGCCTGGACAGTTGCTGAAGATTTAAAGGAGTTTATTAGAAAGATAGAATACAGAAAATAGTTACAGCCCCATGCCAAAATGGCATGAGGGGGGAGGGTGGCCCAGGCCAACTCACCACTCCCCAGATACAGCACGTGGACTGGAATTTTTACACCCATGACCTCCATCTTGTTTATGTAATTTTGAAGTGGTGAACATCCCTGTAAGGTACCTCCCTCAGCAAGGTGTGGCAAAGTGTCTCTTTCCATGAAGGTCGACCCCTCCTACCATCTTAGCTGGCTTATCATGTAGATCTGTCTTTAGATAGAGAAAGGCCTGGTTCTCTCCTAAGATCTGTCTTTAAATAGAGAAAGGCCTAGTTCTCTCCTGTTGACTTGTTAATTGGTTTTAGCTAGGTTAATTTACACTGGAATAGTTGCCTGCTTTTAGGCAGAAACCAAGTCCTTGCACAGATTTGCCGCTCACCCAATTTTTGAAATATATTAATAATCACAGCTTTCTCAAATCTTCCTAGGCCATTCCCAATACTGGTACAAGCATGTCCATCTATTTAGCATGTCCATCGCCTCCTCTTCTTACCTCTTTCCTGTGATGAGAATGCTTAACATTTCCAGGCCTTGCTACTGGACTCTGCCCCCAAAAATGTGAGGTGATATCTCATTGTGATTTGAATTTGAATTCCATTGTGATTAGTAAAACCATATTTTCTTATAGCTATTGTTCATTTGTATATTTTCTTTAGGAAAAAAAAAAAAAGTCTATTCAAGCCAAGTGTGGTGGTGCACATCTATAACCTCAGTACTTCCCTGAGACTGGAGGATCCGAGGTTCAAGGTCAGCCTCAAAAACTTAGAGATCGAACTTCCGGGAAGATGGCGACCGAGAAAAGCGGGGCTTAAGAGCCCCGCTAAAAACCAATCTCCATTACCACAAAATCAGCGCCTTTCATAGCCAGAAAACACCATCACCAGAGAAACAAAAAAATCACCAGGCTCCAAAGAGAAAGCGGACTGAGAACAGAGCTCAGAGCCACAGAGGAGATCCGAGGACGCGGTGAAACGGGGGTTTCTTGCGAGTTCTTGTCTATGGGAGAGCGAAGAATGACACCCGCAGACCTCAGGAAGGGGAGTAAAAGGTTTATTGGAAGCAGCAGGGAATGGGGCAAGGGTGGCTGAACACCCCCAAAGGGGCTGGAACTCTGGGTCCAGCAGCTGCCTTCAGGACAATACTTGAGAGTAGCCCAAGCCGAATTGCCTTCAGGTGCAGGCTGCTTTCTTCCAGAGTCCACGGGATCTGCCAGAAGGGAATAGAGAAAAGTGGCCGAACACCCAATAGGGGCGGTCGGAACTCCGGGGTCCAGTAGCTGCCTTCAGGGTCACTACCCGAGTGTCGCCCGAGCCAAGTGCCCATCAGTTGCAAACTACTTTCTCCCAAAGTCCACGCGATCTGCCAGAAAAGAGGTGCGGGTCACCCCTAGGGGCCTGGTCAGCCATGATGTCCAGCAGAGGCCTTCAGGTCACTACTCGAGAGTCGCCTGAGCCACGTGCCCTCAGATGCACTCTGCCTTCTCTCAGGGCCAACACAACCTGCCAGAGAGAGAACAGCTCCCCAGAAGGGGAGGGGGTCCCGAGTGGGAAAGTGACCCGCTTTTGCCATCTGACTGGCTGATGCCTGACCGCTTGCGAGTCCGTTTATGGTTGTGGTGACTCCAAGGAGAATTTGCATAGGACATTTGCAAGTTCTTTGAAGGGTCTCCTTTCAGGAATGCCAGACTTGCTGGGTGGGTTTGTTGATTAGAAAACTCAGGATGGCTTTGTGAAGCTCTGGCCTTCTTATCTCCTGAGCCTTTGGAATTTCAGGCATTTGTTGCCCCTCAGGAAACTCAGGAAATTAACTTTTTTCTACCAAGGCCTTTTCCCTATCTGCCTATTTCCTTTCTATCTCCTCAGCGGCAGCAGTGCCATACTGCCGGCGGCAGCGGCAAATTCACTGGACGGCTACAGCAAGCCGAGGTGAGCCGCTGCGGAACAGCCAGGCGGGATTTCTCGCCGCTGGTAAAATCTAAAGCTCCCAGTCGCTGAGCTCAGCACATGCTGCAGGGATTCAGAGTGGAAATCAAAACCAAGAAGTAATACGCCAGCCTCACGGCCGAGGGCGTAGCAGCGACGCCATATTGCCACCGGCGGCAGCAGCAGAGAATTCACCGAATCCAGTACAGCTACATCTGCGTACTCAAGAACAGTGAGTCAAATTGCAGACCACAGAGGAAAAATCCCAGTACTGTACTCCCTGGGACTCGACCCAGTTGGGGAGGGGCAGTGGCAGAGATATCACACCATAGGAGAACGTGCAACCTGGCACCCCCTTCAGTCTAAAGCAGCCTCTATCGACTCTCTGGGTCGGAGACTCTGTGATACAACCCAGTAAAGGAGTAGTGGGGTCTGAGATACTACTGAATCGAGATCCAGGACACCTTAAGTGAAGTCATAGTGACCCAAGGGAAGAACCCAGAGAAGGCACAAACTTCCAAAATCATGGGAAAGAGGAATAATACTGGAGCAATGAATGCCCACAACCCCACAACATCAGAACCCGATAAAACAGAAAATCAGAGATTTCTAGAAGATAAAATCAGGAAAATAACTGTAGAAATAATAGAGGTGCTTCGAAAAGAACTCAGAGAGAGCCAAAAAGAGATAAAGGATGCAATTAATGAAGTAAAGGTCTCAATTCAAAGCACAAACAACCAATTAGACCACATGGAGAACAGAATCTCGCTCTTAGAAGATGATCATTGCAAAAATGAACGCATAGTTTCTAATCTAGGAAAAAATATCCGACAGCAGGAATCTGATATTGAAGAAATATGGGCCCATCTTAAGAGAGCTAACCTAAGAATAATTGGAATAGAGGAGGGAAAAGAAAGTGAAGCCAAAGGGATCAACAATCTCTTCAAGGAAGTAATAGCAGAAAATTTTCCAAACACAGAGCAAGAGTTTGATACACAGGTCCAGGAAACTTATAGAACTCCCTTTAGACAGGATCGGAGAAGAGGAACCCCACGCCACATAATTGTCAAAATGACCAATGTGGAAGCCAAGCAGAGAATCTTAAAGGCAACAAAAGCAAAGGGCCAAGTGACATTCAGAGGCAAACCAATTAGAATCACTCCAGACTTCCCAAACCAAGTCATGAGAGCCAGAAGGGCTTGGAGTAACATATTCCCAATTCTGAAAGAAAACAACTTCCAGCCAAAAATTTCCTACTCAGCAAAACTTTCTATCAAATTAGATGGAGAAATAAGAAGCTTCCATGACAAACAGAAACTGAAGGAATTTATGTCTTCAAAACCAGCACTAGAGAAAATACTCAAAGAGATTAACTACAAAGAAGAAATAGGTAACACACACCAGAACCAGAGAAACAAGAGTTTCCATCCAACAGTCAACTAAGATTGGTTATCTGCGGAGATTCATTACTTATGTTAGTCTTTTACCTATCTCTAAATGGTATTGTTTGCCTTTATTGTTGTTAATTTTTAGGATTTCTAGTTGGAATATTAATATACCTTCAGATATAGCATCTGGAAATATTTTATCCCATTCTATTAGTAACTGTTAACTCTGTTTACATTGTCTTTGGATATACAATATGTTTTTTATTTTTTAGGGAGTTTGTATACTCTTCTGTTGCCTGTGCCATTGAAATCATAACCAAGAAATCACTGCCAATTTCAATGTTGTGAGGTTTTATGACCCAGATTTTCTCCTAAAAGTTTATAGTCTTAAGATTTATATTTAGGTCTTTTATCTATTTTGAGTTAATATTTGTATATGGGATTAGGTAAGGGTCCAACTTTATTCTTTTCCATGTAATTATTATGTTTCAACAATATTTAGTTAAAAGATTATTATTTCCACCACCAAATGTTCATGGAAACCTTGTCAAAAATAACTTGACAATATAGGGAAGAATTTAGCTCTAGGCTTTTATTTAACTCCAATGGTTTATATATCTGCCTTTAGAATAGTACTACACTGTTTCAATTATTGTAGCTTTATATGGTTTGAAATCAGAAAATATATATCTTCTAGCTTTGTTCTTTTTCAAGATCGTTTTGGGTATCTAGAGTCCATATTCCATATTAGGATAGAGTTTTTTTTCTGAAAAATAAATATATAAATATATGATAGTTTCACCTAAAAAAAATAGAAAAAAAATATTCTCTGGTAAGAAAGAAAGTAAAAAGAAATATTGAAATGTTATCTTTAAGTCATCAAAAGCTTGGTATCAGACAAATGAGACTGTTATGTGAGATTATCATTTTTAATTTTGGATAAATTGCTAAAATACTAGATGTCAACCACTAAGCCAAGCATGGGAGGGAGGGATGGGGAGAGAATGGGGTGGGGATCGGGTGGGGGCTGACTGGGCGATGTGTGCATGTATGTCTACAAAAGTTTGTATCCCACTATCATGTATGAATACAGTACACCAATAAAAAAAAAAAAAAAACTTAGAGCTCATTACTGTTAAGTTGGGTCCTGTACTCATGTGACTTTGTGTCACATGACCTCTGCAGGGCAAGGGAGGGGCTGAAACCCCCGCGAGAATTGGGCGTTCCCACGAGTAAAACCCCTATCTCGCGAGATGCATGCCTTTAAAAGGAGAGCCCGCATCCTCTAGCTTCGGACAGGCGCGCGGGCCCCATGGTGCCTTGCCCTGATCCCCGGGAGAGCCGTGCCATTAAAACTTTACATGCCACGTGTACCGGACCTCTCTCGTGTTTTTCACACTCCGCTGTACGCACATTATTTTTATTTTACTCACATTTAATTTTTTATTTTACTTATCATTTGGTGCCGAACCGGGAGAACTCTTGGGTCCCTCCCCATTTTTTCTTTCTTTTTTTTTCGTTTTTTTTTTCCTTTTTTCTCTTTTTATTTTTACTCTCTTTTTGAGCCCCGGACTCTCCAACCCGCCAGCAGCTCGACTGTGAGGTCCCACACCAGTGCTCCGCTTGCAGGCGTTGCTCCCACCACTGCCGCCGCTGCCGCCCCGTGCCTGCGTGGACTACCTCCTGCACGGGCCAGGACCTCTGCCTGCTGCTTGGACCTCCTAAAACCGCCGTTCCCGCCTGCCCACGCCGCCCGCCGCTGGAATGGGACCGCGCCGCCCGCGGACTGCGCCACGCCGTGCGCCTATGTCTTCTCCGCGCCTGGCGTTGCTTAGACCCGCCTGCCGGGGCCGCCTGCCTCCTCCATCTAGGTGGCCGCCACTCTGCTAAACAGCCCCCAGCCCGCCAAGTCCAGCCCGCGCTCCAGCTGGTTCCTCCACTCGGACTCGCGCCCTGGCGCCCTTCACCCTGTGCCTGCCCACCCCTGCTGCCTGGGCCTGGCCATTCCGGTAAGCAGCCACATGGAATTACTGGGGGGGGGGTCGCCAGCTTTGGCCCGCCATCTTGGACACATGGAATCACTGGGGGGCCGCCATCTTGGCCCCACCATCTTTAACCCCTCCCACCTCATGGCCTCACTGGAGGCCTCACCATCCTTAACCCCTCCCACCTCATGGCCTCACTGGAGGCCTCGCCATCCTTAACCCCTCCCACCTCATGGCCTCACTGGAGGCCTCGCCATCTTTAACCCCTCCCACCTCATGGCCTCACTGGAGGCCTCACAATCTTTAATCCCTCCCACTTTCCACTCCTAACCAATCCTAGGAGTCGGCGGCCATCTTTCTGGCCCGAGCCAGGCAGCTTGGCACTTGCTCTGCCTGCCAACCACCTGCGTGGGCCAGGACCTCTGCCTGCCACTTGTACCTCCTAAAGCACCGTTCCAGCTTGGTTCTCCGGTCACCGCCGGGACCTCTGGCCGGTTTGCCCCACCCGCCCCGAGCCAGGCTCACTGGCGGTGCTCCTCGGGGCCCAGCCTCAGCGTCTGGCGTGTGCCTGGAAGCCATTTTGTCTCCACGCCGCGGGCCCGGCAAGCCATGCCGCCTGCGCACCCCCACTGATCCCACCTGCGCCAGCCGCCAGTGCCGTCCACACCAGCCACCGGCATCCGCGCGCCCTGGCTCCACCGCGCCCCCAGCAGCTTCTCAGCGCTTCTGTCACAGCCAGCGCTGGCCGACATCACTATACTCCGGTAAACTGCCTCCTTCCCTTGGTTAGCGGGTTCCGGACTTGGGTCTTCCGGTCCACTGGGACCTAAAAATCCAAGCGCTTGGTGACCCATTGTCCCCCGGTCCACTGGGACCACCCTGCGGATGACCAGGTCATCCTCCGGTTTTGAGAAGGAATGAAGACGTTCTTCCCTATCTCTTAACCTCTGTTTCCGAACGATTGAGCAGGGAAATCGGGGACGCCCATTTCCTGTTCTTCGTTTCCGCCCGCGAACCAATTATGGGGAGTCGAACCTTTATACTAGCAGATGCCCTGAGAGCCTGTCTGCCTTGATACGAGTTGGGAAATAGGTTGCGGTGGCCCAGGAATAGTTAGGAACTTTTATAAGCGGTCTGGTATCCTTCCAAATGCTCTCCCCCATCAGCTTCCATTTATTTTCCCGCCAGCTGCCATTTTGTGATGGCGCGTAGTCACTGCCTGGTGATGTCACAGTCGCCATCTTGGCCCGTGCCAGACTGCAATTTTGCTGGGCGGCCCGCTCGGGCGCGCCCTAGGTGCTGTGGGAAACGCCGGGGCTGGGGCGACACCCTCTGCCCGTGGGGAGTCTGAGTTGCCATTCTTGCCGGACACCAGCCCCGGGACGCGCTCTTTGTGAGTATAGGTCCGTCACAGCTGACAGAACCTTAACATAGCATCTAAGTTTTAATTCCAGAGAGAAACAGGCGGAAATGGAGCATACACTCCGACTTTGCCAAAAAGCAGATCCCTGGTAGCTGCCCTTTGGCTGGCGGTGGCGGCTCAGCCCCCTGGAGCGCCACCTAGGTGTGGAGGACTGCAACAACAACTACCTCCAGGAGCCTGCCTCAAGTGGGGCAAAGCCACGCCTACCAATCAGACTGCTCGGTGTGTGGCCAGGAGGGCCACTGGAACAATGCCCTTGGAAAAGGCCCTTGCCTGTTCAAGCCTCCTCAAGCGCACATCACTAAGCTGTCCAGGGTAACCTCCAATTCGCACTGCAGCTATGCACCCACCTGCACCCCCTTCTGGGGGACTGGACTCCCGACTCCTCCCGGCCTGGGGCCCCTGACGACGCCCCTTGACAGCAGGAAGAAGCTAGAGGGTCCAACGTCATCCATTATCCCTACCATCAAAAGGCCGGAATGTTAAGTTGGGTCCTGCACTCATGTGACTTTGTGTCACATGACCTCTGCAGGGCAAGGGAGGGGCTGAATCCCCCGCGAGAATTGGGCGTTCCCACGAGTAAAACCCCTATCTCGCGAGATGCATGCCTTTAAAAGGAGAGCCCGCGTCCTCTAGCTTCGGACAGGCGCGCGGGCCCCATGGTGCCTTGCCCTGATCCCCGGGAGAGCCGTGCCATAAAAACTTTACATGCCACGTGTACCGGACCTCTCTCGTGTTTTTCACACTCCGCCGTACGCACATTATTTTTATTTTACTCGCATTTAATTTTTTATTTTACTTATCAATTACAATTTAAAGAAAGAGGGGGCAAGCTGAGGGTGTGGTGTATCTTGAAGGGAAAATGCTCAGGATTCCATTCCCAGTACCAAAAAAAATCCTGCTGCTACTGACTTCACCTCACTGTTAAATCCTTTTTTTTTTTTTTTTTGTACTCAGTGTACCAGTATTGGGAACGGCCTAGGAAGATTTAGGAAAGCTCTGATTATTAATATATTTCAAAATAAAATAATTGGTATATTTCAAAATAGTTGTGTCAAAATGGCGGCAGACATGGGTAAAGAAAGGACTTGATTTCTGCCTAAAACAGGCAGCTATTCCAATGTAAATTAACCTAGCTCAAAGTAATTAGCCAGTCAATAGGAGAGGAGAACTAGGCCTTTCTCTATCTAAAGACAGATCTTAAGAGAGGAGAACTAGGCTTTTATCTAAAGACAGATCTACATGATGATCTAGGGAGGATGGAGCAGGGTTTGACCTTGCCCTTCATGAAAGAAGACACCTTGCCACACCTTGCTGTTGGAGGTACCTTTCAGGGTTAAGGGGAGGTACCTTACTGGGACGTTTCACTAGTCAGAGTCTCACAAACAAGATGGAGGTCTTGGGTATAAAAGGTCGAGTCCACGTGTAGTCCCTTTGGTTTATTCATTTCGAGTTACCCCTCATGCCATTTTGGCATGGGGCTGTATTTCTATTTTCTGTATTTTTATCTTTCTAATAAACTTCTTTAAATCTTCAGCAAGTGTCCAAGCTATGCATATTTATTCTTAGCTTATTTATTTATTTATTTATTTATTTATTTATTTATTTATTTATTTGTGGTACTGGGGATAGAACCCAGGGACATTCTACCTCTGAGCTATATCCCCAGCTCTATTTTTTTATTCTTTATTTTGTAATCAAATGCTCTATTCTTTATTTTGAAACAGGGTCTCATTGAGTTGCAAAGGGCCTTTACTAAGTGTTAAGTAAAATAAAAAAATTATGTGAGTAAAATAAAAAATAATGTGAGTACGGCGGAGTGTGAAAAACACGAGAGAGGTCCGGTGCACGTGGCATGTAAAGTTTTAATTGCACGGCTCTCCCGGGGATAAGGGTGAGGCACCGTGGGGCCCCGTGCCTGTGGGGGTTTCGGCCCCTCCCTTGCCCTGCAGAGGTCATGTGACACAAAGTCACCCGAGTGCAGGACCCAATTTATCACTAAGTAGATGAGGCTGGCCGTGAACTGTGATCCTCCTGTCTCAGGCTCTGGAATGCTGGGATTACAAGCATGTGCCGCTGCGCATGGCTAAAAGATTTTTATTTTGAAACAGGGTCTTGCTAAATTGCTGAGAGCTCATTAAATTACTGAGGCTGGCCTCAAAAACTTTGATCCTCCTGTGTCAGCCTCCCAAGTACTGGGATTACAGGCACACAGCACCACGCCTGGCTGTTAATTCCTATACTTTTACCCAGTTTGACAATCCTGTCTTCCACAATGCTTTCCTGGCCTCTCTCCTCAACCCCCACCACTATAAGAAGTAAAAAAAAAAAAAACTCCCTAGCCAGGCATGGTAGCACACACTTGTAATCCCAGTACTTGGGAGACTGAAGACAGGAGGGTTGCGGGTTCATAGCCAACTGCAGGTACTAAGTGAGACCCTGATTGAAAATAAAGAATAAAAAACAGGGCTGGGGGTATAGCTTGGAAGGAGAATGCTCCTGGGTTCTATTGCTAGACCGCAGAAACAAACAACAAAAAACTACCTGTACCGAGACACAGTAATCTTTTTTTTTTTTTTTTTTTTTTGGTGGTATTCGGGATGGAACCCAGGGGCCCTCTACATCTGGGCTACACTCCCAGACCTATTTTATATTTTATTTGGAGACAGGGTCTCTTAAGCCAGTGCAGCTGGCTTCGAACCTGCGCAATCCTCCTGTCTCAGCCTCCCAAGCGCGGGGATTACAAGCATGTGCCACCACGCCCAGCTTGAGACACAGTAATCTTAACATGTCACCCTTCCTAAATAGGATTCTTTTCTTCCCAGCTCTGACTCCTACATACCTAATGAGGTATCCAACACATGACAGGTAAACCACCATTGGCTAAATGAATCCCCTAAACAATCTGCTAGTCATCTTTCTAACATTTCCCGCTGCTCTATACATAACTCTTTGGTCTATTGGCTCCTTCAAAACTTATGTAAGGAGTAGTGGCGCATGCTTGTAATCCCAGCATTTGGGAGGCTGAGACAGGAGGATCATTGTTTGCAGTCAGCCTCAGCTATTTAGTGAGGCCATTGGGGTCAAGAGGCCATGGCGGATGCCAGGATACTGGAGATGCAGACAAAATTTATCCAAATGAACTGGAATTATTGGAAAAATTCCCCACTAAAGAGGACTGCTTCTTCTCTATATTGTTAAGAATCTTGGATGTCACGTGTAAGGAGAGAGACTTTAGCAGAGACCAAGGAGAAAGGTGATGCTGAAAGTGGTCTCCGTGTTGGCCGTGGAGACTTATATTCAGAAGAAGCAGAAATCGGAGACTACCAACCTTATTATTTTTTTTTTGGAGAAATTATACCAAAGGTCGAATGCTACCGTCGCGCATGTTTAGGAACACTGGGCAACATTCAGAGTGGAAAAAGAGCTTGGGAAAGATTTGAAATGGTGGAGGCAGTGGCAATAGCAGTTGGCAGTACTCAGGGGAGGCAGAGATCTGATGCATTACATCTGGAACCTTTGAAATAATGACCCCAGAGGCAGAATGCTACCACCACGCACCCTCAAGAACGTGGGACAAATGGGTGGGCTAAGAGGGTGCTCGGATTAAAGCCTGCCGAGGGGTGAGGCTGGCGACGGACACAGCAAAGCTGGGATTGGAGCCTGTTGTGAGGCAAGGCCAGTGCTGGAGCCTCCAAGGCTGGGATCGGAGCCTGCCGAGTGGTTAGGCCGGTGCTGGGGCTAGTGAAGCCAGGATCGGATCATGCCGTGAGGCAAGGACGGTGCTGGGGCCTTTGAGGCTGGGAGCAGAGCCTGCCAAGGGGTTAGGCTGATGCCGGGGCCAACAAGACCGGGATTGGAGCCTGCCGTGAGGCAAGGCCGGTACTGGGGCCTCTGAGGCCGGGATTGGAGCCTGCCAAGGGGTTAGGCCGGTGCCGGGGCCAATGGCCAGCATCGGAGCCTTCCATGAGGCAAGGCCACTATTGAGGCCTCCGAGGCCGGGATCGGAGCATGCCGAGGGGTTAGGCCAGTGCTGGGGCCACCAAGGCCGGGATTGGAGCCTAACATGAGGCAAGGCTGGTGCTGGGGCCTCCGAGGCCAGGATCGGAGCCTGCCGAGGGGTTAGGCCGGTGCTGGGGCCAGTGAGGTCGGGATCGGAGTCTGCTGAGGGGTCAGGCCGGTGCTGGGGCCAGCGTGGTCGGGATCGGAGCCTGCCCTGAGGCAAGGCCGGTGCCAGGGCCAGTGGCCAGCATCGGTGCCTTCCGTGAGGCAAGGCTGCTATTGAGGCCTCCGAGGCCGGGATCGGAGCCTGCCTAGGGGTTAGGCTGGTGCTGGGGCCAGTGAGGCCTGGATTGGAGCCTGCTGTGAGGCAAGGCCGGTGCTGGGGCCTCCGAGGCTGGGATCGGAGCCTGCCGAGGGTTCAGGCCGGTGCTGAGGCTACCGAGGCCGGCATCGGAGCCTGCCGTGAGGCAAGGCCAGTGCTGGGGCCTCCAAGGCCAGGATCGGAGCCTGCCGAGGGTTTAGGTCGGTGCCGGGACCAGTGGCCTGCACTGGAGCCTGCCGTGAGGCAAGGCCGTTATTGAGGCCTCCGAGGCTGGGATCGGAGCCTGTGGAGGGGTTAGGCCAGTGCTGGGGCCAGCAAGGCCGGGATCGGAGCCTGCCACGAGGCAAGGCCAGTGCCGGGGTATCAGAGGCCAGGCATGGAGCCTGCCGAGGGGTAAGGCCAGTGCAGGGGCCAGCGGCCAGCATCGGAGCCTTCCGTGAAGCAAGGCTGCTACTGAGGCCTCCGAGGCCTGGAGCAGAGCCTGCCAAGGGGTTAGGCCCATGCCAGAGCTATCGGCTAGCCATCAGCTGGCATCGGAGCATGCCGTGAGGAAGGCCGGTGCTGGGGCTTCCGAGGCCGGGATAGGAGCCAGCTGAGAGGTTAGGCCAGTGTCGGGGCCAGTGAGACCAGAATCGGGCCTTCCATGAGGCAAGGCCGCTGCTTGAGCCAGCAAGGTCTGGATCAGTCCACTGGGTAGCCAGGCTACAACTGGGGCCGTCAAGAGTGGGATCGGTATTTGCAACGCGGCATGCACAGAGAAATATCGCAGAAAATTAAAATCAGATGCTTCCCCTAATCAGCAATAACTAGGAGGAAAGGGGCAACAGGAAGTGGTCAAGCTATAGAAAGGGCCCTATAGTGAAGCAATTAAGGTGACCAATCAGAGGGTATGGAATAGAGGAGGATGGAACCTCTTTAAAACACAGGAGGTACATAAACATATGTATCAAAGTTAATCACCAAACAAGCATGGGATCGAGGGAGGGGGAGGGAATGGGATGGGGACTGGATGAGGGCTAATTGGATGATGTGTGCTTGTATATCCTCTCAAGTCTTATATTCCAAGGTGATGTATGATTATAATGCACCAATAAAAAAAAAAGAGAGAGACCCTGTTTCCAAATAAAAAAATATAAAATAGATCTGGGAGTGTAGCCCTAAGGTAGAAGGGCTTCCAGGAACCCCAGTACAACAACAAAAAAACAAAAAACAAAAAACAAAAAACAAAAACCGAAAGAATAAAAAATACGGAAAGGATGTAGCTCAGAGGTAGAATGCCCCTAGGTTCTATCCCCAGACACACACACACACACACACACACACACACACACACACAAAGGAAAATAAAAAGGAAAGAAACAATAAAGAAAATTGGAGACAAATTAACTGAAATGAAAATAGAAGTCTTGGTTGGGTTGTGGAGCTACGAGTGGTCTGAATTTTTCTTCTTCATTTTCCTTAATGAGTATGTTTAAAGTTTTTTTAATTATTATTGTAATTATAAAAATATTTGAGCCCAGTGTGGTGGTACATGCCTATAATTCCAGTACTTGGAAGGCTGAGACAGAAGTGTGGCAAGTTTGAGGACAGCCTCAGCAATGTAGAGAGACTCTCAGTAACTTAGTGAGACTCTGTTTCTAAACAAAAAATAAAAAGGGCTGGGGGGGGTGAGCTTGGAGATGGAATGCCACTGGGTTCCAAAAAAAAAAAAAAAAAAAAGGATGGAAAACGTATCTACCCACTTTTTCTACCATACTGAAAACTTGTTAAGTGAAAAAACTTTAAGGATGTCACATTAACAACAACAACACACACACAGTGGGAGGTAGGTAGGTTACTATGCAAAAAGCTGTTTCTGGTGGAGTCACATTGATTAAGGTAAAATATCATGATTTTGCTACTTGTTAGCTGTTTAGCATTGAGAAAAGTCATCTTTTGGCCTCATTTTTCTCATATACTTATAAGGTTATTGTGAAATCAAAACTGTCTGTGTGAAGTGCTTAGGAGAGTATGTGGTTTATAGCAAACACTCGATTAACATTAGTTACTGGCAACAACAGTTGAAAATAGAATGGCTGTAAAAATCCCTGCAAACAAGAAAAGTGACATTCAGAATTAAAAAACCATTACTGTACTTGGTGACATAGCTTAGTAAGTAGAACTTGTCATTCAGAGATCTTAGGACAGGTCTGTGCTGCAGGCCAGTGCAGGTCGCACTCAATTTGGCAATGAATTTAACCACACATCTCTATGCCGCACGTGAACATGTTCTCAGAAGCTATCCTCACACAATCCAAGAGTTTCAAACCCCAGAGGGCTCAGTTCTGTTTCCCTAAATGTCTGAGCTTATGTTCTAAAACAGATTTTTCAGGCCAAATGTTTCCCAGAAACCTAAATGAGAGAATGGAGATGGGGACTTAGAAGACATGCAGTTATGTCTTGGCTTTATTACAAATGCAGCCAGCTGCCTTTCAGTCAGTCAAACTTTGAGGCATTTGTTCCTCCAAACCTAAAATGGGAAGAACTATTTGCTTTCTTTTTTCAAAGATAGTATAAGAAACATATAAAACTTGTAGATCTGAAGGAAGAGCTCTATGCAAAATCGGATATTGGTATCCAGTGCTTTGGGTTTCTATCTTGGCAAATCAGAAAATATCTCTTATTGCCTTCTTCTTCGTATCTTCATTCTCCTATTGAAACGGGGTTTCTTGAGAAGAAACACGGCGTTTCCTTACTGGATTCTTGTCTGTGGGGAGCGAAGAATGACACCCAGACAGCAGGAAGGGGAGCAAGAAGTTTATTGGAAACAGCAGGGAATAGGGAAAAGTGGCAGAACACCCCTAAGGGCTGTCGGGACTCTGATGTCCAGCAGCTGCCTTCAGGACAATACTTGAGGGTAGCCCAAGCCAAATACCTTCAGTTACAAGCTGCTTTCTCCCAAAGTCCACGCGATCTGCCAGAAAAGAAGTGTAGGTCACCCCTAAGGGCCCTGGTCAACCTTGATGTCCAGTGGAGGCTTTCAGGTCATTACCCGAGTGTAGCCTGGGCCAAGTGTCTTCAATTGCACCTCACCTTCTCTCAAAGCCAATGCGACCTGCGAGAGAGAGAAGCTCCCCAAAAGGGAGGGGTTCCCAGAGTGGGTAACCATCCTGGTGACTGGTCTAGGGGTTTATATATCTCGGTAAGTCCTCTGTTACTTGGAGTCTGGGAGGCAGTTCTTAAAATTTGCATAGGGTATTTGCATGTCCTTGAGGGGTCTCCTTTCAGTAGGGGGTGTCAGACTTGCTCCAGGGATGTCTCCTGGATTTGTTGATTAGTAAACAGATGGTTGCATGAAGTTTTGGTCATTCTTATCTCTGAATCTTGGAAGAGCTGGTCTCTTTTTAGGAGCCGTGGAAGTTAATTAGCATTCGTTGCCCCTCAGGAAATTAAGTTTTTCTACTGAGGCCTCTTCCCTACCTGCCTACTTCTTTTCTACCTTCTCACTATTTATTCCCATTCATACATGGAGTTAGTTCCTAATGAGATGGACTTTAATTAATTAATTAATTAATTAATTTTTTTGTGGTACTGGAGGTGGAACCCAGAGGCTTTCTACCTCCAGGCTATACTCCCAGACATTTTTTATATTTTATTTGGAAACAGGGTCTCACTAAGTTGCTGAGAGCCTCACTAAGTAGCTGAGGCTGGCTTTGAACCCGTGTGATCCTCCTGTCTCAGCCTCCCAAGCGTGGGGATTACAAGCGTGCGCCACCATGCCCGGCTTTTATTCATTATTTTGAAACAGGGTCTCACTGAGTTGCAAAGGGCCTCGCTAAGGAGCTGAGGCTGTCTGCAAATGAGATGGACTTTAGCTGGAATGTGAATCAAATCAAGTTTGTGTGAAGAAAAGGCAAAGCGTGGTGGTGCACACTTGTAATCCCAGCATTTAGGAAGCTGAGACTGAAGGATCTGGGTTCACAGCCAGCCTCAGATACTTAGTGAGGCCCTTTGCAACTCAGTGAGACCCTGTCTCAAAATAAAGAATAAAAAATAGGTCTGGGGGTGTAGCTCAGAGGTACAGATAGCCCCTGGGTTCTATCTCCAATATTGTAAAAAAGAAAAAAGAAAAAAAAAAAAGAAAAGGTAGCATCACTCAGTAAATACTGTTAAGGCATGTGATAGATAATTTTATGTGTTAACATGTTTGGGCTACAGGGTGCCTAGATGTTTGGTAAAACAATATTCTTTTTTTTCTTCACCAAGTCTCCCATCCCCTCACCCACCTCCCTCCCTTAGGCCCTCACTGAGGAGATAGAAAGGAAATAGGCAGATAGGGAAGAGGCCTTGGTAGAAAAAAACTTAATTTCCTGAGGGGCAACAAATATCTGCTCTTCCAAGGTTCAGAGATAAGATGGACCAAAGCTTCACAAAACCATCTGTTTACTAATCAACAAACCCAGGAGACATCACTGGAGCAAGTCTGACACTTCTACTGAAAGGAGACCCTTCAAAGGACATGCAAATACCCTATGCAAATTCTGAGAGCTGCTTCCCAGAATTCCCAGAATCCCAAACTCACCACAACCAACAGAGGACATGCAGACATATATAAACCCCTAGCGCAGTCACCAAGACGGGTTTTTCCCTCTCGGGGAACCCCTCCCCTTTGGGGAGCTTTTCTCTCTCTCGCAGGTCGCATTAGCCTTGAGAGAAGGTGGAGTGCAACTGATGGCCACGTGGCCCGGGTATACTCGGGTAGTGACCTTAAGGCCTCTGCTGGACATCAAGGTCGACCAGGGCCCCTAGGGGTGACCTGCACTTCTTTCTGGCAGATTGCATGGACTCTGGGAGAAAGCAATTTGCAACTGATGGCACTTGGCTTGGGCTACACTCAGGTAGTGACCTGAAGGCAGCTACTGGACACCAGAGTCCCGATAGCCCTAGAGGTGTTCTGCCACTTTCCCTATTCCTTTCTGGCTGATCGCGTGGACTTTGAGAGAAAGCAGCTTGCAACCGAAGGCACTCGGCTTGGGATACCCTCAAGTATGGTCCTGAAGGCAGCTGCTGGACTCCAGAGTTCCGACAGCCCCTTTGGGGTGTTCAGTCACTTTTCCCTATTCCCTGCTGCTTCCAATAAACCTTTACTCCCCTTCCTGTGGTCTGTAGGTGTCATTCTTCGCTCGCTGCACTTTTCCCTATTCCCTGCTGCTTCCAATAAACCTTTACTCCCCTTCCTGTGGTCTGTAGGTGTCATTCTTCGCTCGCTGCAGACAAGAATCTGGTAAGGAAACGCCGAGTTTCTTCTCAAGAAACTCTGTTTCATCTTTGATGAAACACTGGGTTCTTCTCAAGAACCCCCCCCCACCCCCGTTTCATCTTGGGGGCTCAGAAGAAACTCCCGTTTCACCACCATCACTCCACTAAAGTTTCTCCTCCTTTGTCTAGAGTCCCTTCTGTATCCTAATTTCTTCCTTGCTTTTACATATGAGGAAAAATATCTGCTGTGACCTTTCACTTTTTGTGACTAACTAATCTCATTTAGCATAATACTCTCCAGTTCCATCCATTTCTATGCAAATGACATGATTTTATTCTTATTTATTTATTTATGGGTCTAGGGATGGGACCCAGGGGCATTCGACCTCTGAGCTACAACCCCTACCCTATTTTTTATTATTTATTTTGAAACTGGGTCTCAGTGAGTTGCAGAGAGCCTCACTAAGTAGCTGAGGCTGTCTGCGAACTGTGATCCTCAGGTCTTAGCCTCCTGAATGCTGGGATTACAAGTGTGCGCCACCATGCCTGGCACTTATTCTTATTTATAGCTGAATAGAATTCCATTGATTTTATATTCTATACTTTTGTAATCCATTCAGCTTTTGTTAGAACCTAAGCTGGTTCCATAGCTTGGCAATTATGAATTGTGCTGTTATAAACATAGATATGCATGGTAAAACACTATTCTGGGTGTTTCTGTAAGAGTGTTTTTGGATGACATTTATATATATATATAAGCTGGGCATGGTGGCACACGTTTGTAATCCCAGCATTTGGGAAGCAGAGACCAGAGGATCGTGGTTTGCGGACAGCCTCAGTTACTTAGAGAGGCCTTTTGCAACTCAATGAGACCCAGTTTCAAAAATAAAACAACTAAAACAACAACAACAACAAAAATAAATAAATAAATAAATAAATAAATAAATAAATAAATAAACTAAAAAAATAGGACTTGGGGTGTAGCTTGGTGGTACAATACCCCTGGGTTCCATCCACAGTACTGAAAAAAAATTAAAAAAATATATACATATATATAATTTGTATCACTGGGGATTGAACTCAGAGGCAATCTACCTCTGAGCTACACCCTGAGCTCTATTTTTTTTTTTTTTTAAAACAGGGTCTCACTAGGTTGCTGAGAGTCTTTTTTTCTCTTCTTCTTTTTTTCTGGGTCTAGGGATAGAACCCAGGGGCATTCGACCTCTGAGCTACACCCCTGCCCTTTTTTTTTTATTCTTTATTTTGAAACAGGGTCTCACTGAGTTGCGGAGGGCCTCACTAAGTAGCTGAGGCTGTCCGCAAACCGCGATCCTCTGGTCTCAGCCTCCCAAATGCTGGGATTACAAGTGTGCACCACCACACTTGGCTTATTATTTATTTATTTTTGTGGAACTGGGGATGAAACCCAGGGGCATCATTTGTGTGTGTGTGTGTGTGTGTATGTGTGTGTGTGTGTGTGTGTGTGTGTGGTACTGGGGGTGGAACCCAGGGGCTTTTCTACTCTGGGCTATACTCCCAGACCTATTTTATAATTAATTTGGAAAAAGTGTCTCACTAAGTTGCTGAGAGCCTAGGTAGCTGAGGCTGGCTTTGAACCTGTGCAATACTCCTGTCTCAGCCTCCTAAACGCTGGGATTACCAGCGTGCACCACCACACCCAGCTACAGGGGCATCATTCTATCTCTAAGCAACACCCCCAGCCCTACTTTTTATTCTTTATTCTGAAACAGGGTCTCACTGAGTTGCAGAGCCTCACTAAGTAGCTGAGGTTGTGAACCCTGAGCCTTCTGTCTCAGCCTCCCAAATGCTGGGATTACAAGCATGTGCCACCACGCCCAGCCAATTTTTTATACTAAATATGTATATATTTGTGTTTCTCTGTATTTCTATTTGTTGATATCTATGTCTCTATATATTCATATCTCTCTCTTTTCTGGTACTGGGGATGGAACCCAGGGGCATTCTAGCTCTGAGCTACACCCCCAGCTCTACTTTTATTTATATTTATTTTTATTTTTTTATTTTTTTTTTGTTTTGTTTGGGTCTGGGGATGGAACCCAGAGGCATTTGACCTCTGAGCTACACCCCCTTGCCCAATTTTTTATTCTTTGTCGTTTACTTATTTTTTTTTTTTTGTGGTACTGGGGGTGGAACCCAGGGGCTTTCTACCTCCAGGCTATACTCCCAGCCATATTTTACATTTTATTTGGAAACAGGGTCTCACTAATTTGCTGAGAGTTTCACTTAGTAGCTGAGGCTGGCTTTGAACTTGTGCGATCCTCCTGTCTCAGCCTCCTACAAGTACTGAGATTACAGAGATGCATTACCACACCCGGCTGATATTAGCCAATAACTGCGAATATATTTGTGTATCTATGTATTTCTATTTGTTGGTATCTATATATCTATATATTTATCTTTGCTTTTTTGGCACTAGGAATTGAAGCTAGGGGCATGCTATATCTAAATTATACACCTAGCCCTTTTTATTTTTTACTTGAAACAGAGTCTTGCTAAATTGCTAAGGTTGTCCTCAAAGAAAGCTGTGACTCTCTTGTCTCAGCCTTCCAAGTACTGGGATTACATATGTGTACCACCATGCCCAGCTCCAGCCCTTTTTAAATTTTATTTAGAAACAGAATCTTATTAAATGACCAGGAAGGCCTGAGATCTTCCTGCTTCAGCCTCCTGAGTAGCTAGAATTACAGGCTCCTGGCTCCCCTCCCTCTCCCCCTCCCCCCCTCCTCCCTCCCTCTCCCCCCTCCCCCTCCTCCCCCCCCCTCTCCTGTTCATTCTATTTTCCTGGAGAATAATATAAAACAATACCATTATTACATTATTATACTGAATCTCTGTAGATAAAATTGGAAAGCTTTCAAATCATGTCTAAAAAGTAAAGGAAAGCCGGGCATGGTGGCGCACGCTTGTAATCCCAGCATTCGGGAGGCTGAGACCTGGAGGATCACGGTTCGCGGACAGCCTCAGCTACTTAGTGAGGCCCTCTGCAACTCAGTGAGACCCGGTTTCAAAATAAAGAATAAAAAATAGGGCAGGGGGTGTAGCTCAGAGGTCAAATGCCCCTGGGTTCCATCCCCAGACCCGCCAAAAAAAAAAAAGTAAAGGAAAGCAAAGTTTTTTCTAACAAGTCATATATAGATGTCTTCTGTAGTCTCTGGTATTTATGGCTGAATCAAAAATACATGTAGAATTTTTTCCAGCAGACATTATTTTTTAGAGACTCCTACCTATTCCAACATGGGGTGTGTGTGTGTGTGTGTGTGTGTGTGTGTGTGTGTGTGTGTGTTGCAGTGCTAGGTCTTATGTATAGGAGGCAGGTGCCGTACATTCCTAGCCCTCAACCTGCTTTAATGCATTGAGTCACTTACACAGCTGAGGAGTCTTCCCATACATAGTGAGCCAGAGGGGTGGAAGGGAAAGGGCACTGAGGTTTATTTGCTTGCTTAATCTAGTAACTGAATTTTATAGCATTCTATGGAGACTTTTATATCCTCTAAATGTGGCCTTAGATCATGTCAGATGGAGATCAATACCTATAAAAGGATAATGGCAGAAAGAAAAGCGTCATGTAGCTGAGTGTGGTGCATTCTGGAGGCTGAGACTGGAGGATTGCGATTCACGGACAGCCTCAGCTGCTAAGTGAGGCCCTCTGCAACTTAAGTGAGACCCTATTTCAAATTAAAGAATAAAAATTAGGGCAGGGGGTGTAGCTCGGAGGTCGAATGCCCCTGGGTTCCATCCCCAGACCCGCAAAAAAAAAATAAAAATAAAAATAAAAACAAATAAATAAATAAAGTTAATCTAAGTTGGGCATGGTGGGAGGTTGAGACAGGAGGATCACAGGTTTGAGGACAGCCTCGGCAAGTAGTGAGACTCTCATCAACCTAGTGATATCCTGTTTCAAAAATAAAAGTAGTGTAGGTCTGAGGGTGTAGTGTGGAGGTAGAGTGCCTTTGGATTCCATTCCCAGGACCACCGTGTGTGTGTGTGTATGTGTGTGTGTGTGTGTGTGTGTGTGTGTGTGTGTTATTGGGGATGGAATCCAGGGGCATTCTACCTCTGAGCTATACCATCAGTCTTATTTTATTTTTATTTTGAAACAGAGTCTCACTAAGTTGAGAAGTCTCACTACTTGCTGAGGCTGTCCTCAAACCTGTGATCTTCCTGCCTCAGCCTCCCAAGTACTGGGATTACAGGTGTGTGCCACCACACCTAGTTTAGCAACTTTTTTTTTTTTGGTGGAACTGGGGGTGGAACCCAGAGGCTTTCTACCTCCAGGCCATACTCCCAGACCGTTTTTATATTTTACTTGGAAACAGGGTCTCACTAAGTTGCTGAAAGCCTCACTAAGTAGCTGAGGTTGGCTTCGCGAACCCACGCGATCCTCCTGTCTCAGCCTCCCAAGTGCAGGGATTACAAGCGTGTGCCACCACGCCCGGCTAGTTTAGCAACTTTTAAAATTAATTTCAAGTTGGCGTGGTGGTGCATGCTTTTAATCCCAGCACTCGGGAGGCTGAGACTGGTGGATCACGGTTCGTGGACAGCCTCAGCTACTTAGTGAGGCCCTCTGCAACTTAGTGAGACCCTGTTTCAAAATAAAGAATAAAAAAATAGGGCAGGGGATGTACTTTGGAGGTCAAATGCCCCTGGGTTTCATCCCCAGACCCACAAAAAAAAAAAAAAAAGAAAATTCAGGCCTATAATGTTCACTAGTTTAGAGAAAAATATCCAGAAACCAGCCTTTAGCAATGCTCAAAAAGGTAGGCAAATCTGAGTCAGCAAATGGGAAAAGAAAATATACTCAGTTTTTAAAATGGTCACATCTTCAAGAAATATTTTGGTGTTGCATCAAGTATTGAATTGGTACTATGCAACTGAACCTAAGCAATTGTTACCAGTAAATTAACAAACAGATTTTTTTTTTTTTTGGTGGTACTGGGGATGGAACTCAGGGGCTCTTCTACCCCTCCCCCCCAAGCTACACTCCCAGACCTGTTTTATATTTTATTTGGAAACAGGGTCTCACTAAGTTGCTGAGAGCCTCACTAAGTAGCCGAGGCTGTCCCCGAACCGCGATCCTCTGGTCTCAGCCTCCCGAATGCTGGGATTACAAGCGTGCGCCACCACGCACGGCTTCAGATTTTTTTTTTTATACATGTGTGGTATTAGGGATTGAACCCAGGGGTACTTTATCTCCAAGCTACACCCATCAGCCCTATTTTTTATTTCTATTTTGAAACAGGTTTCACTAGGTGGATGAGTCTCACTCTCATCCTGCAATTCTCCTGTCTTAGCCTCCCAAGTACTGGAACTATAGGTGTGCACCACCACACCTCACACAGCATATTTATCTTCCTTTTATTTATGTCAGGTGTAGTGGCACAGATTTGTAATCCCACTACCAAAACTAAGACAGGATATCACAAGTTTGAGGACAGCCTCAGCAACTTAATGATGTGCGGTACTGAAAAACTGCTCCGGTATTAATTTCCAAAATGTAAAAAGCAGTCAGAGTCTGGGTGCTACAAAGGCACTTGGGCAGGTAGGGGCGGGCGGCTGTTGTATTGCAGAGCTCCTCCTCCCTCTCTCTTTCTCTCTGCCCTTTGTTCTAATGATTAAACTATAGTAAGAATGTAAAGAAAATTGAGGCCTTTTGCCTTCAAAGCCCTAGAGACAATTGAAGTCTTTACTCCTGGAAATACGTACAGGCAATCAGTGCCTCTGTTTACCTCCTCTCCTTTGTGACCTGGCCTGAGTATAGGTAAGGTAAACTCACTCTGCTTCAAAGCACCCATAGCTGATGAGCAACCAATACAGCCCAATACAACAGAGGTGGAAGCCAGGTAGATTATTGACCCCTGCACTTAGTAAGTGCACTGTTCCAAGGCAAAGCCACTTGGCTAAAAAAATAAGTTACTAGCCCATTGCCTTGGTAACGCTGATAAGAACATACCAATATAAAATCTATTTAAAGGCTAGGATGGTGAGGGGGTTGGAGTTCCATTTTTGGGCTTTTCAGCACGCTGTTTTTCTTCTCTTCCCTTTCTATTTCCTACTAATTTTGTAATAAAGACTTGTTGAAGCTGCATCAAGCTGCCTATTAGTTTTAATTTCCCTATTCAATAAACCTTAATTGAATAGAGGAAAAAGAGTTCAGAGTGCCATCAACCTAACAAATGAGACTCTCAATCTAGCAAGACCCTGTTTCAAACTACAAAATAAAAGCGCTGGAGGTATATCTTGGAGATAGAATGTCCCCAGGTTCAATCCTCAGCACTAATAACAAAAAAGAAGGCATTTAAAATATAAAGATAGAGCCGGGCGTGGTGGCACACGCTTGTAATTCCCGAGCTTGGGAGGCTAAGACAGGAGGATCACACAGGTTCAAAGCCAGCCTCAGTTACTTAGTGAGGCTCTCAGCAACTTAGCGAGACCCTGTTTTCTTTTTTTTTTTTTTTTTTTTTTTTTTTGCGGGTCTGGGGATGGAACCCAGGGGCATTTGACCTCTGAGCTACACCCCCTGCCCTATTTTTTATTCTTTATTTTGAAACCGGGTCTCACTGAGTTGCAGAGGGCCTCACTAAGTAGCTGAGGCTGTCCGCGAACTGTGATCCTCCAGGTCTCAGCCTCCCGAATGCTGGGATTACAAGCGTGCGCCACCATGCCTGGCTTCAGAGACCCTGTTTTCAAATAAAATACAAAACAGGTCTGAAAGTGTAGCCCGGAGGAAGAAGGCCTCTGGGTTCCACCCCCAGTGCCACCAAAAAAAAAAAAAAAAAAAAAATAGTGTTATTTTATACCAGTACTTCAATAATATTGTGGGAATACTATTGAAATACTGGTATAAAATAGCACCTTTTTGGACATGGTGCCACATACCTATAATCCTACTACTTGGGAGGCTGAGACAAGAGGATCACAGGTTTGAAAACAGCCTTATCAGCTAGGCGTGGTGACGCACGCTTGTAATTCCCGCACTTGGGAGGCTGAGACAGGAGGAACACACAGGTTCAAAGCCAGCCTCAGCTACTTAGTGAGGGTCTCAATAACTTAGTGAGACCCTGTTTCCAAAAATAGGTCTGGGAGTATAACCCAGAGGCAGAAAGCCTCTGGGTTCCATCCCCAGTACCACACACACACACACAAAAAAAAAAAAAAAAAAAAGAAAGAAAACAGCCTTAACAATTTAGTGAAATCCTGTTCCAGAATAAAATAGGGGTCAGGGTATAGCTCCGAGGTAGAATGTCCCAGGACTCAATCCCTAGTACTGCTAAGAAAAGATAAAACAAAACAAAACAAAACAAAACAAAACAACAACAACAAAAAAATCTTAACAAATTCACTTTTTTTTTTTTGTATGTGTTGTACTGGAGATTGAACTAAGGGCTATCTACCTCTGAGCCATACTTCTAGCCCTATTTTATTTTTTAGTTTGAAATAGGGTCTCACTAGGTTGCTGAGAGTTTTGCTAAGTTGTCAAGGCTGCCCTCAAACTTGTGATCCTCTTGTTTCAGCCTCCCAAGTACTAAGATTACAAGTGTGCACCACCACTCCCAGCAACAAATTCACACTAAAGGCCAATAATTACTATCATGAAAACATGACCTAATTACATTTATTTTTGATTTTTCAAGGGTTCAAACCAACGAATAAAAATCAAAACTGTTGAAGCTGGGTGTGGTGGTACTCACCTATAATCCCAGTATTCGGCAGTCTGATACAGGGGGATTAAGGGTTTAAGAACATTCTTAGCAATGTAGCAAGACTCTCAGTAAAACCTAATGAATGAGACCCTGTTTCAGAACAAAAAAATTAATAGGGCTGGAGGTGTAGTTCCATTATTACTCCACTATTATCTTCAGAATCACTGTAATTAGCCAGGTGTGGGGGCCCACACTTGTAATCCCAGCATTCGGGAGGTGGAGACCGGAGGATCATGGACAGCCTCAGCTATTTAGCGAGGCCCTTCACAACTCAGTGAGATTCTGTTTAAAAAAATAAAAAGAATAAAAAAATAGAACTGGGGGTGTAGCTTGGAGGTAGAATGCCCCTGGGTTCCATCCTCAGTACTGCAAAAACATAAAATAAAATGAAATAAAAAAAAATAAAAATGGTAATACAAAAGAGAACTTCAATGTCTTAAAAGTCTGAGTAAGCCAGGCGCGGTGGCGCACCCTTCTAATTCCCGAGCTTGGGAGGCTGAGACAGGAGGATCGCACGGGTTCGAAGCCAGCCTCAGCTACTTAGTGAGACCCTGTTTCCAAATAAAATATAAAAAAAGGTCTGGGAGTATAGCCCGGAGGTAGAAAGCCTCTGGGTTCCACCCCCAATACCACCAAAAAAAAAAAAAAAAAAAGCCTGAGCAAGTTATAATAACTAGCATTAAAAACAACACCAGGAAGCCGGGTATGGTGGCACATGCTTGTAATTCCAGCATTCGGGAGGATGGTGGTTTGCGGATATCCTCAGCTACTTAGTGAGGCTCTCCGCAACTTAGTGAGACCCTGTTTCAAAATAAAGAATAAAAATAAAGCCAGGCGTGGTGGCACACGCTAGTAATCCCAGTACTCGGGAGGCTGAGACAGGAGGATCATGCAGGTTCGAAACCAGCCTCAGCTACTTAGTGAGGCTCTTTGCAACTCAGTGAGACCCTGTTTCAAAAAAGTAAGAATAAAAAAATAGGGCTGGGGGTTGTAGCTTGGAGGTAGAATGCCCCTGAGTTCCATCCCCAGCACCAATAAAAAAAAAAAAAAGAAAAGAAAAGAATAAAAATAGAGCAGGGGGGTATAGCTCTGAGGTCAAATGCCCCTGGGCTCCATCTCCAGACCCACAAAAAACAAAAAACAAAAAAACACCAGGAACTGGTGTAGTGGCACATTCCTGTAATTCCAGTACTTGGGAGGCTGAGACAGCAGAATGGCAATTTTGAGGCCAGCCTCAGCAAACTAGTGAGAATTTTTTTTTTTTTTTTTTAACACGGGTCTGCGGATGGAACTCAGGGGGCATTCAACCTCTGAGCTACACCCCCGGCCCTATTTTTTTTTTTTTTTATTCTTTATTTTGAAACAGGGTCTCACTAAGTAGCTAAGGCTGTCTACGAACGTGATCCTCCTGTCTCAGTCTCCTGAATGCTGGGATTACAAGTGTGCACCAACATCCCCGGCAAGAGACCTTTTATCAAATACAAAAAATAAATAAAAGCCGGGCGTGGTGGCACACACTTGTAATCCCTGCGCTTGGGAGGCTGAGACAGATCACACAGGTTCGAAGCCAGCCTCAGCTACTTAGTGAGGCTTTCAGCAATTTAGTGAGACCCTGTTTCCAAATAAAATATAAAAAAGGTCTGGGACTATAGCCCGGAGGTAGAAAGCCTCTGGGTTCCACCCCCAATACCACCAAAATAAATAAATAAATAAATAAATATAAATAAAAAAGGCAAGCCGGGCGTGGTGGTGCACACTTGTAATCCCCGCGCATGGGAAGCTGAGACAGGAGGATCACACAGGTTCCAAGCCAGCCTCAGCTACTTAGTGAGGCTTTCAGCAACTTAGTGAGACCCTGTTTCCAAATAAAGTATAAAATAGATCTGGGAGTATAGCTCGGAGGTAGAAAGCCTCTGGGTTCCACCCCCAGTATCACAAAAAAAAAAAAAAAAAAAAAAGAAAGAAAAAAAAGGCTGTGGGTGCTGGGTGTGGTGGCGCAGGCTTGTAATACCAATACTTGAGAGGCTGAGACAGGAGGATCGCACAGGTTCAAAGGCAGCCTCAGTTGCTTAGTGAGGCTCTCAGTAACTTAGTGAGACCCTGTTTCCAAACAAAATATAAAATATGTCTGGGAGTACAGCTCAGAGGTAGAAGGCCCCTGGGTTCCATCCCCAGTAACACACACACACACACACACACACAAAACAAATGAACAACAACAACAACAAAAAAACCGGAACAAGTCACGGTGGCATACAAATGTAATTCCAGTACTTGGGAGGCTAAAAAAAGAGGACTGCAGGTTTGAGCATGACTCTGTTTCAAAATAAAAAATAAAAAGGCTGGGGGTGTTGTTGCATAGAGGTAGAATGCTCCTGGATCAATCCCCAGTACCACAAAACAAAACCAAACCACAGGGGCTGAGGATGTAACTCAGAGGTAGAGCCCTTGCCTAGGATATGTGAGACCTTGGGTTCCATTTCAAGTACTGCAAAACAACAACCTCTAGAGGTTTGGCCTCTGTTATTCTGATATTTGTCTTCTGGCCTCTTTCTTGGGGGAGTGGTTTTCAAAGCCTTTGTGTATCCGAACCATCTGGAGCTGTGCACGGTGGCACAGGCTTGTATGCTTGTAATCCCAACAATTGGGAGGCTGAGACAAGAGGATTGTGGTTCATGGACAGCCTCAGCTACTTAGTGAGACCCTGTTTCAAAATAAAGAATAAAAAATAGGGCAGGGCAGATAGCTTGGAGGTCGAATGCCCCTGGGCTCCATCCCCAGACCCGCAAAAACAAAACAAAACAAAAAAACCATCTGGAAAGCTCACTGAGCTTGTACATAATATTTATTCCTATGGCTGTTAAGTGCAATAGCCCACAGTGTTCATAAAGGTGCTCTGCTGGATTCTGTTGGGTTAAAACTCTCCACTTTCTCCTTCCATTCAGATTCTCAAAGCTGTGAAGATCAGATCTATTTCTGAGCACCAAGTTGACTGATTATTATTATTTTGGTGGTACTGGGGTTCCTGGAAGTCCTCCTATTTCTGGGCTACACTCCCAGACCTATTTTATACTTTTTTTTTTTTTGGTGGTACTGGTGTTCCTGGAAACCCTTCTACCTCCGGGCTATACTCCCAGACCTATTTTCTATTTTTGAAACAGGGTCTCTTGCTGGCTTCAAACCTGCGTGATCCTCCTGTTTCCACCTCCCAAGCACGAGGATTACAAGCGTGCGCCACCATGCACGGCTATTTTATACTTTTTTATTTTTGGAATCAAGGTCTCTTAAGCCAGAGTCTGGCTTCAAACCTGCGTGATCCTCCTGTCTCCGCCTCCCAAGTGTGGGGATTACAAGCATGCGCCACCACACCCGGCCCAAGTTGACTGATTATCACTCCTGTATCAAGACATAAACCCAGAGCCCCAAATCCCTTGTTCTACTGTTGAGAAGATACTACAAATGTGAGCATAAAATTCTTTGCAGCAAGAAATGCTCCCCCATATAAGATAGTTCAGAAGCTTGGCTATTCATTTTTTTATTTTATTTTTTTTTGTACTGGGGATGGAACCCAGGAACATTCTACCTCCAAGCTACACCCCCAGCCCTATTTTTTATTATTTATTTATTTATTTATTTATTTATTTATTGTGGTACTGGGGGTGGAACCCAGGGGCTTTCTACCTCTAGGCTACACTCCCAGACCTATTTTTTTTTTTTTTTGGTGGTACTGGGGTTCCTGGAAGCCCTTCTACCTCCGGGCTACACTCCCAGACCTATTTTTGCATTTTTTTATTTGGAAACAGGGTCTCCTAAACCAGCGCATGGGGCTAGCTTCGAACCTGCGCGATCCTCCTGTCTCTGCCTCCCAAGCGCGGGGATTACAAGCGTGCGCCACCACGCCTGGCATCCCAGACCTATTTTATATTTTATTTGGAAACGGGGTCTTACTAAGTTGCTAAGTTGCTGAGGCTGGCTTCGAACCTGTGCGATCCTCCAGTCTTAGCCTCCCAAGTGTGGGATTACAAGCGTGCGCCACCACGCCTGGCTTATTCTTGAAGTCAAGAGAATAGAAAGCTCATTATGACTAGAAGTTTCATATGACAGTGAACACTGGCTCATCACCAGCAACCTAGAGCCCACAGATGTTCAGCCTGCTCCTTCTACATCCCAGAATCAAATATTTTATTATTTTTTTTGCGGGTCTGGGGCTAGAACCCAGAGGCATTTGACCTCTGAGCTACAACCCCTGCCCTATTTTTTATTTTGAAACCGGGTCTCACTGAGTTGCAGAGAGCCTCACTAAGTAGCTGCGGCTGTCCGTGAACCATGATCCTCTGGTCTTAGCCTCCCGAATGCTGGGATTACGAATGCTGGGATTACAAGCGTGCGCCACCATGCCTGGCTTAGAATCAGATATTTAAATTTCACCTCCAAAAGAGAAAGAATGTGAAAGCAATGGCCCATGAGGAATTTGGGAAAAGATCTCATTTTCCTCATTCTGAAGTCATGACACCGTCATACAAAAGTAGGTAAGAATTATTTTAAAACACAGGTACTGATTTTGAATCCTTCCCACAAAGTCCCAGATCACAAATTGATGGATGAGGTGATCTTTTTTTTTTTTAGGTACTGGGGATTGAACCCAGAGGCATTCTACCTCTGAGCTACACCCTTAGCCCTATTTTATTTTTTATTTTGAAACAGGGTCTCGCTAGGTTGATGAGCGTCTCACTACTTGATGAGGCTGTCTTCAATTCTGTGATCCTTCTGTCTCAGTCTCTCAAGACCTGGGATGACAGGCGTGGGCCGCCAAGCCCAGCTGAGGTGATCTTTCTTATACAGAAGGCACTAACTGGGTCACATGCACCAGCAGCAAGTCAGAGCTGACGTCCAGGAGAGGCAGAGATGCACATGGGTCCCAAGAGTCTTTTCTGAGTCTGGACGGACCTCCTTACTGGACAGCTGACAGGAGACAGTTCAAATGTTCTTCATTTAATTGCTGGGTGGGCACCCAGTGTGAAGAGATGGAAAGGCATCCTAGAGCCAGGACGGAAAACAAGCAAAAACGCTGCTAGCAGCAGGCCCAGCTGGAGGAGGACTTGGTTTGTAGATTGATGTAGTTCCCTTGGGTGGACAGAGACATGATGTCTTCTCTGGTATTGCTCATCATCTTTTCAACGAGGACTCTAAAAAAATAAAATAAAATAAAGAAAAAAGAAAAAATAGGCCTGAGAAGCTGGAGGGGAGAAATGGAGAAGCAGCACACATTGTCTTAGCACCAGATGGTATTCAGTACAGCCACAGGGTGTAAATGCCCCTTTGTCCCCAGTCATCTTGGGAGAGAGGACAGTATTCCTATGTTCAGGAGCGGGCATTCTGGTGGCTCAGAAACAAGAAAAGAGCTGGGCATGGTGGTGCAAGCTTGTAATCCATGTACTTGGGAGACTGAGACAGGAGGATTGCAGGTTCTTGGCCAGCCAGCCTCAGCTACTTAGTGAGACGCCATTTCAAAATAAAGTATAAAAAACAGGGCAAGGTGTGTAACTTGAGGTAGAATGCCCCCTGGGTTCCATCACCAGTACTGCAAGAAAAAAAAAATACAGGGCTGGGTATGTAGCTTGGAGGTGCAATGCCCTGGGCTCAATCCCCAGTAACCCCCAAACACACAACAAACAAACAAACAAACAAAAACACCAAAAACCAAAACCAAAACAAAACAAAAAAACAAGAAAAAAGGGTCCATGGCCCCAAAGGGGAAGATGGGTCAATTTCTGTGCCTGTCCCAGAACAGCATGAGCTACCCACCTCATAGCCTCATTAATATTTTTGTTCTCCTTGACTGATGTTTCTGTCCAACCTGTGAAACCGTTCTCTTTGCTGAACCGGTCAATCTGGTCCCGGCTCACTGCCCAAGGGGACAGATCACACTGACAAAAGAAAACACATAAAAGGTAACACCATAAACTTCCTAGGAATAGGAACATGAATCAGATACCTGTGGGTTTAAAAATAATTCTCCAGCACTGGCTAAAAACACCTGCATTTTAAAATCTACAGCCAGCCAGGCGTGGTGGCGCATGCTTGTAATCCCAGTGCTTGGGAGGCTGAGACAGGAGGATTACACAGGTTCAAAGCCAGCCTCAGCTACTTAGTGAGGTTCTCTACAACTCAGTGAGACCCTGTTTCAAAATAAAAAATATAAAATAGGTCAGTAGGAATAGCCTGGAGGTAGAGGCCCCTGGGTCCCTTCCCCAGGACCACAAAAAAATAAATAAAATATACAGCCAACATTGTTTCCAAAGGAAGTCAGATTCTGCCAGGCATGGTGGCACACGCTTATAATCCCCACACTTGGGAGGCTGAGACAGGAGGATCGCACAGGTTTGAAGCCAGTCTCAGCAACTTAGTGAGACCCCGTTTCCAAATAAAATATAAAATAGGTCTGGGAGTATAGGCCGGAGGTAGGAAGTGCCTGGGTTCCACCCCCAGTACCACCAAAAAAATACAAAATAAAAAAAGTCAGATTCTCTACTTCCTTCAATGGACATAGAGATGATTCTGCCAATGAAATATAGGTAAAAAGAGGCCCCAAATCAGAGGTTTTTTTTTTTTTTTTTTGGTACTGGGGATTGAACACAGGGACATTCTACCTCCAAGATACACCCCCAGCCCAATTTTATTTTATTTTTATTTGGAAACAGGGTCTTGCTAAGTTGCTAAGGCTGGCTTTGAACCTGAGATCCTCCTGTCTCAGCCTCCTAAGTGCTGGGCTTAAGGTACTTTACTTTTTGCTAAGTTGCTAAGGGTCTCTCTAAATTGCTGAAGCTGGCCTTGAAGTTGTCTCAACCTTCTAAGTACTGGGATCACACCCAGCACTTCCGGTCCCCTTACTCTCTGACCATGGACAGAGGCCAGAAGCCATTTTCTTAGATTGGCCGTGTACCTTGTTGGCCAGGAGCAGGCAGGGCACAGGCTCTCCGTTGGGCAGTGTGAGCTTGCTGTCCAGGTCCTGCTTCCATCTCTGACTGTTGCTGAAGGTAGTGGCGTTGGTAACATCAAACATAATAACACAGGCAGAGGCATCTCGATAATAGAGTCGTGTCATAGAGGTGAAGCGCTCCTGTCCTAGGGAGAAGAGTTCTCTAGAAGGTGACCCTGGAATCCACTCACAGTGTCCTGACACCCTGCCTGCTCTTCCTGTGCTGCGGGAGAGGGCAGCTTGCATTTATGATATAGGGAGCCACTCGCCTTCCCCGCTGACTCTTGGTCTTCCTTCCTCCCCTCCCTCCTCCTCCTCTCCTTCTCCTTTCTTCCTTTCCCCTCCCCCCTCCCTCTTTCTATCTCTCGGTACTGGGGATTGAACCCAGAAGCATTCTACTTCTGAGCTACACCCCCAGCCTTATTTTATTTTTATTCTGAAACAGGGTCTGGCTAGGTTGATGAGAGTCTGTGCTGAGGCTGTCGATCCTCCTGTCTTAGCCTCCCAAATCCTGGGATTACAAGTGTGTACCACCATACCTGACTTTCCTTTCCTTTCCTTTCCTTTTTCTTTCTCTTTCTTTCTTTCTCTCTTTCTCTCTCTCTCTTTCTTTCTTTCTTTCTTTCTTTCTTTCTTTCTTTCTTTCTTTCTTTCTTTCTTTCTCTTTTGTACTGGGGATTGAACTCAGAGATGTTCTACTTCTGAGCTATATACCCCAGCCCTATTTTATTATTTTATTTTGAAACAGTCTCACCAAGTTGCTGTGGGTCTTGCTAAGTTGCTGAGACTGACCCTGAATCTGTGATCCTCCTAGCTCAGCCTCTTGAGTGCTGGGATTACAGATGTGTGCCATCATGCCATGCTATCTTGTAAAGGCCAATTATTAAGCCCAATTATCTCCTAGGCAGATTCTGCACTCAGATTGCCCAAGTCTAGAACCCTGTTCTGCCTTTTAACATCTATGTGACTTTGAGCAAACCAGGCTCTCAATGCTTCAAAGTTTTTACCTGTAAATAAAAATAACAGCTTTTACAGTAGGGCTGTTGTGAGGTTTATTTTTTTATTTTTTGTGGTACTGGGGATGGAATTCAAGGGCATTCTACCTCTGAGCTATACCCCCAGCCCTATTTTTCATTCTTTATTTGGAAACAGGGTCTCACTGAGTTGCAAAGTGCCTCACTAAGTAGCTGAGACTGGCTGTGAACCCATATCCTGCTGTCTCAGCCTCTCAAGTGCTGGGATTATAAGCATACTCCACCACGCCTGGCTCTTGTGAGGTTTAATGAATCAGTGAACTTGAAATATTTAGAAGAGCAGCAGCACCTAATACAAGCTCACTATTATTACTGTCTCTATTTTCTGGGATCTTGATTCTTAGCAAGGTCAGCTGAAAACCCAGGTCCCCCTGCAGTGGAAGCATCCACCTGTGGTCTGGAGGATTCACCAGCTACAAGGCCTTCTACCCCCACAGAGACTACCCCTAGTCTGTTCAGAGAAAAACATGTACAAAAAACATCTGCTCAGCTCATGTGTCCTTGGAGCAGCTCAATGATTGCAGTTTCTGGAAAAAAATTCTGGTTTGGCTGCCCTACTTTTTTTCTTTTGGTACTGGGGATTGAACCCCGGGGCATCCTACCTCCAACCTACGCCCCAGCCCTTTTGTTTTGTTTTGAAACAGGGTCTTGCTAGGTTGCTGGGAGTCTTGATATGTTGCTGAGTCTGTCCTTGAACCTGCGATCCTCCTGCCTCAGCCTCCCAGGTACTAGGATTAACAGGCATGAGCTACCATGACCAGATGTTCCACTTTTTTTTCTGGTTAAACCAACATTTTTTCCCCCTTGTTCCCAGTTTACCTGCAATGTCCCACAGCTGGAGCCTCACCATCTCTGAGTCAGACCACTGGAGAACCTTCAGAGCAAAATCCACTGAAAATGTAGGTATATTATACTTTAATCAAATTTACTTTTAAAAGAAAATCCAAGGATAAACTCAAATATGCAGTTACAACCCATAGATGAAACTCTAATCCCATCTATTTGCTTATTTGTAAGCCCTCAATGAGCTGAGCCCAGGCTGTGAGTTAAGCATGTGACAGCGGGCACAGTGCTGTGCGGTTTGTAATCCCAGTACTTGGGGTAGGAGGATCACAGGATCCCGGCCAGCTCCTGTTTCAAAATAAAAACTAAAATAGGACTGCAGAGATAGCTCAGAGGTAGAATATCCCTGGGGTCAATCCTCTAACATCCCAACAAAAGCATATGACATCCCTCCAAAGGGGTCTCCAGCTCTTCCACCCCAGTCAAGCCGATTTATTCCATACTATTTGCCTCGGAGGCTGAGGGAAGCAGGGTGGAAGTGATTAAGAACATATCTCCTAGTCTCAGGTTAAAGCTTCTCGGAGTTTATCTGGGTGCAGTGGCACATACCTGTACTCTCAGTACTTGGGAGGCTGAGACAGGAGGATTGCAGGTTCGCAGCCAGCCTTAGCTACTTAGTGAAGCCCTCCACAATTTAGTGAGACCCTGTTTCAAAATAAAGAATAAAAAATAGGGCTGGGGTGTAGCTCAGAGGTAGAATGCCCCTGGGGGTTTAATCCCCAGTAACTAACACTCTCTTCTCTCTCTCTCTCTCTCTCTCTCTCTCTCTCTCTCTCTCTCGCTCTCTCTCGCTCTCCTCTCCCTCTCCTCTCGCTCTCTCTCTCCCACACACACACCCACACCCCCCCACACACAAAAGAATTGCAGAAAAAATTTTTTTTGGGGGGGTGGTACTGGGGGTGGAACCCAGAGGCTTTCTACCTTCCGGCTATACTTCCAGACCTATTTTATACTTTATTTGGAAACAGGGTCTCACTAAGTTGCTGAGAGCCTCACTAAATACCTGAGGCTGGCTTCGAACCTATGCAACCCTCCTGTCTCAGCCTCCCAAGCGCGGGGATTACAAGTGTGTGCCACTACGCCCGGTGTAGAATTGCAGATTTGAAGCCAGCCTCACTAACTTAGTAAGGCCCTCAACAACATAGCAAAACTCTGTCTCAAAATAAAAAATAAGAGCCAGGAGTGGTGGCGCACGCTTGTAATCCCCGTGCTTGGGAGGCTGAGACAGGAGGATCATGCAGGTTCGAAACCAGCCTCAGCTACTTAGTGAGACCCTGTTTCCAAATAAAAATATAAATAGGTCTGGGAGTATAGCCCGGAGGTAGAAAACCCCTGAATTCCACCCCCAGTACCCCCCCACAATAAATAAATAAATAAATAAATAAATAAATAAAAAATAAAAGGGGTGTAGCTCAGAGGTAGAATGCCTCTGGGTTCAATCCCCAGAACTAAAACAAAACAAAACAAAAACCAGCTTCTGAGAGGTTTGGGGGCTTTCCTCAGGGAGGGATGATGGGGAGAATGGGGAAGTGAGGTGACCTTCCATAATCACTCTCACTTTTGGTTTCTAATCAAATGGTAGCATGAGAAAAATACATGCTGGGTAGTTCTACATCCTCCATAAGACTATAGGACTCCAGGCAGTAACAGGATAAATGAGAAAGGCTCAGAGGATTCCTAAGAAGAGAACAAACACTACATGGACGATGCTTAAGAGCTCTGCTAGAATCTATCATGGCCAGATACTGACTCTATGAATTAAGGCTGAGCAAATATCCCAGGGGACAGGTTTTCTGAATAAAGAGAGAAGTATGAATAATTTTCAAGCTTTGGAAACACATTCTTTCACATTTGTGATAGAAATGAAAATGAAATGAAAGCCAGGGAGACATTTAGAAAAAAAAGTGCAAAATAATTAGCCAGAGGCAATTCAATTATTTACTAAAGGAGAACTAGAATGATTGTTAAAAAATTAATTAGCAGAGCCAGGCGTGGTGGCACACGCTTGTAATCCCCGGGCTTAGAAGGCTGAGACAGGAGGATTGTGCAGGTTTGAAGCCAGCCTCAGCTGGCTTAAGAGACCCTGTTTCCAAATAAAATATAAAATAGGTCTGGGAGTGTAGCCCGGAGGTAGAAGGCCCCTGGGTTGCATCCCCAGTACCACCAAAAAAAAAAATTAGCAGGACACTTTTATCCAAAATCTATGGAATATAGATGTTCATATTATTTAGGAGTCAGGAAACAATCTTTCAAAATGTAAACAATTCTGAGACAGGAGGATCTCAGGTTCAAGGACACAGACAGCCTCTTAGCAACCAAGTCAGGCCCTGTTTCAAAAGAAAAATAAAAAAGACTGGGGATGTAGCTTGGAGGTAGAATGCCCCTGGGTTCAATACACAGTTCTGCCCCCCTCCCCACAAAAAAGTAAACAGTTATGCTGGATATTCGTTTTTCTTTTCTTTTTTCCTTTTTGGTACTGAGTTTGAGCCTAGGTGCATTCTCTGCCTCTAAGATACATCTCCAATCATTTTCTTTTTTGCTTTGTTTTGCATTACTGGGGATGGAACCCAGGGACATTCTACCTATGAGTTACATCCCCAGCCCTTTATCTATTTATTTATTTATTTATTTGTTTGGGTGGTACTGGGGTGGAACCCAGAAGCTTTCTACCTCTGGGCTATACTCCCAGACCTTTTTATATTTTATTTGAAAACAGGGTCTCACTAAGTTGCTGAGAGCCTCACTAAGTAGCTGAGGCTGGCTTCGAACCCGTGCGATCCTCCTGTCTCAGCCTCCCAAGAGCAGGGATTACAAGCGTGCGCCACCACGCCTGGCTATTCTTTATTTTTTGAAACAGGGTCTAAGTTGCGGAGGGCCTCACTAAGTAGCTGAGGCTGTCAGCGAACCATGATCCTCCGGTCTCAGCCTCCCAAATGCTGGGATTACAAGTGTGTGCCACCACACTCGGCTTTTTTTTTTCTTAAAATAGTTCTTTAAATAGAGATATAAAAAATTCAAGTTAATCTTATTTGCCCATCACCAGCTCTTCCTAGCTAAATACTTTCTAATTAACAAAAAAGCATTCCTAGCTCTAAAACAACACACACACACACACACACACACACACACACACACACACACACACACACAGAGTCCAAAGGCCACACTGGGAAAGAAATGAGTTAACTTTTGATGTTCCCTTCCTCCCTTCTTTCCTTTGAGAGTAAAAGGGGAGGTAAGCTAGGTCAGAGAAGTGGTATATTTCACATTCTTGAGAGAATTCCTCACATTCTTTGATTGATTCCTAGGCTACCTTTATTTAAGCAATCAATGGACAAAAACCGCACAGCTAATCCACTCTGAGTGGCCAGAGGGGCTTTTTTGGGGGTGGGATTTTGGGACTCTTTCTTTCTTTCTTTCTTTCTTTCTTTCTTTCTTTCTTTCTTTCTTTCTTTCTTTCTTTCTTTTTGCGGGTCTGGGGATGGAACCCAGGGCCATTCAACCTCCGAGCTATACCCCCTGCCCTATTTTTTGTTCTTTATTTTGAAACCGGGTCTCACTGAGTTGCGGAGGGCCTCACTGAGTCGCTGAGGCTGTCCGCGAACCATGATCCTCCACTCTCAGCCTCCCGAATGCTGGGATTACAAGCGTGCGCCACCACGCCCGGCTCTTGGGTCCCCATTTCTAGTCTTAGTCTGGGCCCGGGTCCTGCCCGTCCCGCCCCCTGGCGACGTCTCACCTCCCACTGTGGACTTGTAGTGTTTGCTGAAGATGTCCTGGGAATATCGCTGGACCATCGAGGTCTTGCCCACCGCGGCGTCCCCCACCACCAGCACTTTGAACAGGTGATCTCGGCTGCCCATGGCCGGTGGGGTGTACAGAGTTTTCGGGAAGCGAGGAATCACTTATTTTAGCCCCTATAGCCCCAGACCCTCTTCAAACTGAGGTCAGGCATCCCGAACTACCCCCGCCTGTTGAAGCTGCTCGGACAAAAAAAGCAGAAAAGGAAACTTTGCACTCAACCTATGCGCGCTTCCTTCCGCGGCCGCAGCCTGGGTGGGGCGCAGGGCGCGCTTCAGCTCCCTGCTGGCACCTTCTCTCCCGCCCGGCCAGCTGCCGGGAACCTCCCCGGACTTTCCCCGAGAAGCTCCAATCAGCTCCAGAGCCCCAGCCGACTATTACACAGCTGGGGACAGAAGATGGGGGCCCTCCCCACACTGTACACTGCAAACTGGGGGAAAAGAGCAGCCCACACCTCCGCTCCCGCAGACCCTGGCCGGCCCCAGCAGTGCAATGCCTCCGGCCTGGCTCCGCGAGTCACGTGCGCGGATGCTTGCAGCACTACATTTCCCAGCGTACCTCGCGGCGAAGAGACCTAGCCGAGTGAGGAGGCCTGCGCGCTGCGCCTCCTGGGAAATGCAGTTTCTTCACAATTTTTGTTTTAAGAACACCTAACACAAAATTTCAAGGCTTTTCAAAGTTTTTCAACTTTTCGGAATCTCATTAAAAAGATTCTAGTTCAGTCAAGATCCTTTCAGAGGAGATTCTTTCGACATGATCTCACCTGACAAGCTCTGTTCCCAAATATTTTTCTCATATCTTTAAAGGTTTTATGGAGTTAAGATTTAAAATTATTCCATTCATAAAAGCCCAAAATTTATCCATTTTCATCCAAGAGAAGTCCATTACTTCAAATAGACAAGCCCAAGGCCTTGTGAACATGAGCTCATCATATTTTCCATATGATAGGTAAATTTAGGGAAACTTGACCCAGAAACCAACCCATAAAACACCCATGCCCAAGATGGGCGTGGTGGTACATGCCTGTAATCTCAGGTCTTGGGAGGCTGAGACCTGAGTATACCAGGTTGAAAGCCATCCTCAGCTACTTAGTAAGGTCCTCTGCAATTTAGTGAGACACTGTTTAAAAAAAAAAAAAAAAGCTGGGCGTGGTGGTGCATGATTAATCCCATCATCCAGGAGGCTGAGACTGGAGGATCGCAGTTCTTGGACGGCCTCAGCTACTTAGTGAGGCCTTCTGCAGTTTAGACCCTGTTTCAAAATAAAGGATCAGCCGGGTGTGGTGGCACACGCTTGTAATCCCAGCGCTTGGGACAGAAGGATCGCACAGGTTCAAAGCCAGCCTCAGCTACTTAGGCTCTTAGCAACTTAGTGAGACCCTGTTTCCAAATAAAATAGAAAATAGGTCTGGGAGTATAGTCTAGAGGTAGAAAGTCTCTGGGTTTCACCCCCACTACCATCAAAAAACCCAAAAACAAAACAAAAAATCAAAATAAAGAATCAAAAATAGCTCAGAGGTCGAATGCCCCTAGATTTGGTTCCCAGACCCTCAAAAAAAAGGGGGGGGGCGCGTGGTGGCACAAACTTGTAATCCCAGCATTAGGGAGGCTGAGACAGGAGGAACACAGCTCAGGGACAGGACTCAGCTACTTAGTGGGGCCCTTTGCAACTCAGTAAGACCCTGTTTCAAAATAAAGAATACAGAAAAAAAAAAAAAAAATGGCTGGGGCTGTAACTCAGAGGTAGAATGGCCCTGTGTTCAATCCCCAGTACCAAACAACACTGACAACCAAACCAAAGCAAAAACCAAGCCCAAAGTTACAACTCTTAATAATTAGCCACAGCAATAAAAATTGAGGGAAAACAAGATACAGTTCCTCATTCACACTTCCACAAGCCCTATAATTAGCCACATCACTCATATATCATTTGACATGAAAGCTAACTGGAGTGTCCTGGGATTCCTCTTCCATTTGTTATTCCTGATGCTCCTGAACAATCATAAAACTACAATTTGGAAAATAATTAAAAAATTTCAGCCTGTGATTTTTCTGACCTGCCTGTCTTAGGTAGGAGTTAGTGGACATCAGTTTCATGGCAAGTAAAATGAGCTCCACTCTCTATGCATTTCTCACAAATAGAAGAAGAGAAACTCAGGGTCATGAAACAAAAGCCCAGGGCTGACACTGAAATTCTGCCCAAGTTTCCTGATAGGCTACTGCTTCCTTTCCATGAGAAAGAAATAAATAAACATATTTAACCCAAAATATTGGTTACTCCAGGGGTTAGGCTAGGCTACTCATCATTAATGATCTAATTATTGTTCATGTTTTTTTTTTTTTTTTTTTTTGTGGGTCTGGGGATGGAACCCAGAGGCATTTGACCTCTGAGCTATACTCCCTGCCCAATTTTTTATTCTTTATTTTGAAACAGGGTCTCACTGAGTTGCGGAGGGCCTAAGTAGCTGAGGCTGTCCGCGAACCGCAATCCTCCTGTCTCAGCCTCCCAAATGCTGGGATTACAAGCATGTGCCACCATGCCTGGATGATTTTTAATTTTTAATTTTTTGTGTGTGCTCTTGGGGATAGAACCTAGGGATATTCTACCTCCAAGCTACATCCCAACCCTATTTTATTTTATTTTTTACTTCAAAACGGGGTCTTGCAAAGTTGCTGAGGCTGGCTTTGAACCTGTAATCCTCCCATCTCAGCCTCCAAGTGCTGGGGTTACAGGTATGCACCACCACATCCAGAATTCCCATTTGCTTTGATACTTTTTTTTTTTTTTTTTTTTTTTTGTGGTCCTAGGGATGGAACTCAGGGACCTCTACCTCTGGGCTATGCCCCCGACCTATTTTATATTTTATTTTGAAACAGCGTCTCACTAAGTTGCTGAGAGCCTCACTAAGTAGCTGAGGCTGGCTTCGAACCTGTGCGATCCTCCTGTTTCAGCCTCCCAAGTATTGGGATTACAAGTGTGTGCCACCATGCCCGGCTGCTTTGACACATTTGACTTCTCCCTGATAATTGTTTCCCATATCACTTCTGTGATGATAATCTTTTTCATTCCCCTGCTTTTTTTTTTTTGGTACTGGGGATGGAACCCAAGGGCATTCTGCCTTGAAGCCACACCCCCAGCCCTATTTTATTTTCATTTGGAATAGGGTCCCACTAGGTTGATAAAAGTCTCATTACTTGCTCAGGCTATCCTCAAACCTGCAACTCTTCTGTCTCAGCTTCCCAAGTAGTAGGATTCCAAGGGTATACCACCATGCCCGGTGTCCCTACTTTTTTGATGATCACCTTTTCCTTTCAGATTTCTTTGCATCCTATCTCCCTCTAAGAATCCCCAAGGCTTGGTCTCTGAGTTGAATGTTCTATAACCTCTTCCCTGGGCACTCTTCCATCAATGGGGATTGAACCCTGGGGTTTTCTGTCTCCAAGCTCTTCCTTCCTTCCTTCCTTCCTTCCTTCCTTCCTTCCTTCCTTCCTTCCTTCCTTCCTTCCTTCCTTATTCCTTCCTTTGTCTTTCTTTTCTCCCTCTCTCTCTCTGTGCATGGGTGTGTGTGTGTATATGTGTTATTAGAGATTAAACCCAGGGCTTTGTATAATCTGAGCTATACCCCCAGCCGTGTGTGTGTGTGTGTGTGTGTGTGTGTGTGTGTGTGTGTGTGTGATGGAAACCAGGGGCCTTCTACCTTCAGGCTACACTTTCAGACCTATTTTTTTTTTGAAGATTTAAAGAAGTTTATTAGAAAGATAGAACTACAGAAAATAGAAATACAGCCCCATGCCAAAATGGTATGGGAGGGTGACTCGAAATGAATACACCCTCAGACATATTTTATATTTTGTTTGGAAACAGGGTATCACTGTTGCTGAGAGCCTCACTAAGTAACTGAGGCTGGTTTTGAACCTATGCGATCCTCCTGTCTCAGCCTCCCAAGTACTAGGATTACAAACATGTGCCACCACGCCTGGCTACACCCTAGGCCCATTTATGTATGTATGTATGTATGTATGTATGTATGTATGTATATTTAGAAATAGAGTCCTGCTAAGTTATGGAGCACTGGCCTTGAACCTGTGATCCTTTTGTCTCAGCCTCCCAAGTACTGGGATTGCAGGTGTGGGCCACCATGCCTGAAGATTCTTTTAACTCTATTGAATTGCCCTTGGCTTCAAATATCTCTCTGTCTTCACTTTGCTCTTTATCTTCAATTAATTCTTTTTTCTTTTTTTTGTGGTACTGGGGGCTTTTCTACCTCCGGGCTATACTCCCAGACCTATTTTATACTTTATTTAGAAACAGGGTCTCACTAAGTTGCTGAGAGCCTCACTAAGTAGCTGAGGCTGGCTTTGAACCTGCGCAACCTGTCTCAGCCTCCCAAGCGCGGGGATTACAAGTGTGCGCCACCACGCCTGCTTTTCTCGACTTTCTAATTTTTGTCATTGGCCTCGTTATTTCTTTCCCCCAAGGAAGACTTCAGATTTGTAGCATCAGTAGCATTTCTTTGTGCAATCATACTTGGATTACAAGGGTGTACCACCACACCTGGCTACCAATTTTATTTTTTTCACTGAAGAGTTTCTTCATTTCTGCCAGCAGGGCCCAGAGTGATGTCAGCATGCAGATTATATAGTCTCAGGGTGATGGGGCAGATTTTGATTGGCTTGACAGTTGCAAAAGCTTGGGTTAGGTTTCAGTTTGTTTTCCTGAGCTCAATTTTCTGTAACTCCTTCCACATGGTACATGCATTTAACAAGGAACATGATTCTAGACAGAGAAAGTTTCAGCATCATCTTAGGCTCCTGCCTCAATCCCCCACTTTGAGACCTCATCATAACACCTGTTGTTGGGGGTCTCATATTTTGATCACCTGCTTGAGGAAAGGGGGTCATCTATAACACTTGGGCCATGGTGGCCTGTGAGATGCTGTTCTAGCCTACCTGTAGCGAGAAGGATTGGAAGGGTGTAGTCGGCTCGTTTTTGGATAACTCTGGCGAAGTCCAGAGGACAAAGAGTGTCCTCAGGCTTGGGCTATGCTGTGCGTAGACCAGTCAGCTCCCTGGTGTGACTGGAGCAGGACAGGGCATCTTTTGCAGGGTCAGGGGTTGTCAGAGCCATCGTAGCTTCCCACAGCAGTTCTGGGGGTGGCCCTTTTGAGGTGGTTGGATGCATCCAGGCAGCTATGCTGTCTACTTTTGCTGCTGTGGGGAGTGGCTATGATAAAGGGTTCCTTCCACCATGCTTTTAGTGGAGTCAGGTTCCAGTCTTTTACCCACACTGAGTCCCCTGGCTGTAACGGGTGAATGGGAGAGAAAAGATATATTGGGGCCCTATTTTAGATTGGGTGATTTTTCCTAGTCCCCACATTAGTCGCTGTGACTTGGTCTCCCCACATTCTCTCAGCTTCCCAGGGAGAGGATACAATATGGGGAAGGCTGGGCATACAATACTTCATGAGGCAAATACTGTGTAGTCGGGGTGCACCCATTTCTAAACAGTACGAGAGGCAGGACCTGTACCCAAGTGAGTCTTGTTTCTGGACAATTTTTTTTTTCAAAACAAAGTTTGATTTGATAGTTTTCCCAATGCATCAACACAAGTTTGTATGTAAAATTACACAATATCCAGAACCCAAATTTTCAGCAACTAGACCCAAAGACCCAAAAGTTCTTTATAGATAACCCCTGAAAACAAATACCGGGTTAACACTGCTAACATCTGAAGCCACTTTTTTTCAGAGAAACCCTAACAATAATGAAATGAACCTTACTTGTGCAGGCATCATAGAGATGGGGGGACGTTGGTTTACACACCATGCCTGGCCCTCTGTCACAGAAAGCACTATAGAACCTGTCCAGTACACACACACACACACACACACACACACACACACACACACACACTCTCTCTCTCTCTCTCTCTCTCTCTCTTTTGTGGTACTGGGGGTGGAACCCAGGGGCTTTCTACCTCTGGGCTATACTCCCAGACCTATTTAATTTGGAAGCAGGGTCTCACTAAGTTGCAGAGCCTCACTCAGTAGCTGAGGCTGGCTTCGAACCTGTGCGATCCTCCTGTCTCAGCCTCCCAAGCGCTGGGATTACAAATGTGCGCCACCATGCCCGGCTGCTTTTTCCCTTTTTTACATATGTGATGGCCACAGGACCCTGGGACAGTGGCAAGGAGACTACTAATGGTCTTTGTGGCCTCCAGGAAGGTGAGCCCCTCTGAGCAAACATCTCCAACTCCAAAAGGAGAAGGGGATACCCTCAGAGCAAGACATTGCAAGACCTTTCATCAACCTTGTAGATCAGCAACCACCCTGGCTTTTTACCAGATTGCTAATGTCTAACATTTGAGGGTTTGGAAGTCCCTGAGCTGAGAGTGAAAAGGGAACTATAACACTGTCAGGCCGTGACGGATGCAGAGAACCAGCGGGGCCTTTCAATGCTGTCTGGGAGTATCCCAGACCAAGTACCACCAATCACACACCGCCAGTCTCCAATGTCTACTTGCCATCCAGCGGTGTCCTCTAGCATCCATGAGGGTGAGGACTGAATGGAGCACATGGGTATCTGCCTCCTGGGTGAGTAGCGCCATGTGACCACAGCTCACAGGCATGGAACTCCATCCATCTGTCCTGAGAGTTAAGCAGCGGGCATTCCCACCATCTGAGCTTCTGTATGAGGACGCCTACTGCAGTTCTCTTCCTTCCTGAGCTAAATCTGGGAGTCCCAGTACTAGAACTTCTTGTGCTTTAGTAGCTTGAACACTGCCTGTTGGTCCTTTTCCCAAATCAGGATCTCCCTTTCTCCCCTCCCCCACTTTGTGGCTTTGTATAGAGGTTTAGCAATCATAGCAACGTTAGGGATCCAGAGCCTGCAGAACCCCACAGCTCCCAGAAATTCTCCTAAGGCTCTCCCGAAGGTTGGCACCAGAATGGCTCGGACAGCTCTTTTTCTCCTGGTTCCTAGAAGTTGCTCTCCTTGTTGACCCCCTCTCTGTATGCCCTGCAGTCATGCTTCCTGATACTCCTGGAGGCTCACGATATCTTGTGGTCGTTGGGGTCCCAGTTAGGATTTTCTGCGGGCAAATGGAGTCTAGCATAGACTGCTGGTCCACAGTCCCTGACGAAGCAGTTTTCTCAGCTCACTAGGTTGCTGTCTGGAAGACTCGCCGCCGGTTCCTCCAAATTGAAGAGAGTGAGAAGCAGCTGTCTGCAATCTGCCCAAGGAAGGGTTTCAAGTCTGACAGATGGGCTGGATCAAACCCACAAGACCCTAAGGGTTTTCTGAATAGGAGGGAGCACGATGCTTGCAGTTAAGGAGGAATTGCTGATATGCTACAGTTGGCCGCCCTGGGACCACCTGTCCTTCTGCATCTATTGTTCTCAGTCCCCATAATTCCTGCAAGGGAAATTACTCTGCTGGCCTGGAGTCCCATGGCTAGGGGGGGCAGGTTCAGGGCTTACAGGACTGGCGGCCCTGGGGTTCCCTCAGGAGCTGGGGAGCCAACAGCTGAGTTATTGGCCCTGAAGATGGTGTGGTAGGCACAGACGGGGGCAGCTACTCAGTCCACAGGGTTGTAGGATGGTGGCATTTCTAGCTCCTCAGGGTCTCCAACCTCCCTTTCCTGGCAGTTTTGTCTGTCCCTGGCCACTAGAACTCTGAGATCAGACCCCTCAGCCAGGGAGGTGGGTGAATGACTAACTGGAGAACACCAAGCTGAAGTAGCCACCCACACTCAGCTCTTCAGACAGACGCACAGGACTGCAATAAGAATAAAGATTCTGCTTACGCTACATTTCTAGATAAACTCAGGGAGATGGTTAATGAATGGCACTCTAAAAGTGGTCATTTTGAGCCAGGCATGGTGGTGCACGCTTGTAATCCCAGCATTTGGGAGGCTGAGACCAGGAGGATCTCAGTGCATGGACAGCCTCAGCTACTTAGTGAGGGCCTCTGCAACTTAGTGAGAACCTGTTTCAAAATAAAGAATAAAAAATAGGGCAGGGGGTGTAGCTCGGAGGTCGAATGCCCCTGGGTTCCATCCCCAGACCCGCAAAATAAATAAATAAATAAATAAATAAATAAAAGCGGTCATTTTGTTATAGCTTTGGTATTTATTACGGATTGCACATAGGAAACCGACATAAAAAACTCAGTGACATAGCCAGGCGTGGTGGCGCACGCTTGTAATCCCAGCATTTGGGAGGCTGAGACCAGAGGATCACGGTTCGCGGACAGCCTCAGCTACTTAGTGAAGCCCTTCGCAATTTAGTGAGACCCTGTTTCAAAATAAAGAATAAGAAATAGGGCAGGGGGTGTAGCTTGGAGGTCAAATGCCTCTGGGTTCCATCCCAAGACCCTGTTTCCAAATAAAATAGAAAATAGGTCTGGGAGTATAATCCGAAGGTAGAAAGCCCCTGGGTTCCATCCCCAGCACCACACACACACACACACACACACACACACACACACAACTAATTTTCAGTTTACTATCTACAAATCCATTCCAAAGAGTTGCCATAAGGGATGAAGCAACAATTAAAATCCACAAGAGGTTTTATACCTTGGCAGATAAAGAGTGTTCACCTGCGGGTCGGAGCCCAGCTAATAACCATAGCTAGCCCGGGACTGCGCCTACTGCTCCGTGCATGTTAATCTACTTCAATCTTCCATCCACCCTGTGACGTGGGTGCTGTGGTCATCCCAGCCCACCGATGGGCCGAGAGAGACCTGAGGCTTTGGGTCTCACAGCTGGGCAGGTGGCGATGCACTTCCCTATGACGTCAGCGTCAAAGTGTGCTGGACTTGAGTTCCCCATAGATTTGCTAACTTGAAGTGTCTTTGATCATCTTCCTTCTATGGGTCCCTTTTTATCTTAATTAATTAGTGGTTCTGCAGGTTAGGATTTTCCTTATTATAAATCCACAGTCTTGAGCAGGGGCATGGTGGCGCACGCTTGTAATTCCAGCATTCGGGAGGCTGAGACCAGAGGATCACAGTTCATAGCCAGCCTCAGCTACTTAGTGAGGGCCTCTGCAACTTAGTGAGACCCTGTTTCAAAATAAAGAATAAAAAACAGGGCTGGGGGTGTAGCTCGGAGGTAGAATGCCCCTGGGTTCCATCCCCAGTACTGAAAAAAAAAAAAAAAAAAGCCACAGTCTTCAATCCAGGCACATGGGCCAATCACACAGTTCAACAGTTCAGGTATTTTCTCTGTGTGTGTGTGTGTGTGTGTGTGTGTGTGTGTGTGTGTGTGTGTGTTACTGGGGATTGAACCCAGAGGCATTCTACCTCTGAGCTCTACTCAGCCCTATTTTTTTTTTTTTTTTGGTGGTCCTGGGGTCCTGGAAACCCTTCTACTTCCGGACTACACTCCCAGACGTTTTTTTAATTTTTATTTTTTTTGTGGGTCTGGGGTTAAAACCCAGGGGCATTTGACCTCCAAGCCACACCCCCTGCCCTATTTTTATTCTTTATTTTTTTAAACAGGGTCTCACTAAGTTGCGGAGGGCCTCACTAAGTAGCTGAGGCTGTCCGTGAATCGCGATCCTCCGTTTTCAGCCATCTGAATGCTGGGATTACAAGCGTGCACCACCACGCCCGGCCCAGACCTATTTTTCATATTTTTATTTGGAAACAGGGTCTCTTAAACCAGCGCACTGGCTTCGAACCTGTGCCATCCTCCCGTCTTTGCCTCCCAAACGTGGGGATTATAAGTGTGTGCCACCACGCCAGGTGCCCTATTTTCTTATTTTGAAACAGGAAACAGGGTCCCTCTAGACTGATGAGAGTCTTACTACTTGCTGAGGCTGTCCTCACCTACAATCCTCCTGTTTCAGCCTGTTAACTACTGGGATTTCAAGCATGTGCTACCATGCTGGGTTTTTCTTGAAAAAATTTTTTTTTTTTTTTGCGGTGCTGAGGATTGACATCAGAGGCATTCTACCTCTGAGCTATACCCTCAGACCTATATTTCATTATTTTATTTTGAAAGAGTCTCACTAAGTTGCAGAGGGCCTCACTAAGTAGCTGAGGCTGGCTACAAACCTGCAATCCTCCTGTCTGAGCCTCCCAAGTACTGGGATCACAGGTGTGTGCCAGCATACCCGACTTTCTTGAAGTTTTTTTTTTTAATTTTTTTTTTTTTTTTTTTTTTTGGTGGTATTGGAGATGGAACCCAGGGGCATTCTACCTCTAAGCTACACCTCCAGCCATATTTTTTATTCTTTATTTTGAAACAGGGTGTCACTGAATTGCGGAGGGCCTAAGTAGTAGCTGAGGCTGGCTGTGAACCGGGATCCTCCTGTCTCAGCCTCCCGAATGGTAGGATTACAAGCGTGTGCCACCACGCCTCGCTTTCTTGAAGTTTTTGATCATTGTTTCAAAAGGAGTTTACTTTCCTTGTGTCCCTCCCATTTCAATGCAAAACAGATAGCGAACATTCGCTTTGTTTTTTCTGTGTGCTTGTCTCTGGCCAGTCCTCTGGCAAGGATATTTCAGGCCCTTCTTAGCTCTGGCAGGCTGGTGATCCTGGATATCATATCAGTGCTGTCCTGGAACCGTGAACCGGAACTCCACACTTTGGCCCTTTAGACTGGGCTCAGAATCTGCAGTCCATTGGTCTTCTCAGTCACATACCACACGGTTGTCAGACAACACCCTTTCCTCCTGGGTCTTGTTTTCCCGACAGTTACCTAGTGTTGGTACTCAGAGGACTTTTGGGGGTTGATCAGACCTCCCCTTTTGTCCAGTAGGACAGGCCCCTAGTCACCCCCAGGCTTTCTCACAGTGATTCAGACATCTAACATGTCTCTCATCCTGTCCCTGGTCTATACTTCTTGGACACTGGCTTCCCCGCTGAGGCCTCCCACTCAGGGGTAAAGAAGACCTTGGCATGCTCAGTGGACCAGTGTCACCAGAAAAGTTGGGTTACCCTTGTCCAGTCGAGGGAGAGGCAGAACACCCCAGGCTGAAATCTCCTGTACCTCGGTGCCTGCATTGGGTGCCAAAATGTTGCAGGAAAGCACAGGTGGAGAGATGACATGGACACCAGGTTGGGAAGGAGAATTTCTTTATTTCCACTGTCAAGGCCCAGAGGCCTTGTTTGAGCCCTGAATGGCATTAGGTTGTATACAACCTACAGGTTTTATCGCTTCAGGGCAACAGGGCAGGTCTTGACTGGCTTGTCAGGTGTGGAAGCTTGGGTTAGGGTTCAGTTTCTCTTCCTGAGCCTAATTTCCTCTGACTGCTCCCATGTGGAACAAGCATTTGGAGGGAGCCTGGTTAAAGGAAATGAATTATAGACAGAGTAATTTTCCACACCATCTTAGGCTCCTGCCTCTTGGCCAGGTGCAGTGGTGCATTACTGTGATCCCAGCTACTCAAGAGGCTAAGTCAGGAGGGTCACAAGTATGAAGCCAGTCTGGGCAGCTTAATGTAACCTCTTTCAAAATAAAACAACTTTTTTTGGGGGGAGTGTTGGGCATGGTGGCGCATACCTGTAATCCTAGTATGTGGGAGGCTGAGATAGAAGGATCACAGGTTCAAGGCAAGCCTCAACAACTTAGCAAGGCCCTCAGCAACTTAGTAAGACCCTGTTTCAAAATAAAATTGGGCTGAAATGTAGCTCAGAGATAGAATACCCCTGGGGTCATCCCTCAGTACCACAACAAAACAAAACAATATAAAAAAAAGGCCCAATGGTAGATATCTCCTAGCATGTGCAAGGCCCTGGGATCAACCCAGTACTTACACACACACACACACACACACACACACACACACACACATTCTATATTGTCTGATTACTCCCTCAAGATTAAGAAAACAAGAAAAACTTTTTTGGTAAGTGCCCTTCACAAAGGATGTGGTGTACCTCTTTTTAAAAATTTTTTGCAGTACTGGGGATGGAACCCATGGCCATCAGGGGCATTCTACTTTCGAGCTACACCCCAGCCCTATTTTTTATTCTTTATTTTGAAACAGGGTCTCACTGAATTGCAAAGGGCCTCACTAAGTAGCTGAGGCTGGCAGTGAACCGTGATCCTCCGGGTTTCAGCCTCCCAAATTCTGGAATTACAAACGTGCGCCACCACGCCCGGCTTGTGGTGTACCTCTTGGTATGCCACTAACCTCAGGTAGCTATGGGTGATGCCTACAGTATGAATTCAACAAACACTTGAAGAAATGACCCAGTGCCAGGCAATCTCCTAAGGGCTTGGGAATTTGACTGCAAATACTTTGTATGATCTCCGGAGCCTAGAGATCTGTCATTGGACAAAGCAGAAAAGTATTTTGTAATATGAAGTGCACATCCAGGTGACCCAGCAGCACAAAAGGAAAGGAAGAGACCCAGAGAAGGGTGAGGCCATGGGGGCGACGACAGCTGTCTCTCAGCCCTATGTTGATATACTCTCTCACTCTTTCATGTGTACGTGTGTGTGTGTGTGTGTGTGTGTGTGTGTTGCCAAGGATTGCTTTACCATTAAGTCACATGCCTAGACCTTTTAAAATTTTTCTTTTGAGACATAATCTCTCTAAGTGGCCCAGGCTGGCCTCAAATTTGTGATCCTCCTTCCTCAACTGCCCAAGTGCCTCTGTACCTGGCTCTGCAGACAATCTTCAGTGACAATAGTGCATAAATTACAGTGATTGCAGCTGGGCGTGGTGGCGCATGCTTGTGATCCCAGCATTTGGGAGGCTGAGACTGGAGGATCACCGTTTGCGGACAGCCTCAGCTACTTAGTGAGGCCCTTTGCAACTCAGTGAGACCCTGTTTCAAAATAAAGAATAAAAATAGGGCAGGGGGTGTAGCTTGGAGGTCAAATGCCCCTGGGTTCCATCCCCAGACCTGCAAAAAAAAAAAAAAAAAAAAAAAAAAAATAGTGATTGCTGCTGGAAGAAGAAGGCAGCTTGGTGAGATGCCTGTGACCCAGATAAGCATTCAGCCAGAAGGTCTGCAGCAAGGGGCCGGAGGATACTCTACAGAGAGAGAGCCTGGCAAGTTCAAAGGGCAACCTGTCCATCACTTCTCTGCCAGTTTGTGCCCACGCCCAGGGCTAGTTTTGAGCCTGGAACTATCTAGAGGAAACTCCAAGCTATAGCTTTTACTCTGTGTGTGTGTGTGTGTGTGTGTGTGTGTGTGTGTAGCTGAGGATTAAACCCAGGGGCATTCTACCTCCAAGTTACACCCCCAATCTTAATTTTTATCCTTCCTTCCTTCCTTCCTTCCTTCCTTCCTTCCTTCCTTCCTTCCTTCCTTCCTTTCTTCCTCCCTCCCTCCCTCCCTCTCTTCCTCCCTCCCTCCCTTCCATCCTTCTTTCCTTTCTGTGGTACTGGGGATAGAACCCAGGGACATTCTGCCTCCGAGTGACACCTGCAGCCCTATTTTTTATTCTTTATTTGGAAACAGGGTCTCACTGAATTGCAAGGGCCTCACTAAGTAGCTAAAGCTGGCTTAGAACCTGCGCAATCCTCCTGTCTCAGCCTCCCAAATGCTGGGATTACAAACTTGCACCACCACGCCCGGCTCTTAGTCTTCATTTTGAAACAGGGTCTCACTGCATTGTCCCCACCTTCCGAGTAACGGGATTGCAAGCGCGTGCCACATGCCTGGCTGCTTTTACTGCTTTTGTTGCTACATTTTCCTCCTTGAATGGTTACTCTCCTCCCTCCCCTGTTCCAATAAAGACCAAGGAAAGAAGAGAGAGGAAAGGAGCAGAAGCTAAAGAGATTTTCAGTTTAAAAAACAGTGTGAGCTGGGCGTGGTGGCGCACGCTTGTAATCCCAGTACTTGGGAGGTTGAGACAGGAGGATCGCGGTTTGCGGACAGCCTCAGCTATTTAGTGAAGCCCTCTGCAACTTAGTGAGACCCTGTTTCCAAATAAAGAATGAAAAATAGGGCAGGGAGTGTAGCTTGGAGGTAGAATGCCCCCGGGTTCAATCCCCAGTACTACAAAAATAAAATAAAATAAAATAAAATAAAATAAAATAAATAGGGCTGGGGATACAACTCAGAGGTAGACTGCCCCTTGTTTCAGTACTACATAAATACAGACACAGACACACATTCACACATCAACCAATCCAACCCACATTATATCATCAGCTTAAAAAAAGCTTTTATTTATTCTTTTGTGTGTCCAATGACCCTAAAGAGGGGGCAACACGGTCTCATTTTGAGCATCACAAGAGGTTCACTATGGCTTCAAGCTGAGCGAGCTCAGGTCCAAATATTTGTTTTCTTCTAATTATTACTATTCAACAAAAAATGAAGAGGGCTTTGCTTCATCTCCACAGCAGCAGCGCTCATCTAACAGACAAAGGAGCGGAGGCCTAGAGTGGGTGACACCGGCCCAAGGCTCCTGGCTAAGGAGCCGCAGAGCCAGCCCCCGCTCAGCATGACAGCAGCCGTCCCTCCTGGGTGGCCTGGCGAAGGCCCTGAATCCTGTCCTTCAACATGACGATGATCCCAGGAGGACACAGCTGTCAGCTGGGGGCAGTTTTGCCTCCCAGGAGGCATTTGGCCACATCTGGAAACATTTGGGGTAGTCACACTAGGGGTGATGCTGGCCAGGGGTGAGGCCAGGGATGTGCTCAACACCCGCAATGCATCGGATGCCCCTCCACACCGCAGACAGTGACCTGGCCCCAAGGTCAGCACACCGAGGGACACAGCGAGGGACACTGAGGGATGGGCTAGGGAAGAGGTCAGGCTGACGGTGAAGGGAGAGCAGGCGTGCCCCTTGGGATGTGCACTGTGTGCATAGTGGCACTGGGGGCTATTTGACCACTCAGATTCATGCAGTAAGTGTTTTCTGAGCACCTACTGTGCGCCAGGCACTGTCCTTGGTGCTGAAGCCACAAGACAGATCAAGCCAGACAGAGCAGGATGAAGTTGCTCCAGACCAGATAGAACCAGATCGAATGGGCCAGAACTGGTTGGAAAGGGATTGAATGAATCAGAACCAGATAAAACCAGTCAGATATGGATGGGGCCAGATTGAGCCACTGGATCTGGACTGAACTGGCCAGAACCGACTGGAAATAGATTAAACCAGCAGTTCCTCAGAAAAAGTAAAAATAAAGTTAGAGTTGGGCTGGTAGTTCAGTGGTAGAATGCCCTTGAGTTCAATCCTTAATAAAACACACACACACACACACACACACACACACACACACACACACATACATCAGTCTGTGTGCCGGGGTCCAGGGATATTCTTCAGAAGACTGTAACATACCCTTCCTTCCTTCCTTCCTTCCTTCCTTCCTTCCTTCCTCTCTCCCTCCCTCCCTCCCTCCCTCCCTTTCTGTATTGGGGATTAAACCCAGGAGCATTCTACCTCTGAGCTATAATCCCAGCCCTTTATTAATTTTTGTTTTGTTTTGTGTGGGTACTGAGGATTGAAGCCAGGGGCATTCTACCTCCAATCTACATCCCTAGCCCTATTTTTTATTCTTTTTTTGAAACAAGGTCTCACTAATTTGCAGAAGGCCTCACTAAGTAGCGGAGGCAGGCTGCAAACCTATGATTCTCCTGTCTTAGCCTCCCAAGTACTGAGATTACAAGCATGCACCACCATGCTCACTCTTTTGTTTTTGAAACAGGGTCTTGCTACATTGCTGAGGTTGTCCTCGAACCTGCAATCCTCCTGTCTCAGCCTCCCAAGTACTAGGATTACAAGCCTGTGCTGATACAGCCACTCATTTTTTTAAGTTTCCTCATTCTGAAAAGTGGAAAACAGGACTCTTACTTACTGAAGTAAAAAGAATAACAAGATGCCCTGATTGGAGCAGGCAGCCTGGCAGTTGTATCTAAAGATGAGAAATCTAGGTAGGTCCTTGTGCATCCCAGAGGATTCTGGCTGCCAGCCCTGACCTGATACAGGCAAAGATAACCTAGATGCTAAGCCACACAAGAGAAATAGAATGTAGAAGCATGAGTGCATACATGATGGATGTTCGATCTTCTACAGCATGGGGGAGTGGGGAGAAATGTGAGTGGCTATGTTGAGCTTGGGTCCCCCAAGAGTAACTTTTCCTCCACATTCCTGAGCCTGTGTGGAAGGACAGTTTGGTTTTTGGCCTCCCACTCAGAAGCCACTGTTAATGTTCTGGTTTTGTTTTGTTTATTTCCTGGGAATGGAAACCAGGGCCTACTGTGTGCTTTACTACTGAGCTACATTCCCAGCCCTAATGTTTTTTTTTTTTTGTTTGTTTGTTTTTGTTTTTTTGCATTACTGCAGATGGAACCCAGGGACATTCTACCTCCAAGCTACACCCTCAGCCTTATTTTTAACTCTTATTTTGAAACAGGGTCTCACTGAGTTGCAAAGGGCCTCCCTAAGAAGCTGAGAACGTCCGTAAACCGAATGGTGATCCTCCCGTCTCAGCTTCCCGAATGCTGGGATTATAAACTTGTGCCATCTCACCTGGTTTAATGTTCTGTTTTTGATACCTGGGGCGGGTAAGCTATTCTCTTAAAGATTTAGCTTCTTTTTCCTTGGATTTCTAACTCATAAAAAGCAAACACTTCATTTCTGCATAATTTGTAGTCTACAACTTTGGAAATATGCTTGAAAGTTATGCGCCTGACAGCCTGGGGCAGAGTCAGGGACATATAAACATGTGTCTCGGGCTGGCCACAGTTCAGAGTAGTGCTGGTGATTGAGCACAGGGGCATTCTACCTCCAAGCTACATGCCCAGCCCTTTTTTATGTTTATTTTGAAACAGGGTCTCACTGTAATGCTGAGGGAGGGCCTCACTAAATTGCCGAGGCTGGCCTCAAACCTGAGATTCTTCTGTCTCCATCTCCCAAGTACTGGAATTACAGGCGTGTACCATCAGACATAGCTACCAATTTCTGTTTTCTTTCTAGTGCCCTTTTTTTTAAAAAAAAATTCTTTATTTTTTGAAACCGGGTCTCACTGAGTTGCAGAGGGCCTCACTAAGTAGCTGAGGCTGTCCACGAACTGCGATCCTCGGGTCTCAGCCTCCCGAATGCTGGGATTACAAGCGTGCGCCACCACGCTCGGCTACCCTTTTTTTTTTTTTATCTTCCAAGTTAGACATTTTCTTGGGAGCCAAATTAAAGTATTTTATATTTAGATAATTTAATAAAATATAGTGTACTGTAAAACACACTCTAATGTGCTTTATCCAGTTTCTGAGTTTTAGCTGAAGGAGGTAGCTCACTTTGGGAGACTGTCAGCTGACTGATCTCAGGGTTGGAAGTGCTGCCTGTAATTATGTTGCAAAAATATCATCAGAGATAGGCTGGCGCCTGCGAGGTGTGTTTTAAAATATCCTTTGGAAGATGCTATTTCAGTAGACAATTAACATTTTGCTGTAATGTAAGGTGTCTCATGAGCAAAACTGAGAGAGAGCAGGCACCATATATTTTTTATTGTTTTAGCAATGTTTTGCACTCCTTACAAGAGAGTACCCTGACCAGCCATTGCATCTGGCTCTAGGCATGGTAAAAAGATATCACAATGAGAGAGGTGTGGGTGTGCATATATGACCATGGGGATGATATTAACCTCTCCGAACCTCAGTTTCTCCATTGTAAACTGGTGATACTATTTCAGAGTTATTAGATATAACATTAAAGTTGCAAATAAGGCTATTATTTAGAAGCATACTATATAGTATAACCTACTGTATAGCTAAACCTAAGATAAATAACAATTATCCTTTCTTCTTCTTTTTTTTTTTTTTTGGTGGTACTGGGGTTCCTGGAAGCCCTTCTACCTCCGGGCCACACTCCCATACCTATTTTATATTTTAAAATTTGGAAACAGGGTCTCTTAAGCCAGCAAGGCTGGCTCCAAACCATTGCGATCCTCCTGTCTCTGCCTCCTTAGCGCTTGGATTACAAGCATGCACCACCACATCCGCCCAGCACTACAATTATCCTTTCTAGTGATACTGGGGGGTGAAACCCAGGGGCTTTCTACCTCTGGGTTACAACCCACCCCTAGTTTATAATTTATTTTGAAACAGGGTCTCACTAAGTTGCTGAGAGCCCCACTAAGTAGCTGAGGCTGGCTTTGAACCTGTGCAATCCTGTCTTAGCCGCCCAAACATTGGGATTACAAGCATGTGCTATCTATCATTCCCAGCTTTTCTATTAACCCTTAATACCCTCAATAACACGGCTGCTTTGAAGGGTTAGTCCTAGAGCCCAGGGCTGTATTTATTTATTTATTTATTTATTTATTTATTTATTTATTTTTTAGTGCTGGGGATTGAACCAAGGACATTCTATCTCTGAGATAATTATCAGCTGTGTTTTATTTTTTATTTCAAAACAGGGTCTCACTAAGTTGCTGAGGCTGGCCTCAAACCTGTAATCCTCTGGTTTCAGCCTCCCAGATACTAGGAATACAGGCACATACTGGGCCCAGAACCTGAGACTAGAAAGTGGCAGCCATCTAATATTGTTGAGTATGCTGGGCATGGTGGCACACACCTTTAATCCCAGTACTTGGGAGGCTGAGAAAGGAGGATCACAGGTGAGCAGCCAGCCTCAGCAACTTAGTGAGGCCCGCTGCAATGTAGAAACCCTGTTTCAAAATAAAGAATAAAAAATAGGGCTGGAGGTATATCTCAGGGGTAGGATGCCCCTGGGTTTAATCTCCAGTACTGAAAAAAAAAATACAGTGGAGTAACCTGTGGGGGCTGTGTCCTGGGTGGGCAGGAGTCAGACAGACCTGGGCGGCTGCACTCTGACTCTGTTTTTCTGTATCTGTCATCTCAGAAAAATAGCTTCATCACAAGCATGTATGTCTCATAGGGTTGTGTGGTCACCCTCTGCTCTCCAGGCTTTAAGGAACTATTTACTCTTTGGAGTTCCCCAAATATCAGACCTGCTCTCTACTCCCCCTGCAGGATGGTTCTTTCATTGAACCCAGGGGCATTCTACCTCTGAGCTACACCCCCAGCCCTATTAATTAATTAATTAATTATTTATTTATTGTGGTACTGGGAATGGAACCCAGGAGACTTCTGCCTCTGGGCTACACTCCCAGACCTACTGATTATACACATGCGCGCGCGTGCGCGCGCACACACACACACACATATGTATATATATATATATTTTTTTTTTCTATTTTCTATTTAATTTGGAAACAGGTTCTCACTAAGGTGCTGAGAGCCTCATTAAGTGGCTGAGGCTGGCTTCGAACCTAAGCGATCCTTCCGTCTCAGCCTCCCAAGTACTAGGATTACAGGTGCGTGCCACCACGCCCGGCTTATTTTTTGTTTTGAAACAAGGTCTGAGTAAGTTGTGGAGGGTCTGAGATGCTGAGGCTGTTTTTTTGTTTGTTTTTTTTTTTTTGGTGGTACTGGGGTTTCTGGAAGCCTTTCTACCTCTGGGCTACACTCCCAGACCTATTTTTACATTTTTATTTGAAAACAGGGTCTCCTAAGCCAGGGCATGGGGCTGGCTTCGAACCTGTGCGATCCTCCTGTCTCTGCCTCCCAAGCGCGGGGATTACAAGCGTGCGCCACCATGCCTGGTGTTGAGGCTGGTTTTGAACCTGCGATCCTCCCAGCTCAGCCTCCCAAGGACTGGGATGACAGCGTCTCACTAAGCGTGTGCCACCATGCCCGGCTTCTCCTTGCACTTTCTGCTCGGTTGACTACTGTTCTTTCTCAGCATCCTCTAAGACCTACTTCCGACTTCCGTGGCTTGGTTTGGCGCCCTTTCCACCTGCCTGCTCCTTAGCCGCCTTGTTTAACCTGTGGTCAGTGTGTGGCATCACCTCGTCATTAATCTGTGTTGCGCCTCCATTGCTATAGTTTGGTTTGGGAATGGCTCCCAAAGTCCCATGTTTTAGAGGCTTAGTTCTCAGCTTGGTGGGACTGGAAGGTGGTGAGAACAACTAAGATGTGGGCCCTCGCCAGGCGTGGTGGCACATGCCTGTAATCCCAGTACTTGTGAGGCTGAGACAGGATTGCAGGTTCAAGGACAGCCTCAGCACTTTAGTGAGACCCTCAGCAACTTAGTGAGACCCTACTTCAAAGTTAAAAAAATAAAATAAAATAGGGCTGAGATATAGCTTGGAGGTAGAATTCTCCTGGGTTCAATCCCCAGTCAAACAACACACACACACACACACACACACACACACACACACACACACACACATGCGCGCGCGCGCACGCACGCACGGATGTGAGGTGGGGCCTAGTGGAAGGTTTTAGGTCACTGGGGGCTGCCTTTGAAATGGACTGTGGGAAACTGACTTCTTCCTATTTCTCTTCACACAGTCCCTGCCATGTTCTACCCACTACAGCCCCCAAAGCAACAGGGCCTACTGTCTGCGGACTGAAACCTTTGACACTGTGAGTCAAAATAAACTTTTCAAAGCCGGGCGTGGTGGGCAGGCTTGTAATCCCAGCATTTGGGAGGCTGAGACCGGAGGATCGCGGTTCCCGGACAGCCTCAGCTACTTAGTGAGGCCCTTTGCAACTCAGTGAGACCCTGTTTCAAAGATAAAGAATAAGAAATTGGGCAGGGGCTATAGCTCGGAGGTCAAATGCCTCTGGGTTCCATCCCCAGATCTGCAAATCTGCAACAAAACAAAACAAAACAACTTTTCATTTTTTTTTTTTTTTTGTGGTACTGGGGGTGGAACCCAGGGGCTTTCTACCTCCGGGCTATACTCCCAGCGCTATTTTATATTTTATTTTTGAAACAGGGTCTCACTAAGTTGCTGAGAGCCTCACTAACTAGCTGAGGCTGGCTTTAAACCTACATGATCCTCCTGTCTCAGCCTCCCAAGCCCGGGGATTACAAGTGTGCGCCACCACGCCCAGCTAACTTCATCGTTGTAAGTTGACGATCTCAGGTATTTTGCTACAGTAATGGTGAGCTAACACATCCACTTCAGTCCTGATGAATTGGTTGAGTATGTACCAAGGCACAGAACTTGGTGCTTTATGTACACTACTTCATTGAGGTCTCAGATTATCCTTTTAGATAGGTGTCAGTGCAGATGAGGAAACTGAAGCTCAGGGAGGTCAAGGGTTTGCTCAAAGTCACACAGATATGAGCAGAAGAGCCGAGCTTTGAATGTAGGCCGGGCACCACACCCTTGGCGGGCCATTGCTTCAGTTTCTGAGGGTTTAGAGGGTCAAGCACAGTAAAGGCACGTAGTTACTACTCAACAAATAATAGCTATCATTACTCTGACCTGGTCTCACAGTGAACCTCTGCAGGGAGGGGATCTTATCCCAGAGGTGCTCAAACACCTAGCGCAAATGGAGGCTGAATTGTGTGAAGACCACAGTATGATTTCCTTGAAGCAGACACCCTGCAGTTGGCTTCTGGAATATGTTTCAGAGTGCAATTCTTTCTCAATAAAAAATGAAGGATTTTTTTTTTTTTTTTTTTTTTTGGTACCGGGGATTGAACCCAGGGGCATTCTGCTTTCAAGGTACACTCCCAGCCCTATTTTTAATTCTTTATTTTGAAGCAGGGTCTCATTAAATAGCTGAGGCTGGCTGCAAACCTGCAATCCTCTTGTCTCAGCCTCTCCAGTACTGGAATTACAAGTATGCGACGCCATGCCTAGCTCCTATTTTGTATGTGTGGTGCTGGGGATTTCTACCTCTGGGCTTCCGGGCTACATTCCCAGACCTATATTTTATATTTGATTTGGAAACAGGGTCTCATTAAGTTGCTGAGATCCTTACTAAGTAGCTGAGGCTGGCTTTGAACCTGCGTGATCCTCCTGTCTCAGCCTCCCAAGTACTGGGCTTACAAGAGTGTGCCACCATACCTGGATCCCAGCTCCTATTCTTTGTTTTGAAACAGGACCTTGCTAGGTTACTGAGAGCCTTGCTATGTTGCCAAGGCTGTCCTTCAATCTGCTATCTTCCTGCCTCAGCCTCCCAAGTACTGGGATTGCAGGGATGTCCCATCATACCTGGCTGACTGATGTATTTTTTCTCCCTTTTTTTTTTTGGTGGTACTAGGGGGTGGAACCCAGGGGCTTTCTACCTCCGGGGTATACTCCCAGACCTATTTTATGTTTTATTTGGAAATAGAGTCTCACTAAGTTGCTGAGAGCCTCACTAAGTAGCTGAAGCTGGCTTTGAACCTGTGCGATCCTGTCTCAGCCTCCCAAGCGCAGGGATTATAAGCGTGTGCTCAACTATGCCCAGTTTTTTTCTCCTTTTCTTTGTTCTTTCCTTCTTCTTCTTCTTTTTTTTGTGGTAGTGCTGGAGATTGAACCCAAGGGCATTCTATTTCCAAGCTACATGCCAATCCTATTTTTAAAATTTGGGAACAAGCTGGGCATGGTGGTGCAAGCTTGTAAGCCTGGAGGTAGAAAAGCTCCTGGGTTCCACCTCTGGTAACACACACACACACACACACACACACACACACACACACACACACACACACACACAATTTGGGAATAGGGTCTTACTAAATTGCGAAGGCTGGCTTCGAACCCGCAATCCTAGAGTCTCAGCTTCCCAAGTGCTGGGGTTACAGTTGTGCATCACAACACCTGGCTGACTGATGTATTTTCTATCACTAATCTTGGAAGAGATTCTTCATTGTCTATCATAGTTTGGCCCCTTCCTACTCTGAGTAAGGAGGGGTTGAACCTACAGAGGGGGCCCAAGAAAATGGTTGAGGCTGCTTTTTGATAAGACACACAGAACACCAGCCATCTAAATAAACGTCCTCTTTATTTTACCAAATATAATTTATCAGTTAAGTTGACATTTGTCAATTCAGTTATAGTAACTATAAATAATTATCTTAAGACACAGTTCTGTAACTTTTGAAGGATACAAGAGTAAACCAGTATTGCTCCTTGCAGCCAGGCCAAAAAGTACATGCAGTTGGTGCAATCGGGGGAAAGAAATGAAATCTTCTGAAGTCGGCTTTGCGTTCTTTCCCACTTGCCCCATAGTCTTCCTCTGTTCATGATCAGAGCCTGGGGCGCGCCTACCTTTCGGCTTTCTAGGCAAAAGAGGATGGATGCTTCAGGGAGGGACAGGCTGGCTGAACCGCAGAGGTGTGAAACGGCGAGTGGCTGGGGCAAGGTGGCTGGAGATCACAGGGGCACGGCCTCAGGGTTTGGTGCCTGTGCAACGGTCTGTGTGTGCAGGAGTGTTTTGAGGTGGAAAAAAAAGAGATGGAAAGATGTCCAAGGGAAGAGCAGAAACGGGCCCAGGCTGGTGTTAATGAGCTCTGCTAGACACAACTCCAACTCCATAAGCTCTAGGAGCCCTTCCAATTCTAAGGTGCTAGGATTCCAGAGGGTGGCCTGGGAGGAAACAGGCTGAGAAAGGACAGTCTCTGGAAGTCTAGGACAAGTTCCCAGGTAAGGCATGGTGCTGGTAGAAACAGGCAATTGTCTAAAGCTTTTGTCCCTTGGAGGTGGGCCTTACGGTAGGGAGGGCTTATAGGGAGGTTCCTGGTAGTTAAACCAGAAAAAGCCTGCAGCTACGTGTCCAGATGTGCATGTGTGAGTGTGGACAGCTTTCTGAGCCAAGAGCAGTGTGTGGGGAACAGGTGGAGGCTCCGGTTTTCTCCCGATTTTGTGTTAGGCAGAGAGAAGTAGAAGCAGTTGATGTCCAGCTGGCTAGTTCTAAATTCCTCTTTTGGGTGCACGGTGAGAAGAGGTGGAGGGAAGGGTAGGTGAGGAGGGGTAGTTTAGGGCCATGGACACTGGTTAGGTGATGGGGCTAGTGGCTTGAGCGATGGTCGGCACTGCAGAGTCAGGGTCCAGAGAGAGAATGAGGCAGAAGCTGGCTTGGTGATGTAGAGGGAGATGCCTACGGGGGAACTTTTTCTAGCAGACTGAAAGGGGCACGTGGCCTTTATAACCTGGGGAATGAGTTGAGGTTAGAGCTACGATTCCCTTACCACTGGCTAGTCAGTGCCCAGCACAGTGCCCAACACATAGTGAGTACCCAGTAACACTGCTTGGCGAATATTTTAGGCCATGTCTGCAGAAGAGCTCATCTTGGGGAGGCTATGCACTTGTTGAATGAGTGAATGAATGATGAATGTGTGTGGGCAGGAGCCAAGAGAGAGGACAACTGACCTCCACGGCATGAGAGAACAAGGGATTTTTTTAGGAAGCGACAGAGGCCAAGGTGACCATGTGATTGTGTCCTCGGGAGAAACCGAGCAATGGAACATGCCTGGACGCCGTAACCTCCAAGTCATTGCTCTGTCCTTTAATCTTGGAAGCCCACCTGGTAAGCTCTGAGAAAAATGCTGCTTAGAGATCATTAAAAGAGGAGAGTTGAACGAAGACAAAGACTTTAGTCCTCTGGGCCTAGGAAGGATGTGGATCTTGGGAAGCCATAGGTAGACAAGGATCTGCAGGGAGACCAGGCCATTGCTCATTCCTTCCTGCAAGTGACATTCAACTGGGAAGCTAGTGGAGGGAGGGTTGGGGTGTTGACTGGGCAGGGCGGGCACGGGGCATGTGTACAAACCGAGTGGCCATTCAGTTCACCTTGCTCCTTCTGAGAGCAAGGGAGCCTAGGTCCAGAGGGCAGAGAGCAGGGCTAGGAATACTGGGGGCCCGAAGCTATCTCCAGCCCTGTGCTTTGAAGTTGGTCCATTTCTACAAAAGCATGTGTGTGGGAGTGTTACTTATCCCTCTGTTCAACCAAAAAAAAAAAAAAAAGTTAAAAAATAAAATGGGACAACAAAACCAAAAATTCAGAGCCCACTCACAAAGGGTTTCTCATTAGGGCCAAGACTGAGGTGGCTACAGCTAAACCCAGTGTCCCCAGATTCCAGACAGAAACCCCAGGCCCCAATCCACCCCACCTGGTGTCACCCACCATGAAATTGCACTTGGTGATTATCTCAGAAACCTCCTTGTACTGCTTATCTCAGTCCACCTGTCCTTCCTGAATTCTTGCTATCCAAACTTGGCTCAATGTATAAAAATTCCCATTGAAAATAATGAGAATTTGGTATCAAAGTGAAGTGCTAGAAAGAGGTGGAGTGTGGGCTAGGGTAGGGAGAGGAGAACAAAAGAGAAAAATTCAAATAGAAAGTGCAGAGGGAGAGGGGAAAGGGTTGAGTGGCCAAGCTAGTCCCCAACATCTGTGTCTCGGTCCCCAATGAGCCAGAGGACATGGAAGCTGAGTGCCAAGAGCCCAGTGCCAAGCAGGTCCCCTAGAGCAGTCAAGTACGGGATGGAGAAGTTGTCTGGGTCCAGGCCCCGGCCCCACATCCAGTGTACCATCCAGTCTGCGATGTACAGGAGAATCAGCACCTGGAGAGACAGAAAGGCCCTGCTCGCAGCCGTCCCCTTCTCCAGGGGGAGCCAGAGGCCACATGATTGGACCCATTCAGTGTATCACAAGACTTGGCCAGCCACAGTCCCCATGCTGGGACAGCTCACCTTCCCACCGCAATTGCTCTGTGTTCCTCCCCCCGCAATGACCCTGGAGCAGAATGATAGAAAGGAGGCCGCTACTACCGGGGGAGGTCACCCACACTGGCATTCCATTTTGCTCCTCAATTTACCAAGGCAGGGACTTCCTAATCTAAATCCTACCCATGCAGACATTTGGCCCTCTTGCCTCTAATTCTGGGCCAGCCTATTCTTGGGTCAGTCCAGTTCCTGCCATGTGGGCTTCTCTGGGAGCCTGGCAGAGGGCTGGCAGCTGGAGCCAGCTTTTCCTACAAGGATTTCTTCTCTGGGGCAGAGTGGTTTAAGGATCGTGTTTGAAGCTGCTGCAGGCAAGGTTGTCTGAGTAGCAACCGATTATCCCAAGAGGGCTTTCTCCTGACCCTTCTTCCCCTTCTGCTGTTGTAGGATCAAATAATGCAAGTTTATTTTAGTATTAGTCCCAGCAAAATAAAATTGTGTTTAAGGTAGTTAAATACAAAGCACACAATGCGCAGCAATTCCAGACACATTTTGGATTATCTCCTGCTTTGCTCTGTGTCCTGGCTTACTGTCTATGACTACAGATAATTAGAATGATCTAGATTAGAGTCTCGCTCGTGAGCCCAGGACCAGTAGCATAAACTACAGCTGGGAGCTTGTTGGAAATGAAGAATCTTGGGCCCCACGCTGGACCTCCTAAATCAGAATCTGCACCTTTTTTTCTTTTTTTGTGCTGGGGATTGAACTCAGGGACCTCCTACCTCTGAGCCATACCTCCAGCCCTGTTTTATTTTTTATTTGGAAACAGGATCTCGATAAGTTACTGAGTCTCCACTGTTTTGCTCAAGCTGTCCTGGAACCTACAATTTTTCTGTCTTAGCCTTCCAAGTACTGGGATTATGGGCGTGTGCCACCATGCCTGGCTAGAACCTGTATTTTAACAAGATTCATATATACTTTATTTTATTTCATTTTATTTTATTTTACAGTACTGGGGACTGGATCCAGGGATCTTTTACCTCTGAGCTATACCCAAGACCTATTTTACTTTTTATTTGGAAACAGGGTCTCACAAAGTTGCAGAGGGCCTCACTAAGTAGTTGAGGCTGGCTTTGAACTTGTGATCCTCCTGTTTCAGCCTCCCAAGTACTAGGATTACAGCAATGTGCCACCTCGCCCGGCCTTCACATGTACTTTCAGACTGGAGATGCACTGGATACTATGGTGGCACGGGCCTGCATCTGTACAGTGCCTGACACTTGGGCTCCCAGAGAAGGAGATGGTGTTTAATAGGCCTTAGCACATCATCTGAGAGGTTTTACTCTAATTTTCTTTGGTACTAGGATTGAACCCAGGAACAGTCTATTCCTGAGCAACACCCCCAGCCCTTTTTAAAATTTTTACTTTTGAAAAGGGTCCTGCTAAGTTGCTGAGGGTCTTACTAAATCGCTGAGACTGGCCTCAGACTTGGCTCCTCCTCTGTTTGCCTCCCACGTGCTAGGACTACAGATATGAGCTCCCATGCCCAGCTTGGGAGGTTTCACTCTTGACTGAACTTTGCATATCCTGTGGTATGAAAACTGCCCACAAGGACCAGAGCTCTTAACAGAAGTAGAGGCCAGAGCTGTTACCTATTTTTAGGCAAACTTGGTTGCTCTCTTGCCCCCTGTCCAAGGAAGCCAGGGGTTACAGCTCCCCTCGTCCTGCACACGGCTGCTCTGTACCGTGGCCCTGGCCCTGGGTGAGGGCCAGCCCCTAGAACTTCACATCTTTTCCAGCAGCTGCAGAATAGTCACAAATAAAGAGCGTGGCCAGGAGGCTTCTGGGCCATGACCCAGGATGGGAATGGCAGGAGCTGTCCTCACAGCTAGCCTCTGGGCAGCCTCGGGACAAACACGGCTGGGAGGAGGCGGCAAAGGGATCAGGAAGAACTTTACAGGGGAGTAAGTGTCACACTCTGACCCTCCACAGATCTAAAGAGAACAGAGGCAAGAGTGTCCCCCGGGGTATTTATAGTGGTAACAGAGCCAAGGATTATCCTTATAACCTGGGCCAAGGAATGGTCTGGAAGCCTCCATTACGGACCCTTGGCATGCACACTCCCCTCCCTTTCCCACCAGGCACTGACAAGGGAGCAAGGAGAGTGGGTAACCTCTGCTGGGAAACAGAATATGGTTGGTTTTCAGCCCAGCCCTTGCCAAGATTCCTGACACACACCTTTTAAAAGGTGAGGGTATGGAGGTTGGAGAAGCATATATTATTATGAAATAATACTATATGGGAGAAAGTGCCATGGTATTACAGAATGGCAAGGCTGGATGGGCTCCTATGGATGGATGATCTGGTGCAGTGGTTTTGACACTTTTTCAAGCTGTGAAACTCTATTTAAATGAGGCCCGGCACGCAAAACAGAGCCAAGTGGAGCTCTGTGGTCAGGTGAGTGGGGTGGTGCCTGAAGCCCATCTGCTGAGAACCCTACAAACACCTGCCTGAAAACTCCCACCTCTGGTCCAAATTTTTCAATTTGCAAATGTACCACTGAGACTCAGAGGAGTAAAACAGATATGCAAAGTCATGGTCTATCAGTGACTCTGCTGGAGCCACATTCTGTTTTCCGGAGCTTTTTATCCAGTGATTATTGGCTGCCTAGATGCAGAGAAGGAGCTGGCAGAGTGTGTGATGGGCCAAGCCTGGGATTCCTTTCCCATCACTGCAGGGCAGCCCCACCCCTCCCTGTGCCCTGCTCTACCTGGGCCATACCTGGAGCAGTGCAGCTGTCATGTAGAAGATGATGAAGATGAGTGTGAGGGTGGTATGCCCGCCCTGCATACAGCTGATGGTGTAGAGGAACACCAGGTGTCCTGGGACCACGAGAAGGAAGAGGACCCGGGCCGAGCGGGAATTCACATCTGGGTTGAGGAGAGAGAGGGAGTGAGGACGATGGGGAGAGAAAACCTGGCCCCAGAAAGTCACAGTCAGGAGGGCCCACAGCACACTCTCAGGCAACAGATGGATGGCTGTCTCTATTCTCCATCATACAACCTTTCTACCTGGGCTCTGCCTGCCAAAACAGCTGGCACAGCCCAGCCAAGAACCTTGGTCCTGGGCACCAATGGCCTCTTAAGCAAAGTTCACAATTGCAGGCCTCCACTCCAGGGCTGAAATGGACCAGGGAGACTGAGAATCTGCACTTACCAGGACTGAAGAAGGTGGTGCAAGGACTGGGGCAGCGGCGAGGAGCTTGCTCAGCGTTCTCCCCTGGCATCCCATTCATGTGCAGGAAGGTGGAGATGCGGCTGGCCTGCACTGCCACCAGATTGCCCCCAACACCTGTGGACACACACAGGACTTAGCCTCAGGTGGTAGGGAGGGGTGGGAGGAAACCATCTTCTCACTTTTTGTCTTTTATCTGTAGAGACACTGTCCTCCGTCTCTACTTAGGGTGTATGTTAACACTGCCTAGTCTCCAGTCTCCAAAAGAATGAAACACTAAAGAAAACACAAATATACCCCTGTTTCCAGGCTCCTCCATCCTCCTCCCATAGAGATGTGGTGGTCCCCTGTGCCCCTGGCATGGCTATGAGAGGCTGGCAAGGTCACAGGCAGATCGTATACTCAGAGGCTGGCTGCTCCACCAGGACAGTGCACGCTGGCCTTCCTACACAGCAGAGGCCTGGCCCTGCTTCACCCTCAGCCAAGCTCCAAGCAGACCCAGGCACCCACTGCTCATGCACTGGTTCCAGTAACTAGTTTCTAGTAGCAGGTTTGAGCCTTCAACTCTGGAACCTGGTACCTTTCCCAGGCGCTGCTTTGTTCGCCCTCCCATCCCCAACGTGGTCCCAACGTGGTCCCATCCTTGCCCTGAGCCCGAGGAGGCTGAATCTACAGGCTGCATTCCCCAGCCTCCCTTGCTGGCTGCTTCCACTCAGGTGTGTGCAGTGGGAGGAACCAGCAGGCGATCAGAGGCTTGGGAAGAAAGGGGTCAGCCATTTCATTTTGGATCTCTCCCTGCCTTTTGGCAGGGGACTATCCCTGTTGGAGGCAGAGGAACTCTCACTGGGCTCCTGCAACACCACTTCTGGGTCTCCTTAGCCTTTGGCACTTTGGCTTCCCTTGTTGTGCATCTCTGGGTGCCTCAACATCCCATTTTGATCCTTTTACCCTGTTCCCACCTCGGGGGCAGTCCCTTCATGAAAGTCCTGAACTCTCGAGCTGGATTCTTTGGCCTTCTGGAACCTTGGCTGAAACAGAAACCCACCCAAGTTCTCTTCCTCCATCCCTCTCCTTTCCCGCGGGCAGCCAGTGCTAACGCCTCACCATTAATCACAGGCGTGAAGACAGCCATCCCTGCAAAGTTGGGGTCTGAGACGGTCTTGTCCAAGATGAGGCCTCCCACACTACAGGGATACAAAGACACAGTGACACCAAGACCACCGAAGGTTCTGCTCTGGTCTCAGGATGAAAGACACAAGCCTGCCTAAACCTGGAGACACAGGGACGATGGTGGCTCCAGGAGCTCCTCCTCTTTCAGTCCTCACCTCTCTTGCCGGAACCTGTTGCTGCTCATAATGTCCTGACTTGGTACAGTTAGCCCAGAGCGAGCCAGTGGTGCCAAGTCAATCTCCTGCACTTGAACCCACACCTGCCCTCCAAGTTGGTTCAAAGAGCTGCACACAGGACAGCCTGCCCTGGAGGACCCCTTTTATTCTGCTCAGCACTCACTTTCCTTTCTGGAAACGGCACTGGGCTCCTCCTCAGGGAACCACCTCCTCAGACTCAGTCACTGTGGTCCAGGTGACACTGTGTTGATGGTGTCAGGCCATCCAAAGTATTACATTCCAAGGCCATAGTGATTGGTTAACAGGTACACTTGTGACCGGAGGAGAACCAATGAGACTCTATTCTGGGACTCTGTGGAACTGCTGGGGGAAAGAATCTCTGTTCTCTCTGAAATTGGGAAGAGTCAGCAAAGCATAAGCCTGGGCTGCTGGCCACCGTAGGGAAAGTCAGAGCCAAGAGATGGAGACTCCTGGGGCTCTGATGACATCTTACCAGCCCCTAAATCCAGCTGTGCCTTTTAAAACTCCCTCAGCCAATACATTCTGCTTTCAAATGAAACCTGATTCAGAGGGGCCCATTTCAGAACATGTTTCTGACATGCTCCTGAATGCATTTCTGGGTCTGCCCTCCCAGCCCCGGCTCCAGGGTTTACAATGGAGTCTATGGCAAGGTGGGAGTAGGCTGGGGAGGTGTGCTCAGGGCCTGAGCCTACCTGCTGATGGCCATGGCGATGATGACAGGCTCCCAGCCCGAGTACAGCACCTCCCTTGTGGCTGGGCTCCGTCGGGCCAGCACCACCCAGACAGGCAGCAGGGCCACGAAAAAGGCACACACCAGGGGGTAGATGTATCGCCAGTGATCTGAGGGTGCAGAGAGCAGACGATGAGCATGGTGGCCCCCTGCTCCAAGCTTCCCTGGCTCAGCCTGCAGATGTCCCAACAGACCGGCAATACCACACGAAACACCGGTACCTCCTCATTTGGTCTTCAGTATAAACCCAGGAGTTAGGTGGCTCCAGCCTTGACCATTTTATAGAGAAAGAAACCAAGGTAGAGAGCTACCCAGGTGATAAACTTGTTAGAGGCAGAGGCTAGACTCTAGATCTCTTGATTTGATCTCAGAAATCACGATCTCCCCTTTGCTTCTTCAGACTGCAAGCAGATTCCAGCCTTTGATTCTTCCCTTTACCCTGTCTGCCTCAGTGCTCCAAAGGAAGCAAGTTCCATAGGATCAAGCAGGAACATATTTCTGACACTCTCCCCTACCCCCGCTGACTGCATGAACTTGCAATTCACACACAGCCTACTCTCTAACTAATCAGGAGTTATGACGAACTGTTCAAACCAAACAGCAAAGGAGACAAAAGTCTTTCCACAGTTGCAAAATAACCATTGTCTCTCCCTGTCATCCCACCCCGGAGCCTGCCCGAGCCACTTTCAATGGCCTCAGCCTCACTCAGTTCCAGGTAGAGTCCCCAGCTGATGCCTGAAAGCAGTGCCAAGGTGATGAGGTCGCCCAGGCTGGCAGCAATGGGTGTGGCCACGTTGTCTGGGTTGATCCCAATCTTGCGAGAGCCAATGATGACTCCAATCATGATCATACCTGGTGAGGAAGGGGAGGCAGGCCAGGAGTGGTGAACAGAAATAAAGGGGCATCAACAAATGAAAAGATGCTGGGCGTGGTGGTGCACGCTTGTAATCCCTGGGCTTGGGAGGTGGAGACAGGAGGATCGCACAGGTTCGAAGCCAGCTGTGCTGGCTTAAGAGACCCTGTTTCCTAATAAAAGTATAAAAATAGGTCTGGGAGTGTAGCCCAGAGATAGAAGGGTTTCCAGGAACCCCAGTACAAAAAAAAAAAAAAAAAAAAAAAACCCAAAAAAAACCAAACAAGAAACAAAACAAAACAAAAACAAATGAAAAGAGATAAGTGGAAGTGCCAGGCACAGCCATCACCTTCCTTTCCTTACCCAGCACCAGGGAGGCAATGAAGGCTGTGGCCACACTGCTGGCGCATAGCAGGAAGGCATGCGGGATACTAAAGTGGCCATCAGGGATCCAGCCAAAGACGACAGCTGCGATGGATGCCAGGAAGCCCACCACCGTGGCCTGCACCTGAGGAGAGGCATGGTGATGTGGAGAGCCTGGGAGCGGAGGGCTCCTTGGCTGAGGTCCTGAGCACTCAGCAGACTTCCTCCTGGCCCTCAGTAGCCCCAGGAGGCCGGCTGCACTGGACTGCCCAGTCCTCCCAGGCTGGAAGGATGTCTTTATTTATTTAGCTTCACACCAGACACTAGCCCTGTGTGGTGCACCCTGCAGGAACCTAGAACATGTCGTGGCTGAATGAGTGCGTATTTCTCCGGGAACGGAGGTCAGGGTCAACAAACCAGAGACTCCAGTCCGAGTTACGACCTGGGCCCGAAGGGGAAAGGTGCACTGCCTGGAACTACACAGGCCTCTTGGAGAAATGGGACAACAGTGGCAGAGGATGCTGCAGTACTCCTGAGTCTGCTCCTACTGCCAGGATCTGGGGGGCTCAAAGGCCTCTGCACTACCTGGATTCTAGATGGCAGGGCTCTCCCAATCCTGGCTACTTTCTGGGGTAATCTGGTTACCTCCTCATTCAGGAGCCAGCTGGGCTTGGCCTTGGCCTTTCAGAGATTTGTCACTGAGGGGAAGCTTGTTTTACCCTTCCTGGTCCCAGCTCCCTTACCTGGATGAGGGCCATGTTCCCAGTGATCATCCGCCAGAGCTCCTTGGGTGTGTCCATTTGTCCGATGTTGGCCTAGAGAGGGAGGTCATGGGGCTGAAGCTTTCAGGCTAGAAAAGGCTTGGGGTTCCATGCATTAGGCCCCTACCTGGATCAAGAGGCTGTGCATGTGGCATAAGATTCTGGGATGAGGGCATGGAAGTCCTAGAGAAGTGAAATAGAATTGGGCAGGGTGGCACAGGCCTGTAATCCCAGCTACTAAGGAGTCTGAAGCAGGAGTGTAGTGAGTTCAAGGCAGCCTGCAAAGAACTTCATCTCAAAATAAAATTCAGAAAGAGCTGGAGAAGCCTGGCATGGCGGTGCATGCCTGTAATCTTAGTACTTGGGAGGCTGAAATAGAAGGATCCCAAGTTTGAGGACAGCCTCAGCAACCTACTGAGACCATTTCAAAACACAACATTTAGCTGGGCGTGATGGCACACGCTTGTAATACCAGCATTTGGGAAGCTGAGACAGGAGGATCACAGATTCATGGCCAGCTACTTAGGGAGGCCCTCCGCAACTTAGTGAGACCCTGTTTCAAAATAATAATAATAACAAAAAATAGGGCTGGGGGTGTATCTAGGATGTAGAATGTCCCCAGGTTCAATCCCCAATTCTGGAAAATAAAACAAAACTGGGTGTGGTAGTACATGATTGTAATCTCAGTACATGGGAGGCTGAGACAGAAAGATTTCAGGTTCAAAGCCAGCCTCAGCAATTTAGCAAAACCCTCTGTATTTAGTGAGACCCTGTTTTCAAATAAAAAAATAAAATTCAGCTGGGGATCTGACTTGGAGGTATTGAATGCCTCTGGGTTCAATAATTGGTGCCATAAAAAAAGTGTATGCTTAGGGTTGGGGGCTAGTGATATAGTTCAGTGGTATAGTGCTTGCCAAGGAAGTGTGAGTCTCTGCTCAATCCCTAGTACCCATCCCCCATAAAAGAAGGAAGAAAAAGGAAGATTGGGGCACTAGGGTGAGGGAAAAAGCTAAAGAGGCTGCACTCTTGTAGCTGGGTTTGGGGGTGGGCTCCCAAGGCAGCAACGTCTTCTCCCTCCCAGGATGCAGGAAGGCAGAAGGAGATCCCACCCTCTGCTTTGTTTATTTGGGCAGTCCATTCCCACATGGGTCAGAATGACCAACCTCTCCTTTTGAAGCCAGCTTGTTATCCCAGGGAAGGAAAGGTACGTAGCTGGCCTGGGACGGAGGCGACAAGTGTTGGGAAGGTGTGGTGGCATGGGCCAGCAGCAGGGGGGTGAGTGGGTTAGGCTGGCTGCTCCTTTAGGCTCTGGGCCATGCAGGGATATCCATGGCCACCTGAGTCTTACCACCTCCCACCTCCCACTGCATGACCCTGTAGCTGGCTCAGCCCCTGTCCGGTCACGGTCACGGTCACGGCTGATCTCAGCGGCTGTGGGAGGTGGAAATGATGAGCAGCCCCTCCCTGTTTATTCCCTTAAAGAAGAACCAGCTGCCAGGGGGAAAGGAATGGGCTGGGAGGGGGCTGGGAGAGCCTGGCTCCGCTCCTGCCCAGCTGCAGAGCAGGGCTGGAGATCAGAGGAGGCCCCCACCTGTGCTGGTGGAGGGACCAGCGTGAGGCCTGCCTGTCAAAGCTGCACAAACAGTCACGAGGCAGGTTGCAAAGCAGGAGGTGGGGCAGGCGTCCAGGATGGCTGGGACATCCAGAAACCAAGCCTGGGAACCACCCGGCCTGGGATCTCCCTACACCTGCCCAGCCAGGCCGTCCCTTCCCACCCTAGCCCATGTTCTAGGCCCCGGCGGTTGGGCAGCCATCTGCCAGGCTCGGGCTCTGCCCAGAAGTGTCTCTGTGCCCCTCCTCCTAACCAGGACACTCACCGCAGTGGACAGTCTCGATGCCAGGGTCATTTCCAGGTTCCCCTTGAGCCCCAGTAGTGCAGGCACCAGGATGAAGACCTCTGTCACTTTCTGGAAGACCTCCCAGTGCTGCAAGGTAAAAACACAGCTCCAGGATTTCAGTGCCCCAAAGGGCTGGCACTGAGGTCAAACAGATAGCATGGGATCAGGGGCCTGAGGAGGAAACGGGGCCGGCAGGGAGTGAGCATACCAGCCACCTACCTCCAGGAACCCTAGAGGCAAACAAGTTTCCAAATAACATAGCTCCCTTCAGGCTTCAGAACAGGGAGACTCCTAGCATGGCTTGAACTTTCCTCTGCCTACTTTCTTATAGCCAGGGGAGAGGGAGATGGGGACCCACAGGGCCAAGCCACCCCAAGCTGGCTTACATACTCCAGAGCTCCTTTGTAACCCCCCGCCCCCCATATCGTACTTCCCAGCCCCTTTCCCTTTAGTTCAGTTTCTCTGTGGCCTCAGCCTTGGGTGGTGTTGTCTCAGCTGTGGAGAGCCGGGCTCCTTGGGGCTGGGGAGATTAGAACTTTTGTTTGGTTTCTATCTCCAAGGGCTTTGGGCCTCAGCCACAGCAATGCTCTGGAGCAGGCTCTGAATTCAGACTGCCCCACAGCTCAAGTGCTGGTCTACCAGGGGCTTTTTATTCTTCCTCTGCAGTCCCTCACCTCACACACCTTCCCCAATCCCTCAGATAGGAGAAGCAAGTAGACCCCTGTAGAAAGACCCCTGACCTATTAGTTAGTGAACATGGCTTCTGGTCCAGATAATTAGTCTTGGCTGTCCTATCAGTGTTTTCATTTCACAACGATTAACCCATTCAGCCTGAAGTTTTCAGTTCTATGAAGGATGATTGAACAAAATGGGCTAATGTGTTTTCTCATCCGATCATCTCAAGCCAATGAGGAAGGGGCTCTTTTATCCCAGAAGAAACAGGTATTAGAGGGTATTACACTAGCTAATGCTATGTAATCCTGTAGGAGCCAAGATTGGCTGGTTCGTTTCTTCTTTTCTTTTCTTTTCTTCTCTTTTCTTTTTTTTTTTTTTGTGGTCCTGGATGGAACCCAGGGGCCTCTACCTCCGGACTATACCCCCGACCTATTTTTTATATTTTATTTGGAAACATGGTCTCACTAAGTAGCTGAGAGCCTCACTAAGTAGCTGAAGCTGGATTTGAACCTGTACGATTCTCCTGTATCAGCCTCCCAAGTACTGGGATTACAAGCATGTGCCACCATGCCCGGCTATAGGATTGGCTATTTGAAAGCCCCTTTGGTTGTAATGGAAACTGAGGACTTGAAAAAAATAAAAGGCTAGGATTGTGGGATTGTGTCTCCTTTGCTGGCCTCAGTGGGTAATGTGGTTTCCTTTATTTTTAAATTTTTATTCTTTTTAATTTTTTTTTTTTTTTTGGTACTGAGGGTGTACCTTAGGGGCTTTTCTACCTTGGGCTATACTCCCAGACCTACTTTATATTTTATTTGGAAACAGGGTCTCACTGAGTTGCTGAGAGCCTCACTAAGTAGCTGAGGCTGGCTTTGAACCTGTGCGATCCTCCTGTCTCAGCCTCCCAAGTGCTGGGATTACAAGTGTGTGCCACCATGCCCAGCTCCTCCTTTATTTGTTTTAAGAATGGAAAACCTTCAAGTTTGGAGAGGGAGGAGGGGCCTGGCAGCTAGGCAGCAGTGCAGGGTGGTTTGGGTATCGTGGTCTGGAGGAAAAGTGCTGAGATGGGTAAGAGCTCTAGCTGAGGGCTTGGGTCTCCTACGAGATGCAGGGGCAGCCTCAAGCTGTCTTCACAACATGCCTCCTCATACATGACCTCTGACAAGGGCACAGGGCCTCAAGCTCCTGACAAAAATGTTCAGTCCAAGGGCCAGATGAGATGGTCTCTCGAGGTAATTCCAGCACTTGTACTCTATTGTTAATTAAGAGCAAGGCTGCATATCAAAACCATGGTGAAGCCAGGCGTGATGGCGCACACTTATAATGCTAGTACTTGGGAGGCTGAAACAGGAGGATTGCAGGTTCACAGGCAGCCTCAGCTACTCAAGTGAGGTCCTCTGCAACTTAGTGAGAACCTGTTCCAAGATAAAGAATAAAAAATAGGGTTGGGGGTGTAGCTCAGAGGTAGAATGCCCCTGGGTTCAATCACAGCACCACAAAAACAAAACAAAACAAAACAAAAAAACAAACAAAAAAACCCTGCAGTGAGATATCACCTCACACCCATTAGGATGGCTACTATAACACAAATAAGCAAACAAATGAACAAACAGAAAATATCAAGTGTGGAGACTGGAATGCTTGTGTATGGTGGCTGGATTAGAAAATGATGCAACTAAACCAGACCTGCACAATGGTACTCTACTTCTGAGCTGTACCCCCAGCCATTCTTTTTTTGGTGGTACTGGGGATGGAACCCAGGTGCCTTCTACCTCCAGGCTACACTCCCAGACCTATTTTTTATATTTTATTTGGAAACAGGGTCTCTTAAGGCAGCTGAGGCTGGCTTCGAACCTTCGTGATCCTCCTGTCTCAGCCTCCCAAGCGTGGGGATTACAAGCGTGCACCACCACGCCTGGCTTTATTATATTTTAATTTTTTTTTTTTTGGTGGTACTAGAGGTGGAACCCAGAGTCTTTCTACCTCTGAGCTATACTCCCAGACCTATTTTTAAAAATATTTGGGAGGCCGGGCATGGTGGCGCACGCTTGTAATCCCCATGCTTGGGAGGCAGAGACAGGAGGATCGTGCAGGTTCGAAGCCAGCCGCGCTGGCTTAAGAGACCCTGTTTCCAAATAAAAAATGTATAAAAATAGGTCTGGGAGTGTAGTCCAGAGGTAGAAGGGTTTCCAGGAACCCCAGTACCACCAAAAAAATAATTTATTTGGAAACTGTGTGCCACCATGCTTGGCTATTTTTAAATTTTGAAACAGAGACTCACTAAGTTGCTGAGGGGGGTCTTGCTAAATTGCTGAGGCTGGTCCCAAACCTGCGATCCTCCTATCTCAGCCTCTAGAGTACTGGGGTTGTAGGCTTGTGTCACCATACCTGGCTTATTAGAGTTCTCTGACTGTGTGTTGTAGGGAGGCCCACACAGGACCCTAGAAAGGGGCTCATTTCATCAGGGCTGGGGCATACAGTTGTCTGTCTGAGCTCCTGGACCTCCTTGGGGAAGTCTGTCTGTAAGGACTATTGAGCGAGAGGAGGCGCCTCTCACCGCCACAGCCTTCCTGAGCTTTCAGAAAGCCGCGGGGAGAGCCAGCCCCTTCCAAATTCTGGAGGGGTACAGACCTCTTCTCACCTTCAAAGCACCCCCAGTGACCCCCACCAGCCCTGGGGGAGCTGGGGACTGTCACTCTTGGATGTGGCTGGTGCATATCTCTGGGGTTCCAGCTCCCTGTAGTCTTGGCCTCACTTGGTTCTGCTGGCTCTTTCTCCCCCAAAATGGATAAGGTGGGGGAAGAACTCTCTTTATCTTCCTTCCCCCATGAGGGTGCCGACTGGGTTTTCAATGCTCTTCTCAGAGTGCAGCCTCAAATCAATCCCTGCCGCAAACATCTACCCCATCTGTTTCCCAGCCGCCAGCCTCATGGAACGCTCAGTTCTCCAGCTAGGTGTGTACAATAGTATGTGTTGGCAGAGAGAAAAAGCTGGGAAGCAAACACCCCAAGTGTATGCAAAGGAATATTTTCTGAACTGTGTGTAAGGGATATTGCTTTTTTTTTTTTTTTTCAGGTCTAGTGCTGGAACCCAGGGACATTCTACCTCCAAGCTACACCCCCAGCCCTATTTTTTATTCTTTATTTTGAAACAGGGTCTCACTGAATTGCAAAGGGCCTCACTAAGTAGCTGAGGCTGTCCTGGAACCGTGATCCTCCTGTCTCAGCCTCCCAAATTCTGGGATTACAAGTGTGTACTACCATACCCGGCAGGGAATATTGCTTTTCTTTTTACTCTTTTCTTCCTTCCCTCCCTTTATTCTTTTTTTTGTGGTACTGGGGATTGAAACCAGAGGCATTCTACCTCTGAGCTATACCCCTAGCCCTATTTTATTTCTTGGTTAAACAGGGTCTTGCTAAGTTGCTGAGAGCCTCGTTAAATCGCCGAGGCTGGACTCAAACCTGAAATTCTCCTGTCTCAGCCTCTCAAGTACTGAGATTAAAAGTGTGTGCCACCACACCTAGCTTACTGCTTGTCCTTTTAAGAAAAAAATATCTAAAGCTTGGCAAAGCCTCTCTGACTATCGTTTATCAGTATTCTCAAATCTCTCCACCTCTCGGCACACCTGCACCCTCTCCACTTCGCTGCGGGAGGACACGGAAGGAATGGGTTTTAAGACGGATGGGCTGAGACAGGCCAGGAGAATGAGCAGCCACTGTCCCACAGCCTGAACTCGCACTGCCCGAACCTTGGCTCAGCAAAGCCCCGAGCCGGCATTTGGGTCAGTGCAGTCAATTCCTACACAGGTTTTCTTCACCCACAAAACCCTCTCAAGGATGCAGGGGATGTTGTAACCCGCAGGTATGTGCAGGACTCTGGGAAGAGGAGCTGAGGGGCTGGTGACATGCAACCAGCCCGGGCAGCAGGGTGCCCTAGACTTAGGACTGGGAAGGAGGTGGCAGGCAGATGGTGAGTAGTTCTTCTTCCTCCTCTGTCTTAATTCAGGTCCATCTTGTTCATCCTGACTGGGAGTCTATGCGTTCCTGAAGTCAAACGAGTCAGCCACGCCATCAGCCAAGCCACCGCCTATGACTTTCTGTTCTGCTGGGGATGGAAAAGGGTCCAGGAAGCAGTGGAGGGGTGGGTGGGGGTGTCTATGGACTTTCACTGCTTCTCAGACATGTGGCTCCTCTTCCCTTCTTTTTCTTTCTTTGGGATGGGGGAGGGGCTCACCGGTCCCTAGTATTCTGGAAGTGAAAGATGAGACTGCCCTCCCCACATTCAAAACGGATCCTGAGCCTAATCCTGAGCCGGGCATGGTGGCACATATTTGTAATCCCAGCATTTAGGAGGCTGAGACAGGAGGATCATAGTTTGAGGACAGCCTCAGCTACTTAGACCCTCTGAAACTCAGTGAGAACCTGTTTCAAAGTAAAGAATAAAAAATAGGGCTGGGGGATATAGCTCAGAGGTAGACTGCCCTTGGGTTCCATTCCCAGTACTACAAAACACAAAGCAAAAAACAAACTAATCCTGATTCTGAACAATCACCCTAAGCCTTGTACTCCAGAGACCCTGCTGGAGCCTCCTCCTTATACATTCAACCTGTCTCTTCCATTCCTCATCTCCCCCAGCTTCATACATGAACCCCAACCTGCTTTGGGGTCTTTTGGCCTGCTGAAAGAGCCAGAGCCAGGAAGAAATGAATCAAGGCATCAAGAAGACTTAAATCAGCTGGGCATGGTGGTACACACCTATATTCCCAGACTTAGGAGCCTGAGACAGGAGGATCACAGGTTCAAGGACAGCCTTAGCAAGTAGTGAAACTCTCATCAACCTAGCCTGATCTTGTTTCACAATAAAAATAAAATAGGGCTAGGGGTGTACCCTGGAGGTAGAATGCCCCTGGGCTCAGTCCCCAGTACAAAAAAAAAGTAATAATAAAATAAAAATAAGAAATAGGGATGAGGGTGTAGTTTGGAGGTAGAATGGCCATGGGTTCAATCCCCACTAACACACACACACACACACACACACACACACACACACACACACAATAAAAAAGGGGGTAGGGGTATAGCTTAGAGGTAGAATATCCCTGGCTTCAGTTCCCCATACCAAAAAACAAAACAAGAAACAAAAACGAAAAACCAACTTATGCAGTAGGCCTGGGTCAGGATGGATTATATTAATCCCAGCCTCTATCTATCTGAAGTTTGTCCTGGAGACATTCTGGAGGTATCTAAGCAGAAGGGACTTGGGGTAACACCTGTGTGTACAGAGCTTTACAAAGTGAGAGAAAAGGAAATGGGGTCATGGCAGCAGGCAGAAGCCAGAGATGGGAAAAGCAGTTGGGTGGTCAAGGGCGACGGGACCTGAGCATCCTGCCAGGAGCAGCAGCAGGCTCAGGGCAGCACTGCTGCCAGGCGACCCTCCCACGCCACCTCCCTGAGGCCGTGCTGCCGTCCACTGTCATCCTCATGACTCCTTTGTATAGACAGGAGGTGTTCAGGGGCAGAAGGCCTACTTTCCTTACATCCTTTGCAAAGTGAGGAGTTGAAATAAGGACCTGGGAGAGCCCCATCTTAAGCTAGTTGAGAATCCCAGGGGAAGTCACATGCACACCACCTCCTGCCACCCCATCGCTCACAAAGCCCGAAAGAACTAGGAGGAGGGCCTCAAGGCATCGGCAGCGCGGCTCCCCTGCAATCCCCTCCCGAGGCCAGCACTGGCCCAGGCCGGCTGCCCTCCCAAATGCTGCAGGAATTTCCGGCCACAGTGGGCAAGTTGGAGCAAACTGCAGTCCATTATCCTTTTTTGCTTTGGCTAGTACATCAGCTTATTTCACTACAGAGTCTGCTGTACATGAAACAGAGACGAGAGAGCAGATAACAGGAGACAGAAACAGACCTTGCGGGAAGAGACTGGGTCTTCAGCAGCAGTGAGGGCTCTGGACCAAGAAGGCATCTGAACCAGGGTCCACGCAGACTTCTATTTTATTTTATTTTATTTTATTATTTTATTTTATGTTTGGGATTGTGGATTGATTCCAGGAGGCATTCTACTTCTGAGATCCACTCTGAGATCCACTCCTTTTTTAAAAATTTGAAACAGTCTCTCTCACTAAGTGGCTGAAGACTGGCCTCTAACCTGACTTAGCCTCCCAAATTCTGGGATTAACAGGTGTGCACCACCATGCCCGGCCGCCCGCAGAGACTTCTAACAGTTGCTCTGCAACACTGGGACGCTCTATAGCCACCTCTTCCACATATCGCTGTCTCTTAGCTACTTCCAGACTCCTTCTCACAAAATGCCATCTTTGGGTGTGAAGGGGGAATACAGGTGTGAATCCTTAAAAACCACCCTGCTCATCCTGTAACTGAGATCATCAGTCAACCCTTTCACTCAAATACAGAATAAGAACCTTCCCGTGGTCCCCTGTCCTGGTCCTTCCCTATCACCCCCTCCTACGATCTTGTTGTAGCCATCTGCAGGGCCTGCTCCAGCTCAGCTGTGGTAGGAAGACTGGGGGAGGAGGGAAAGGACAAACCAGCCATTGTCATCGGCACCACTGGATTCTAGCTTCAGGGTGAGCTAAAGTACCACCATGAGGACAAGTTGGTCCTCTGTGGGCGCATCGGGCAACTCCATAGCTCCCCTACTACCCAGGCCTCTCCATGTCTGAGGCTGACAGGCATGGAGCAAGATGTCAGAGGGTTTTTTTCAGCTTCAAAATCCTCTGATATGTGGAATGGTGGGTGGACAAATTCCTCCCCACCTCTTTTGTTCTTGTTCACTTCAAAAGCTAGCTCAATTGTTCTAGGTTCCAGTAACCCTGTTCTTTAGGAGAAGACAAAGACTGCAGGCTCATTACAGAGTCTTTAAACAATTGACAAAGGCACCACCATGCTGAAGGTCACAGAGGTTAGCAGCTCTGAGGACAGATGACCGGGACAAGTTACCTACTTTCTAAAGCATAAGATTATGGCATGCGTGGGGGGTACATGCCTGTAATCTCAGAATTTGGGAGGTTGAGATAGGAGGATCACAGGTTTGAGGCCAGACTCAGCAACTTAGTGAGACCCTGCTTCAAAACAAAAGGAGCAGGGGTGCAGCTCGGAGGTAGAACAGCCCTGGGTCTAAGGGTCTAGGGAAAGTAGACCTTCTATCTGCGCCTTATAGGCACCAATCCAGAACCCCAAAACCGTAAAAATAAGGACCAAGGTTACAGGAAAGAGACAGGAGAGGTGAAAGGACTACAGCCCAGGTTCCTTTCTCCTCCTCTCCCTCCTCCTGGAGGAGGGGCAGCCACTGGGGGAGGTCTCCCAAGCTCCAGGCTGGCCGCCTCAGGACTGTAGGAACAATCCCCATCAAAACAGGTCTGGGGACAGGGGAAGCACTTTGTCATGACACAAACATCATTCTTCTTAGAAACCAAATGTGCAGGGCTTGCCGAAAGGGCTCAACGTCTGTGTGGACACTATCATCTTAGCTTCCTGAACACCCAGAAGTCACCACATTACTACATGCATGGTTTGTAGCACTGGCTTGGGAAAGTGAGAGATGGCAAAGGGGGTTGTCACAGTCCGAGAACACTGTGGGGCGGGGTCTCAAAGGGCATAGACCAGGGCTTCTGCTTCTATATTTCTCTGAGTACTAAGGACAGTGTTCAGTGCTTGTCAGAAACTTGATACAGATTGCCGATTGACTTAACCTAGCACCTGCAGAAAGTTCTGTATGCCTTACTGTGCTGCACAGACTTTGACTCAGGCCAGGCATGGTGTTGCACGCGTGTAATCACAGTAATTGGGAGGCTGAGACAGGAGGATCGCAGGACAGCCTCGGCAAGTAGTGAGACTCTCATCAACCTAGTGAGACCCTGTTTCAAAATAAAAATAAAACACAGGGCTGGGAGTGTATCTCAGAGGTAGAATGCCCCTTGGTTCAATCCCTAGCACCACACATGCACACACAAACTAACTAAATAAATAACACAATTAAAAAAAACTTTGACTCAGAAACAAGACTTTTCTCTCTCTGACCTGGAGGTCCTGCTTAAGTGCTAAGTCACAACAGCACGGCCCTGGCTCTCAGCTGCTAGGTCCTGCCAACTCTTATCCTGCAGATATCTATCTACCCAGTTCCCTCACGAAGAGCCCTCTTTGCCCAGGGCAGATTCATGACGAACAGAACAGGGGCAAAGAGGAGAGACAGTGCCACCCAGGTCTGGTCGGTTACACTGTGTTCCACATAATTAGCTCATTTAGGTCTTGTTCTGCCAGTGCTGCAAATCATAGTATGTGCCCACCCTCACTGCCCACGGAGACTGTGCCAAGGCTGCAGGGAGATAAGCACCACGAGATGCCTTTAAGAGCGTTCTCACTTCATCTGAGACCCTCTTGGCAGCTGAACAAATTCCTGCCCAGCAGGGGAATAGAGGAGAGGCTTGAAACTGCTCTTTCTACAATGGGTATGCTTGAAACCCCATGTGAAGGGGGAAGAAGGCCCAAGAAGGAGACCCTTCTAGATGTCTCCTGCTGAGCTTGGCAGGAATGCTGAGGAGGCACGAGGAGTGTCAGCCACCAGCCCAGTCTGTCCCCTTCCCTCCCTCCCTGAGCTCGGGAACCAAATCTATTACTGTTAAGCAATACACCCTGACCACCCCTTCCAGGGCTGCTGGGCTTCCTCGAGGCTTCTGTAGAAAGTAACAAGACCACGAAGAAGAAACTGAGGCCGTGATCCAAAGGGAAGCAGTGTTCTAAGTATTCTATTCAGCTGCTCTGACGGGGAGGTGGAGAGGAAGTGCTACCAGGCGTTTCCCAGAGGCAAAGGTGGCGGAGCTGCCAGGGGGAGCAGCCCTACTCAGGCCCTACCTGCACAATGTCCAGCACCATGCCAGCTGCCACCGTCCCGAAGCCTGCCAGGAGGAAGGGGAAGAGCACTTGCAGCCCGATGGAGAAGGAGGTCTCTTTGAGCGGGGAGGGTGGCGCGGGACCACGGTCTGTGCTGACGTCGTCACTTTCGTTGCTCTGGCTCCCGTTCTCCAGCAGGGCGTCCTCCTCCCGAACCCCCTTGGCGTTGGCCCGAGATTCGATCACCACCACCTCCACCCCAGCCCCATCAGGCCCCAGGAACTCTGAGGTCCCGGCCAAGGGCTCTCGCCCGGGGCCATCTGAAGAGCTGGGAGAGGGAGTCGGGCCAGTCCCGTTCAGCTGGTGGACGTCCTTCGGCTCTGGCTTAGAGGACATGACAGGCAGGGAGTAGGGGAGGGGACAACTTTCTTATTTTTTCCTGCCTTTTTTTTTCTCCCTAACTCAGAAAAAAAAAAAAAAAAAAAAACCAACAACAACTTAGTCTTGGGGAGAACCCAGGCTTGGACGCCGCGGGACCTCTTCCCACGGCTCTCTGCTCCTGCCGGGCACTGCAAAAACTGATCCACGGACAGGCAGCCCCATCAAGCACTGCAGCCGGTTGCTGGAGAGAAGTGAGAAACTCCTCACCAGCCGCAGGAGCCCGCCGCTAGGGGTGCAGATGCCTGCTTCCAGCCACCTCGCTGTGCCTGGGGGAAGCGTGTGACCGCTTATCTTCTTTGGTTCTCAGCAGTAGGCTCCTCAGGTCAGAGGACATCCAGAGGAAAAGGGTCCAACCCAAGTCTGGAGTGGCCCTGAGGTGGCCCCTCTCCAGCGAAAAGTAGACTGAGTTCAGATCTTGCAGAATGCAGCCTGGACCTGGGTCTCCTTCCTGCTCCTCCTGCTGGGCTCCTTCGGCTTCCCACAGCACCTCGGGCGCTGCTGTTCCCAGAGCAGTGTTTGCCGGCTTTCTCCTCTCTTCCAGAGATTTCCTCCCTTCCTGGGAAGGCTTTGTACCTCCCCAGTTGCCTGGTCCTTAAAGCCAGGAAAATCTGTATGGAACACCTTATGTGGGAAAAAGAGAAAAACAGAAGAGGAGATTGTTCTTTTTTTTTTTTTGTGTGTGTGTGTGTGTGTGTGTGTGTGGTACTGGGGATGGAACCCAGGGGCATTCTACCTCTGAGCTATACTCCCAGATCTATTTTATTCTTTATTTGGAAAAAGGGTCTCACTGAGTTGCAGAGGCCTCACAAGTTGCTGAGGCTGGCTGCGATCCTCCTGTCTCAGCCTCCCAAGTACTGGGATTACAAGCATAAGCCACCGCATCTGGCTGAGAATGTTCTAATATAGTGAAGGAAAGTTCACGCTGGCAAAAATTTTCCCCAAGGCAGTTAGCTGTTTGTTATAGAGTTTGCACTTTGCCTCCCTCTTTCCATTAAATTACTAAATCTTTGCACTGCTAGATCTGGAGGCCCAGCAGGCACTATTCCCACCATCCTCCCAACCAGGAACCCACTGTCCTTCAGGGAAGATGCTGGGCATTATCTTTCCAGCAACCAGGAGATGGGCTGGGAATTCTTCTGAGAGATCCCGTCTTCAGTCCCAATAAGAAGGCAGAATTATTTAAGTGTGATCTCTCTGGGGCTGTTACAAATTCAGTCCCAAACTCCCTACATAGCCACCCCACTGAAGAAAGTGACTGTTTATCATCACAAGACGGCAAGTCAGCTGCACAGGACAAATAAACAGGGACACTCTGGTCCCTGGGTGAGGGCCCTAGACCACTGAACACCCTAGCCCCCGAGGGAGAAAAAAGAAACAACTAGCAGGGCTCCCTGGGCAGTGGGGCAAGCCTGCCAGGCCAAGGCTAGGAGCCAGAGGCCTACCCACTCCTGCCCTTGAGAGTCAACAGTGTTACAAAAAGCTCAGAAGCTGACTCTGCTCCAGGCTTCTGTCTCTACTTCTCTCCCTCTGTGCCTGGCCTGTGAACTTATCAGACAGGACAAGGCAGTCATCTCCGTTAGAAGGGACAGAGGGAAAAATTATTACCCCTATATTTCTGTAATCTAGCCCCTCGCCTTCAGGGTTACTGAGTTGGATCTAGTGGATTTTTTCTTTTTAAATTTTTTTTTTTTTTTTTTTGGTGGTACTGGGGGTGGAACCCAGAGGCTTTCTACCTCTGGGCTATACTCCCAGACCTTTTTTATATTCTATTTGGAAACAGGGTCTCACTAAGTTGCTGAAAGCCTCACTAAGTAGCTGAGGCTGGCTTCGAACCCATGTGATCCTCCTGTCTCAGCCTCCCAAGCGCGGGGATTACAAGCGTGCGCCACCACGCCTGGCTTTTTTTTTTTAATTTTGAAACAAGGGCTCACTAAGTTAAGTTGCTGAGGCTGGCCTCAAACCTAGGAACCTCTTGTTTCAGCCTCCCAAGTACTAAGAATATTATGTGCTACCTTGCCTGGTGGTAGAGTAGAATTATTAAAAACAAACAGAAATTATCAATAATAGTAATGAAAACACAATAACAATGCAGAACAAAACCCCAAGCATCATATAAACTAGTATGCACTTGTTTTCAAGTCCTGTCTTTGGCTGTCATGACCCTACTTTTCTGTCCTGAAAGAAATCCCCAGGCCTTGAATTTAACCCTCAACTATTTCAACAGAATGACTATCACAAATAAAAAAAATGTAGAGAGGATTTCCACAGGTAGGATGAATAGGCCCTTAAGTATTCCAAACACTCACAGTCGGTCAACTCCAGTTTGAGAAAGGCTGGGTCGAACCCCAGGAAACGTCCCAAAAGAACTGGTTCCTCTTCCTATCAGCTCAGTCAGCGGCCAGGACCCCTTTCCCAACCTCTTTAAACACAGCACTGTGGTTCTTTCAAAGATCCTCACTAGAGGGCCAGGAGGAAACCACTGACCCTACGCCAAAAAAGTTTCTCGGAGACTGCTAAAACCTGACACCCCCGCCCGCTCCGGTCTTCCCGTCAGGCCACTTAACCTGAAGGGACAGGAAGCCAGTCCCTCGCCCACTCCCCTAGTGAAGGGACGGGCCTCAGGCCCTGGGACGCCCCACGCTCTCCTCCCAGGCCCCCAACCTCAAGGGGGGGGGAGAAACTGGGTGGCCTCCACGACTTAGACTCAGCACCTGCGCTGCGCGCCAGGACTCGGCCCTCCGCCCCCCCAAACCCAACAGCACTGACCTGCCCCTCTCTTGGGAGGAAGGGGGGCGCCTGGCGAGTGACAGCAGGGGCCCGTGGTCTCGGGGGGTGCAGGGTACCCCCTCTTCTCATCACTCCTCCTCCTAGGCAGTCCTCCTCGGCTCCCCGCGTGCCCCCCACACCCCCAGGCAAGGCGAGCGTCCAGCCGCGACACCCGGCTCGCTACATTTCGCTTCTGCGTTACAGCGAGGCCGCCGCTCCGCTTCCACGAGTGGGAGGTGGCCGGGGCGGGCAGGATATACCGCCTCGGGCCGGGCGGGGGAGCCGGACGGGGGACTGGGGAGCCGAGCTCACTCGCCCCCAATCGCTTCTTGCCCGCGGACTTGGGCCCGACTGGTTGGCTGCGGGTGGCAAACGTGATCTGGGGCAGACTGGGTGGCACCCCCTCCTGCATCAAAAAATAATTCTGGATGGACAACTGCAGCAGCCAATCGGAGGCCGGAGAGAGGGCGGGCCCAGCGCTGGCCCGGCCCCCTTTTGAGCGCTGGGGGCGGGGCCTCGGGTAAACGCAGGCGGAGAGTGACGGGAACTGGGAGCTCGTGGCGGCTGCCACGGGCTCGCGGGTCCCAGCGCCCCTCGGCCGGTGCCCCCGGCCCCTGCCGGTCCACGCTCACTGCGCAGTGCGGGCGCCCTCAAGCCCGCTCCTCCGCGCTGGGCTCCTCTGAAAGGCAAATGCGCCAGTGAGCGCGTACCTCTGCGCCGAGTGCTTCCTTGAGCCCTTGGCCTTCTGCAAGAGCGGCAGACATCCCCGTGGTGCAGCGAGCCAGCTCGGATCCCGCGGGCTCCAGCAGCCATCCAGGGCTCCTTCCCCGCGCTTAGTACCAGGACCCAAAGATGCTTACCTTTTTCTCGGTCACAGCTTCCCTCTCGCTGGCTGGTCACCTCGCGCTTCCGCCAGGTTCCTCGTTCCTCTAAGCAAATGGCTCAGCCTTGCCGGATCGGGCCTTAATAAGGTCCGGGCCTTGAAAGGGGTGGGGATGGGCAGGCCGGAGGGAAAAAGAGGTCAGACTCACAGCTGGAGGCCCACCTTAGGTAGGGCGGAGGGGAGCCTGGCTTCCTCTGACCAACTGAGCCCCGTGGCTTCACAGGGTGGGAGGAGATGTCTCCATCCCGGGCGAAATGAAATCCAACTTTCCCTGACGCACCTTGTGGGATCAAAGAGGGGTGTTCCCACACTCGCCTTTTGCCACTTCCTCCCTGGGGTATCTCCACCTTTCCAAAGCAAACTCTGTACCAGTTCTCTTTGGGATGTTTTTGTGCCTCCCCCATAAAGGAACCCCCACTCCCAGGTTTTCCCCTCTTGTTAGTGGAACCCATGACCAGTGGTTCCTTCCCGCCCTTTTCCTCCTGGAAAATGGCTCAGGGGGCATTTGAGTGTGACTCCAGACCCCTGAGCCATATTCGGAACAGAGACGTTCCTGGGGAGAGGAGGCAGGGCTGGCTATGAAGCACACACAGCCACCTGTGCAGGTCATTTCTTCAGACAGCGATCATAAATATATATACACATCCAGCCTCCACCCTCCAATCCAGCACCCTTAGGAGTATTTGAGCTTAGGTGCTGGGACATTTGCACTAAGGTCCTGCAATCTTATAGGATCCAGCAAGGCAAATGTTAGTTTCTTCCCTAATTTTGGCTTCAAAGACTGAATCTCTACCTGTTAACAGAAGTAAATCTGTGACTAGGAAATTTAAGGCCTCCTCAAGAAAGATCAGAGTTGTGAATCCCTAAGGCTGAGTGAGAGAATTAAGACTTGGGTAGCTGTACAATTTAATCAGGTACTGGACACAGCTTCCACTTTATTCCATTTGATGGTCCCTATCATCTTTCCACAGCTCTACTACTTATGTATAAAACCTTGATCTTACTCCTATTCCTTCCTTTTTTTTTTTAAGGTACTGGGGATTGAACCCTGGGGCATTCTTTATTTTTGTTGTTGTTCTTTATTTTGAAACAGGGTCTCAGTAAGTTGTAGATGGCCCCACTAAGTAGCTGAGGCTGGCCATATACCTGTGATCCTCCTGTCTCAGCCTCCCAAGTACTGAGATTACAAGCCTTCGCCACCACACCTGGCAAGAGAGTAACTTTTTTTGAGTGGGGAAAAAAAAGACAGGAAGGGAGCCAGATGCGGTGGTGCACACTTGTAATCCTAGTACTTGGGAGGCTGAGACAGGAGGATCACAACTTTGTGACCAACCTCAGCTACTTAGTGAGGCCCTTTGCAACTCAGTGAGACCCTGTTTCAAAATAAAGAATAGAAAAAAATAGGGCTGGGGATGTAGCTCGGAGGTTGAATGCCCCTGTGTTCCATCCCCAGTACTAAAAAAAAAATATGGATCAATAAATTATACCATAGTGGCTGAGCATGATGATTCAATACCCAGTAACACACACACACACACACACACACACACACACACACACACACACTTATACCACAGTGAACAGACCCATATAGCTACCACCCTGGTCAAGACGCACATCATTATCGGCACCCCAGAAGCCTTCCTCTTTTCTGGTTACTACCTTCCAAAGGTAACCTCTGTCTAACACAGCAGATTAGTTTTGCCTGCCTACTTTTGAAATTTACCTATATAAATGGAACCATTCAGTAGGAATTATTTTGGCTTCTCTCACTTAATATTATGTGAAACTCACCATAATGTTATAGGAGTAGTTCACTTATTTTTATTATTACACAGTATGCCCTTAAGAAGAATATACCACAGTTTCTTTATTCTGTTGATGGACATTGTGGTTGTTCCTGGTTTGGGTTTATTACATGAGAGTGTTGTATTTTTGCTCATGTCCTTTGATACACTTGTGTTTATACTTTTATTGGAAATATACATAGGAACAGAATTACTGGGCATATTGTGGGCAAGTGTTTAGCTTTAGTAAATGCTACTAAACAATTTTCTAATGTGCTTGTTTGTGTTTTGAGGCTGTCCTTGAACAACCTCCTCCTCCTCCTCCTCCTCCTCCTCCTCCTCCTCTTCTTCTTCTTCTTCTTCTTCTTCTTCTTCTTCTTCTTCTTCGTGGTACTGGGGTTCCTGGAAACCCTTCTACCTTTGGGCTACACTCCCAGACCTATTTTTATACTTTTTAAATTTGGAAACAGGGATATATATATATATATATATATATATATATATATATATATATAATTTTTTTTGTGTGTGGAACTGGGGGTGGAACCCAGGGGCTTTCTCCCTCCGGGATATACTCCCAGACCTATTTTATATTTTGTTTGGAAACAGGGTTTCACTAAGTTGCTGAGAGCCTAAGTAGCTGAGGCTGGCTTCGAACCTGTGAGATCCTCCTGTCTCAGCCTCCCAAGTGGGGGATTACAAGCGTGTGCCACCATGCCCAGCTAATTCTATGTTTTAAGCAGGAAACAAGAAGACCTTATTTTGGAGTCTTCTAGCCGGGCGTGGTGGCGCACACTCGTAATCCCCCCTGTGCTTGGGAGGCTGAGACAGGAGGATCCAGCAGGTTCGAAGCCAGCCTCAGCTGGCTTAAGAGACCCTGTTTCCAAATAAAAATATAAAATAGGTCTGGGAGTATAGCACGGAGGTAGAAGGTCCCTAGGTTCCATCCCCAGTACCACCAAAAAAAAAAAAAAAAAAGAAGACCTTATTTTGGAGTCTTCTAGCTGGGCGTGTAAAGACAGGCCAAAACTATGATATGTATATTTGATCACTAGAGTATCTCTAGATTCAGCCACATAGAGGTACTCAATAATGCGTTGTATGAATTGTGGATGAGGCACAGGTAGAT